>NW_004524646.1:9569069-9666895 GCF_000260255.1 Octodon degus
CCCCAGGGTGAGGTGCAGGAAGCAGAGCTCTGGGGCCATGGAGGGCACCCCAGGGTGAGGTGCAGGAAGCAGAGTTCTGAGGCCTTGGAGTCTCCCCGTTTGCACAGAGGCTTCTCCTGGAGGTGTGAACTGCCCCCATGCCCAGCAACAAGCAGAGGGGCTCTGGGGATCAGTGGGCACGGACTCCTTAGTGCCCCTGGCATCTATCTCATCCTGGGCGTGGGCCAGCTCATTTCCTATCTCAAACCAGGGGGCAAGGCTCCCCCTGAGAAGCTCAGAGTCGGCGCAGGAGACTTTCACACAGACAGGGAAAAGGGGAGCTGCGGATGAGATCAAGAGGAAACCCACTTGGCGGGAGAGCCGAGCTACTGCACCCACTGCAGCCCTACCGCTGCAGGGAGGCCCCCCAAAGGGCTTCTTTCTTTGGGGGTGGGTAGGGCGTGCACCCCATCCTGCTAGCCTGTCCCCACGGCAGAGGGTCTGTGCCTGCCGAGCACTGTCAACTATGGTCTTCTGAAAGCTCCTCTAGCCTCCGTAGCTGTCCTTAAGGCCTCTGATGGCTGCGCTTTATTGAAATCTTGAATTTGCATATATTTTAATCTGAAAAACTGGAATAGAATATTAAAATACATATTGGTCTCTCCTAACTGTAATTTTAACCAGTGCTGGCCGGACACACGTGTACAGGGGAGATTTTCATTAAAACAGGATCATCTATCTTACTGTATTATTTTCTCCGTTGAGTGAGCTCATTTTAAAATTTTAATTTCTTTGATCTCACTTAAAATAATCTGTGATAAGATACATATTAACATTTTAATAATAAAAAACAAACAACTACGGATGTAATTCATTTTCTGGCATCAAGGGAAAAGGTGGTAGCTCTGTGGGCACCCGGGCTGGGGGTCCATGCCTTCTCGACCGTGGCTTCCGGCACGTGACCACCTTCGCAGCACCGCAGCGTAGGAGGGCTGGACCCTGCGCTCTCCTCCCTTGCTGTCCTCATTCACTTCTGCCAACTGCGGTTGACAAGCCCCTGCGTCCCCTCCGCTGTCACTTCCTCTCCAAAGTGACCTCGGCAAGCTGATTCTGCACGCAGCTCACAGCCACCCTGTATCTGCGAGAAGCCTGCCGCAGGGGCTCGCACCTTCGCCTGGAGCCAGGCCTGCTGCACCCGCCTCCAGCCGCCCTCACCTCTGCAGCCACCCGAAATGACGGACGGCATCCCCGGAGCCCCGCGCTCCCTGAGTGTGGACTCTGAGAGCTGGCGTGACAGCACCATACGGTCTCCAATCCAGCTCTGCGTGTCCCTACCACGATTCCGCTGGGCATGGGCCCCAGCAGTGGCGTCCCTTTCCTCATTAAACTGGGGATCCGCTAAAGGAGGAGCTCTGTGGGCCTGCTCAGACCAGATTCTGACCCTGGGCGGACCCAGTGGAGCTTTGTGTACATGGGAGAGATTTATCTTGGTGCTTCAAGAAAGAATGATGGGACTTGCACAAACTGACGTGATTATTATTGGAATTCATTTATTTTAAAAAACCTCATATATTTTATTATCCCAAACACTGCATTGCGAGACATTTTTTATGCCAAACCTGACAAATGGATGGCTTTCCCTAGTTTTTTTTTTCCCCTTTTAATTATTTGCATTCATTTTCTGTTTCAAAGACGTTTTAACATTGGGCAACCAGCTATGGCTTAAATAGACGTTATTAATGGGGATACTAGAAAAATTAAAATCAGAAATTTTAATGTAACCTGAATGCACTGCTCAGAAGTTGGGGCCTGGAAGAGGAGGCTCCGGAAGGGAAGCAGGAGGCAGGGGCCAGGAGCTGTGTGACCTCAGGCCAGGGTGCACCCCTCGAGTCTTGGCTTCCCCCTCCAGGTACTGGAGCAGGTTGAATGAGGACATCAGATTTTAATCTGGACTTGTGAACTTTCTTCCTACTCTGAGAGAAACAAAACTCCCCAAACTGTGTGAGAAATTGAGCTGAGTACGCAGCTTTTCTTGGGCTTTTATGAAGTTTCTAGAGATATGTGACCAGTCATCTACAGCAAGGCATTAGGTAACTTCTAAACTGCTTTCCTCATTCATTCTTTCATTCGTTCGTTCGTTCGCTCATTTGTTCGTTCATTCATTCATTCATTCATTCATTCATTCAAGTAACATATCTTTATGAGCACCTACTAAGAACTAGAGATTCTTGCAGCCTTGGAGATGCAGCACTCAACAGGAAAGTCGCTCCGCTCACATAGAGCCCAACACCTGGACCGTTCTGGTCAAGAACACCACCTTGGGGCTGGGGAGACGGCTCAGTGGAATAAGTGCTTACCTGGCAAGCGCAAGGACCTGAGTTCAATCCCCAGTAAAAAAAAAAAAAAAAAAAAAAGAAAAGAAAAAAAGAAGCCCACCTTAATGACATCCTGTGCCTATTTGGAAAGTCAGCTCCCCCTTCTCAGCCTCTTGGCTTTGGTTGGATGTGTAGTATGCAGGCAGAGCTGGGTCACTTGCGCCTCTAGCGTCTCAGAGGGAGGTGCAGGTCATGTGAAAGCGCGTGTGGGTGCCAGCAAGGAGTCAGCTGACCGGGGGGTGCTCCCTGTGCCTCTTCAGCAGTGCACAATGTGCACAGCCAGTTCTGGGGCGCTGGAGCCCAGGGCACAGATGGGGCCACCTCCACAGAGAGCCGAGACAGTGTGCCCAACCTCTTTCAGGCCTCTGCATCAGAGTGCCACAGTGGGTGCCCTGCCACTTGCTGGCTTCCGGTGAGGAAGAGGGAGGAAGAGAGGCGAGCTGGGGGCAGTGCCTAGTTGCCTCATAAACAATGGGAGTACTTCGATGAGGATTCTGCTACCCCAATCCCATGGCTCAGAAGATACAGGACTGTGTGGTGAATTTTGCAACCCTAGGTGACCACATGTGGCCCCAAATTCAATACGAGCTGGAAAACACAGGTTGCATTTCCATCTAAGTGATTCGGTTGCCAAGCTGATGCCTGAAGGGCTCCTCTGAGGTTCCCCAAGTACCCCTGAGGGGTCACAGTTCAGCACATCCATATTCTCTCTAAGGCAGTGGGAGCCTCCTGTGGCCTAGAAAGGGTCCATGTGAAGAAGCCGTCTAGAGTGATGGCACAGGGGATTGGCAGTCTAGAGTGATGGCGCAGGAGATTGGCATGAGGACTTAGCTGGCACAGTGTGAGCTTCCCACAAACACATGAAAGTCAGTTAAGCAAATGAGTAATCTTCAGAAGTACATGTTTTCCCATTGTTGAACATGACTATTGCAAATGTTCTTTGTTGTTTACCTGAAATTCTAACTTACCTAGACATTTTGAATTTGTATTTGCTGAGTCAAGCAAGCAGTCCAGAGTCACAGTGTGACTCCATGACCTTAGCTACGAAGAGGAGTGCTCTGGCCATTTGGTTTGCAGGTCCCGGTTGGCTGAGCCTTGATCTAACACGTGACGTAGCTCCGGGTAGAGGAGCTAAGGCCAAGTGCGCTGGAGGCGCGCCATGCGGCAGTCAGTCTCTCGTTACCTAGAATGGCGGTCAGCAGACTGTGGGTTCCTAGCAAGGCTGTTAATGCAATGAAAATTGTGCGTCTAAAGGATATGACCCAAGTGCCCAGATGCACTGGCCGCGTGGGACACATGCTGGGATGGTTAACCTTGGCCATTAATGTGGCTGTTGGAGAGCTCAGTAAAGCTCTCTCCTGGCTGTGTCTGAGTGGGGCATGCTGGCTTGACCTTAGGGACCGTGTCTGGCTCCTGGCCCTTCTTCTCAATCCCTTTCCTTGCTCTGCTTCCCACCATGACATGTACAGCTTTGTCCCCCCACTCCTTTCTGCCAAGATGTCCCTGACTTGGACCCAGCATGCCATCGATGGAGTCCCCTGCAACCATGAACCATAATAACCCTCTTTTCCATTAGGTTACAAATGCCAGGTATCTTGCCCCAGAGAAGGGAAAGCTGCCCAACACATGCATGCAATCTGCAGGGAGAGCTCGGACTGGGAATACTGTGAGGCCCCCTGCCAGGACTCAGGCTCAGGTTCTTACCTCCCTGCCTGTATTTCCTTAAGATGCGGCTTCCTGTCCTTAAGCCTCCAACCTTATCGGCACATTGCTGCCAGACGTGACCACTGCGTGAGGCTGCGCATGGCCTGAAGAGTTGTCTGACTCATCGCAGTGTTGCCGGGTTCCCCGTTTCCCTTCTCAGCCCTCGAACACCCATTTCTTCCCCTGAACCTCCTCTCCTAGGCGGGCGCACATCCCCCAGCACACAGAATGCCCCACATCTTTTAACCAGCTCGTGATTTAAAAGAACCGAGTTCCTTGGCTTCTTCTGCCAGATCGCGTTTGCTAAACAATCATTTTGCTAACTGGGATTCAGACAACGTAGGAAGAAGCACTTGAAAACATTTTTAATTGGTGTTGAAAATAAGAAACGGGGAGAAAAAAGCCAGAGCATTATTAAATTTTGCTGCCATAATGACCATTGTGGAATTGGCTGGTTATTTCCCTATTAGGACATAATGACATTCATTGTTGGTGGCTCTGTGTCTGATTATAAGATAATGACAATAATTCATTGTTTGCAGCTCTTTACCTTGAGACAAGGTAACCATGAGTTTAAGGGAAGATGTACAAGAGGTAAATTACATGTTGCTAAATATGAAGCAGCACCTCGCTTGTCCTGGTTTATAACAATAAAAACAACAATTTTAGATAGAACATATATTTAGTAGGCTTTCCCCCTAGGAGAGACAGAGACATTGATCATGGCGTAATTACTACAAAGGAAAATCCAGCTAAATTGTTAGGTTTGGATATTGTACAAAGCCACCTTCTTGAACGGTGAGAAAAAAGAGGGGCGTTTGGAACCTTTTTGGCTTGCTGTTTGAACGAAGACTTCTCTACACGCAGAGTTGGAAGGCACCCGAAAAATACTCTGCGCGTGGGGGTGGGGTCCCAGCACCTTTTGCAAATGCGGCATCTGTATGCAGCACAGCCAGTCATGACTGGGTCTTGTGCAAAACACACTCAGTTCTCCAAGAGGCCACCTCCGACCTTGTCTCCCACTTCTGCTCCAGGCTGCTGTGTGGCCGCCATGTCTCACTGGCCCACAAATCTCCGAGCTTGCTGCGTGGCCTCTGCTTTCTAGCAGCTAAATGAATATTTTAACTTTTGCAGTACAGTTATCCCTCTGGAAGACAGTCCAGCCATTTCTGTAAAGCTAGACACAGCCTTGGCACGCAGTCCAGCAACCACACTCCTAAGTGTTAGCCACATACTCTTATGCCTACATAAGTCCCTGCATGTGAAAGTTTATAGGAGCTCACATACCATTGCCCCAAGCTGGGGACAGCCAAGAAGTCCTTTAGGAGCGAAAAGGATGGGTAAGGGGGGTGCATTCATACAGTGGAATATTAGGAAGCGGTCAAAGCAAATGAGCTTTGCAGCCCTGAAAAGACATGGGAGAAGCTGAAATGTAGACTGCTAAGTGCAAGAACTGAGCCTCAAGAAGTCTTACGAACTGAGTGATTCTGTCTACATGAGATTCTAGAAAATATACAATTACAGACAGTAAAGATCTGACTCTGCCAGAGGTTTAAGATTGAGGGTAAAAGGGAAGAGTAGGTAGGACTCAGTGATACTCAGGGCAGTGAAGTTATTAGGTTGAATAATTCAGTGATGCGTATAGGATATTTATATATGTGTCAGAACCCACAAAATGTATAAGCAAAGAATGAACCCCACTGTAAATTGTGGGCTTCAGTTTATTATAATGCGTGTCTACAGAGCTGTCCTGAGAATGAAGAATATGAGGCACTTGTGTTAGTGGAAATTTTGGGCTGGGGGTGTCGAAGTCACTTTCCTTGCAGCGGAGACAGAATATCTGAGACCTGCAACATCAAGGAAGACAGATGCATCATGGGTCACTCTTTCAGAGGTGTCAGTCCCTGGTTGGTGGCTTAAAAACAGAAAGAGCACAGTGGAAGCAAAGCTCTCACGGCATGGTGGGCGGGAGCAGAGGGTGAGGGCAGAGCCCTCAGGCCTTACCCTCAGTGACGGACCTCTTCTCCCCGGGTCCCATCTGCTAGCTGTGTCACCTCTACATCCAATCTCCTTCTAAAATCCCCACCTACAAGCCCATGGGGACTCCTGGGAACATTCTTGGCCCAAACTGTCACAAGGGAAAGTTTGAACATGAGAGTTCTTTGCAGTATCTGCTCAACTTTTCTGTAAACCTAAAAATGGTCTAAAAATGCGAAGTCTGTCAATCAAGAAGCCAAGTCTCTAGCTGAGCCTCTCTGCCCCATGACAACTGAAATGCTGTCCAGACCTCCAGGAGGCCCCTCTGCTGTGGTCGGCGCTGCTTGTCTCACCCTGTCCCACCACCTCCCTTCCTTTTGGCTTCCTATACACGCAGAGCACAGGGCCCTCCTGTCTTTCTTCCTTCATTCAGGTCTTGGCTTGATACACCCTGGACTGTCCTGCCTGGAGGGTGGCAACCTCTTCCACTGGCATCCTTGACTCTCTTTTGGACACTGTCCTACCTGGATCTGGGTCTCTTGGTACAGTGTAGGTCCCAAGTTTGCAACATTTGTTGAATGCATGGGAGTGCAAATGCTCTTCCCTGTCCTCCTAGGAGATTCCCCATTGCCTGAAATTTAGAGAAAAGGTTTTAAAATTAAGAGTTTTTTTCCCAAACCCTTGATCTTACAGCATGATTTTGGGTTAGGGGTAGGTACTGTAGAACCAGGTGCCTATCTTCCTTGTTTCTTAGGACCCCGAGGGAAACCATACCAGCTACTTCAAAGCTGTGTTTTGCAAATGTTCTCAATACAAACTTGGAAAGAACTATCCACCTTACAGAGATGGGGCAGAGAGGGGAGGGAGGGACAGAGAGAGAGAGAGGAGAGAGAGATGTTAATGTTAAGTTTGCTGGTGATGTGAGCAGGTTCAAAGCTTCCTGAATCCCATCTCTGGCTGTTAGGTGAAAACCTACCCTCAAGGTGTGCAAACAAAGATGGGGTTCTTCCAGCCTGGGCAGATGTATAAGGACCTTCCTGGTTGTCTGCTTCAGTGACAAAGCCCATCAGCAATTGTGCTGAGTGGCCAGAGGAGAGCTTTCTGTTGGTCTGGATGACACCATACCAGTGCTTACACTGCCAAGCCCTCCTGGGTAACCTCTTGCAGACATCCTGGGCCTGACCTGCTCTCTCCCCTGCGTGGCAGAACACGAACAATGGCTCTGCAGCCCAGGCCTCTCCACAGCTCTTGGGCAGGGTAGTTGACCTTCACTCCTCCATTTCCTCATCTGTAGTAACAGTGCAGATTAAGTAGCGTGGCGAGGTCACGTGATGAGAGTCCCTCCTGAGACACTGTAGAGAACCAGCAAACGCTGGCAGTGAGCATCCACATGCGCAGTGCAGTGCATTTGGAAACTGCCTTCCTGAGAAACTCACCTGAGCGGGGCCCAGCAGGTCCAGCCCTGTCCTGTGCCTCTCTCTTCAGCCAGTGACACGGAGGCTGGGAGTTGTGCTGTGGCTGGGTGAGGGTGACAGCGTCAGTGACACTCACAAGTGAGCAGCCCCTGAGCTGTGTAGATGCTGGTGTCTGCTTCTCCTAGACACAGCCCACCCTGTGGTCGCAGCAGCATGTCTTCCCTGTTCTGAGATACTGATGTCCCGTGGACCTCAGGTGCGGTGGCCGTGGAAGCCACTTTCGGAGCCCAGGGTCCTGGCTGCTGTGCCCGGAGTGTATCGAGTCCTATATCAGTGCGTAGGCCCAGCACACGGGCAAGGACTGAGCTCTTGAGGCCGCTCCTGGAAGCCTGGGATTCATGTGTGTCTCAACGTTGCTGCAGGAAGTCCCTCAGGGCCTTGTTTGCCTCCCTTGGACAGCAAACAGACCAAGGCATCCCTGACCCCTCTTCCCTTCCTCTGTACAGATCAGACCAGCCCAATGCCCTCCTAGCCTGCCTGGCTGCCTTTCCATGCTCTACCCTAGCCTTGCCCCATGAAGCTGAGTGTCAGCTTCTCAAATGACTTGGGACACACACACACACACACACACACACACACACACACACACCACACAATGATGCTCTTCCTAGCATGGGTGCCTGTGTACAACCATGCAGAATCCAGCGGCTTTCAAATACATGATGCACCTTCTACAAATCTTCACAGTAGGACACAAGTGTCTGTCCATCGCATACGGGGGAAGGAAGGGTCTGCTCGCTGATCTACTCCCCTAACATTCCCTAGAATTCTGTTCTTTGCTTAGTGTAGTGTCAGAACCAGGATGCACAGTTACTGCGCTCCAGAGCCTCCAGGGCAGGTGGGCAGACAGTAGGGGAAAGAGATTCAGTTCCATAGATTTGCTGAAGCACAGTTAGGCATGGAGCAGAGAGAGCTCGGCGCTGCATCTTGAGGCAGAAGCAAGCTGCAGGCAGAGGAAAGGACAGGCTCTCCTTTTGCATGGGGAGCAGCCAATCTGAAGCCCAGTTTGCTGCCCTGCAGGTTGCCCCAGCAGTCAGCAGCCCTTGGTACCACGTGCAAGCTGGGGACACTTGTACCCTGTCTGTGCCGGGTGCTGCTAGAGTGCCTGGCCAGGTAGTTGTGCCTCGAGGGCTGCGGGCTCCCGAAGTGGTCTCTAAGGACAGAGCAGCTCGGGAAGCTCAGCCCAGAGCCCCAGAGTGCCTGGCGTCCGCAGGCTGAGAGGTGACGCAGTGGCACAGGGACGGCTAGGCTTCCTCGGGACAGTGACTCTGCAGTTTCTGGACCCTCGTGGGCTTACTCAGAGTTCGGCATGCATCCTGTCTGAGTTTTGTAGCAAAGCACAGGAGGCGCCCAGATACTCCAAGTATGCTTTGGGAGGGATAAACATAGACATGCAGCCTCCCAGAGGAGCCGCAGAGCCATCTGGTTCTGCCTCCCACCCAGAGCAGGAAACCCCCTCACAGTCTCCCAGAAAGGCGGCCTTACTTCTACGAACACATTTCCAGAACGGTGCCTCGCTCCCTCTCTAGGTAGCGCAATCCGTGCACCCAACTGTCAGAAAGTTCATCTCTATGTCTCCCTGCAACTCCTACCACTGCTTCTGATTTTCCATCTGGAATCCTGGAGAAAAGTCGGCTCCCCTCTACACACACACATGCACTCAAAGTTTGAAATGTTGGCTGCTTCTAAGACTTTATTTTGGGCAGTTGTGCCTGTTCTTCTAACTGTGCCCCTGGGAGCTGGCCTTCAGACCTCACCACCTTGGCCGTCTGCCCCTACAGCGGACATGAGCAATCCTCTTCTCTCTTTTGCATTTTGGAGAAGCTTGAGGCTCAGGCTGGCCTGTTGTGGGAGTGTTGATATGGGTCTCCCCACCTCTCTCCTGGCATGTCCTGAAAAGGAGAAAGGATTCCCCCAGTTTATCACGGCTGGCCTTTCTGTCTGTCCCCTGGGGGGCGGTGCTCTGTGTGTCTTAACTGCATTGTTATGGCTTGCACAGATTCAGAGCCTTTACCTTTCTCCATCATTTTCACTGGGAAAAGCCAGAATCCTCACAGTGATACCTTGGGCGACAGGTGAGGGTACAGGCAGTGTTTCCCCAAGATTGCCTTTCCCTTCACTATCACGCAGCAGCTGCATTCACCATATTTTTTTAATCACACCTCATAAAGATACTCATGAGTAAGGACTCCTGCAGCTGCTGCAGAAAGAAGCAAGAGGCCAGGCGTGGTGGCACCTGCCTGTAATCTCAGCACATGGGAGGCTGAGGCAGGAGGGTTCTTGCACATTCAAGGCCAGCCTGGGCTGTAGAGTGGGTTTAGAGCCACTCTGAACTGCATAATGTAACCTTGTCTCAAAAAACCAAATGTGGGCCGGGGAGATGGCTCAGTGGAATAAGCACTTCCCTGGCAAGTGCAAGGGCCTGAGTTCAATACCCGGTTCAAAAAAAAAAAAAAAAAAAAAAAAAAAAAAAAAAAAAGAGCACACAAATGCAGAGAGTAGCAAGCACAATGGGACATGCGTGTTTGAAGCAAGAAAGAGTGTTTTAGGGGATTTCATGTCAATGTCCTTTATTGCAGCAGATCTTTTAGAAATACAAATGATCACCTTATATTTTAATCACGCTTTGTGTACTGCCCAGTGGCCAGTTTTGGAAGGCCACCCTGGCCCAGACCCGGGGGCCCCTTTGCCTCTGTAAGCCCTTGCCTGGAGAGCTGCTCGTTCCTAGATGTCTTCATTTTCAGTCCATTATTCTCCCCCAGGCTGTTCATAGTCACGCTGTTTGGGGAGACAGTGTTGGGAAGCATCTCCGACTGCGCACAGAAGCCCCCTTGCTCCCCACGCTGCTTGGTCCGAAGGCAGGATGGCGCTGTGGCTGTCACACAGGCCGTGGGTGGCTGCAGGACAGAACTCCAGACGGCTTGGGGGCAGTGGGGCGCCCAGGCCCGTGTGGGATTGCCCTCTGCAGACTTCAATATTTCTGCAATTCAGGCTTCTGGCAGTGCACACATTTGCAGTTAAAATATAGCCACAGATATACACATCTTAAAAGATAGGCAGCAGCTTTAAATTGCATAAAACATTTTGCTAGAGCTATGTAATTGTCTTGGTTTTAACAGTTTCCTTTGCAGGCTTACCCCCGGTGGCTCCGTGAGGGTCTAATCTAGACAAGCCTTGATGGATTGGACTGAGAAAAATCACCCCATAATCCAATTCAGCCTCCCCAGATCGCCACCACGTTAGCCTTATCTCATCAGGCCCCATGACCTTTAAAATAATCACATTGTCCTCTCGGTGCATCTTTAAGTTGTTGTCTAATAGACGAGGACATCCCAGCCCTAGGAGCATCTGCTCCTTCTTTCAAGAAGACTGAGGCCTTCCCTAATGGCGCTAGCAATATTTTCTTTCCCGGTGATACTTTGTCAGAAAAAAGCAAAATTTGGAAAAAATTTATATGAAACTTTGCATGTGTACCCAAGTGAGTTTTT
Source organism: Octodon degus (assembly GCF_000260255.1). NCBI lineage: Eukaryota > Metazoa > Chordata > Mammalia > Rodentia > Octodontidae > Octodon > Octodon degus. The sequence continues at coordinate 9,580,068 of NW_004524646.1, forward strand.
CAGGATTTATTACTATTTTTTTCTTTCATCTTGGAAATGCAAAATCTGAGCTGAAGTTGATGTTGCTACATTACGTCAGAAGTCTTTTTTGTCAACACTCACTTTGAAATTATAATTTCAGCTATTCTACAAGGTCCAAACAAAGTATTTATTCTTTTGCTTCCATCTTGAAAATGTGTAGGTGTTGCATATCTTCCTAACCTAGAAAATGGTTTTTTCCTTATCACTTCTCAGGTAGAAAATATGAATGTCTGAGCTGCCCTAACATTTAAGCAAATATTTTGACTTCTACTAACAGAGAAATGCATATTAGAAGAACTATTCTTCTAGTGAAGAAAAATAAGCCACGTAACAACTGGGACCTCTACGACACACAGCGGAGACAAGCATATTGACCCAGGAAGTACTTGCTGTGGATCCTGGCCAGGCTACTGTATCTTTTTCTGATCCTCCTTTGGCTGGGACACCCAGACACTCCTTCTTGCTGCCTCCTTTGTCCCGATAGCTTCTTCAGAAGCCAGGCCACTGTTTCTCTGGAAACTTCTCACCAATTCATAATCACTCGGTAACATCCCAGAAGCCCCTGCTCCTGATTGTACCTTCGTCTTGTCTGTCTCAGCCAAAACAGAAGTGACGGATTTAGGAAGCCAGTGAAATAATTATTGCTTCTGTTATTTCAACTTATTGTCCATAGGAAACTTTTGATTTCTCTTCCCTTATGCATTTAAAGGTTCCCCACATTATTGGGACCTGGTCCCCACTTATTTCTCTAATGTCATCTGTTACCATCTGTGACATAGTCACTCTCAGCAGTCTTCGTTCTTTTCTCTGCTTTCTTATTTACATTTCTAATCCTTTCTTGTGCGCTCACAAGATGCTCCATTCACAAGGAATTCTTCCCTAACGTCCAGAAAATGACCAGCTGTCTCTCTTCCTGACTATACCCTAGGTGAGACTTCCGGGTTAGCATTTTCCAGAAGAGCAAGCAATTTTCATCAGAGAGAATAAGATGACTTCCCAGAGGCTGACGTCAGTTTGAGATTCAAAACTGGCTTTTCTGACTCTAAGTTGAAGCAAGCACATTTCCTGTGTTCTTTCTAAAAGTGTGTGTGCCTCTGTGTGTGTGTGTGTGTGTGTGTGTGTGTGTGTGTGTGTACTGGGGGTAATTTGATTGTCCCATGAAATGAGAGTAAAGACTAAGTAAATTACCATAAATGTGAGACATGTTAAGGTGCTACCATGTATGTCTAGGAAACTTGAAACCTAAATTTTCTGACGTGAGGTCTGTGTCACTGAGCACACAGCACTTTTGAGGTTCACTTTGCTCATCTACAGGTTTTCGGTACTAATATGTACTTCTTGTGGAGGTGTTTGTTGGCACCTAGTAGGTGCTTGTTAAAAATTCCTCTCTTTGTAGGCACTTGGGACAACAGGACATAGTGAGATCCAACAAGGGAACCCGCAGAGAGGTCTCCTTTGCTTCATTCTTTCTTTTCCACAGAACTCTGAAATCTTCAAAACAAATAAAAAATGTTTTTACCATGTTCTAATGTTCCCTGTTAAGGCAGACAAAGCAGGCTACTTTAATGACAGTATTTTATAGCAGAAAGTCTTTTTAAAAACGCATCGTATTGTGTGAAGAGGGAATTGATTTGCATTCATTCCACAGAACTGTCTGGGACAATTCTCCCCTTGTGAGCCTGCACTCAAGGTTTGGAGGCACGCTGGGCCCAGCTCCTGCTTTCAAGTGTGAGCTGGTGTGAGAGGTGCACTGGGAGAGTGGACACAAGGGTGTGGCCCCTGCTAACTGGACCCAGTTAATATTGACCAAACACTCAGGTAACAAATTCATATTAATATTCATAAGGACCAGTGAGTGGCAAGCAAGGCTGCTGGGGAACGTCAGGAAATTCTTAGGGAGAAGTCAAAAGCTCGCTCCAGACAAATGAGGAAAGATGAACGAGGTGCCAGTTCAAGGAACTCAGGTCCCCAAGGCAGCATCTTCACTCACTGTGAGAGCTGGGGAGCGGGCCGAGATTCTGCCAGGCAGGTGGCCGGGGTCAGGTCTGGTGTGCTGGGGCCATGATTCCGAGTTTGCAGCGGGTCTGAGCAGGGTTCATATTTTGAGGGATGTTGATTTTCAAAGAGAGTTTCCTCCATCCACTTTCTTGCCTAGTTCCCCGCTCCCTGGGTCCCACACAGCCCGCTCATGCCTGTGAGCTGTCCCTGTGACCTTGGGCTGGTGTCACCAGCCCCAGTGCCAACTGCTTTGCCCTGGGAGCCAGACACCCCCCCCACCCCCCAACCCCCCGGAAGTGGAGGAGCAGGAGGAGGTGTGGCCCCAGCTCTCGGAACCTGTTTAAGACAACACAGGAAACCACTCACGTTCTCCCAAATAGGTGAAATTTCGCTTTCAGCTTTATTTACCTGAGAATGAATTTCAGTCTGAAGAGGCCTTTATGTCGTCGGAGGCAAAGCACCAAAGATATAAGCAATTTTCAACAAGAGTGCTACACATTTGTCTTTATAACAATTTGTGTGTAACAGCTTTTATGCAAATGACACTAAAGTGGCACCTTTTTTTCTAAATTGGACATTTTTATGGTTATAATTTTCTTCTGTAATAACAGCAAAAAAAGTGGCTGTCCCCATGGAGTTGAACATCTCATCTTCGAGCACTGTCTTGCGAAGTTGGAATGACAAGTTTCTTTCATTTGCTCCAAGAATGACAAAAAGTGCTCTTTGTCTCCATCGCCTTCATTTTCAGGGGTAGTTAAACTTCAGGTGTCTCTGTCCCCCTTAGCATGAAGAATGTTCTAGCAAAATCACCACCCAGCTTCAAGGCACCAAAAATATTTCTTGCTCTTTCTCCTCCCAAGCTGAGAGACATAAATTGCCTGGTTGGATTTGAGCTTCAACCGTTGCTGGGAATTCTACATTCATAGCCCCTCTCCCTCAAGTCAGACAGGTGACTTTTATAGACAATGGAGTTTAATTGACTACAATACAATGGGATTTATATACAGTATTCTCGGCAACCATCCCGAGATACTCATAGAATAATCCACGTTATTGTTGCTTAATCGACTGAAAATTTTTGCAGAGACAACAGAAGACTGTGTGCGTTTCAAACAATGACTTAAATGTGTCGAAGGACTCAGCTAAACAATATATATAATTTGTGGTGGGAGAGGCCTTTGGAACGGGCAAAACTAGAAGGTCGCAGCACATCATGGGTAGAAGGCGCAGTGAGAGGAGAGCCAGGAAGAATTGGGAGAGACAAAGGCCCGCTCCCGCAGGGCCTCGGGCAATGGCTCCCATTCTCTGTGTGCCTGAGTCCTCAACCGCAAAAGGGTTCTTTGTTGATTTTTTAAAATCAGTGCTTAGGAGACATTCTTTAAATATATTCACAGAAGTTTGCTTTATTTATTTATTTTTTTAATATTTTTTTAAACATTTATTTATTTATTTATTTATTTATTTAGTGTGTGTGTGTGTGTGGCCAGCTCAGCCCACCAGGGGGCGGGGCTGGCTGGCATGTGGTGCTGGGGGATTGAACCGCGGTCCCTGTGCTTTAGCTAAGCTTGTTCTAAGTAGGTGCTTTAGACCACTGAGCCATCTCACCAGCCCCAGAAGTTTGCTTTAGTATGTAGTAGCTCTGGATGTGAGGAATTTGTAGAAAGATAAAGGAGACACTGAGCGGGGAGAGGGAATCTGAGTCTGGCACCTGGCGACAACTTGGTACACAGCAGGAAGAGGAGAAACTAGAATTTGGCTCTAGGACTGTTGTGGCTTGTGTCTAGATCCGCACCCCCCTCCCCCACCAAAAAAAGCCTCGTGTAGTCGTAGGTAGGGAGTTTTGAAGATGCCTCATTAGTGTGTGATACTGGGATTCAGAGCGTGGACAATACGGCCAAGGAGAGAGCTCTGCAGCGTAAGGGCCTGCCTGGCAAGCACAAGGTCCTGAGGTCAGTCCCTGGGGAAGTCCCAGCCTGGTGCAGGTGGCTTGGACCCTGGTGGAACATGAAGGGGCAGAAGGAATCAGGCTTGCCGCTTTCGGCACCCTCTTCTGTTGCTTTTCCTGCTCGCCCCCGCCATTTCCTGGCAAGGGATCAGGCTTGCTGTGTCCTCCTCCGTGGGGACCCTGCCTCAGAACCAGCCAACCAGGGCCTGGAACCCCTGCAAACTCTGAGCCAAAGCAAACCTTTCCTTTAATGTTGGCTATTGGGTATTTTGTCTCAGCAATGAGAAAAGTAACTAAGATAAGAACATAGTCCTATTTTGAATATGAAAGGGCCCCCCAAAACTGATGTGCTAAAGGTCCCCAGTGCAGCACTGTTTGCAAAAGGGGCTTTGCAAAGTGACTGGCTCAGGAGGGCCCTAATTTCATCAACAGACTCATGCACTCATGAGCCCATGGATGAGCTCCTCACTGAATGGTCGGCTACGCGGTGGGGCCTATTTATTTTTGGAAGAAGTAGGTCATTGAGTGTATAGCTTTGCATCTTGTCCTAGGGCTCTCTCAGTCTCTGCTGCTCTTCCTCTTCCCTGTCCATGGTGCGGTGAGTGGCTCTGCTCCATCACAGACTCCCCCACGAGGTCTCACCACAGGCCCAGGCACAAGAGATTCAGGGGACATGGACCGAAGCCCCTGACACTGCTGAGCCAGAACAAACCTTTTCTTCTCTGAGCTGTTTCCTCAAGTGTCTTGTCTTAGTGATGGAAAGCTAGCACAGGGATCTAGTTTTAAAGTCAAGAATTTAGAACTTTCCAGGAGTCTGGCATTCAAAGAATAATAGGTGCTTTCTCAACTTTCATGTATTTCCGGCTTATCTGAGCTGCAATTACAAAAAAACCATAGACTGTGTAGTTTATAAACAACGGCTGGAACCCCAAGATCAAGGTGTTGATAGATTTGGGGCCTAGTTAGGGCTGGCGCTCCTCATCGATGGCACCTGCTCTGTCCTCACAGGGGACGAGAGGTGAGAAACCTCCCTCGAACCTGTAAGGCGCGAGTGCCAAGCATGAGGGCAGGTGTCCTGGCCTAACCACTCCTGGCAGTACAACCTCTGAATGCTGTCACTTGGAAGATTAATTTCAACACATGAGTGGGCGAATAAACGTTCAGACTTAGCAATCCACTGAGTCACGGGGCCAGTGCCGTCTGTCTCCTACGGTTCTTGTGAAGAGTAAGAAGGTCCTTAGGAGACAACACTGAACATTTAGGCTTGAAGTTCCTGGGGCCTGGAGACTCCTTTGCTTTTAGTCACTGACCTGAGAGCCTAAGGTCCCTCAGAGGCTCTTGCTGTGCTGTCAGAGGCAGCCAGCCATGATCTCCGTTCCATAAGCTCAGGCTTCAGGAAGTCCTGGGCTTTGACAGGGGAGGAATGGCCGGACTGAAGCCAGCCTTTTTCCCTTCTCTCCCCTGCAGAGCATGTCTTTGCTCCTAGGAAACTGGCTGTCTTTGATTTCCTTCCCAAACTCTCTGTGAAACATGTCAATGGATTATGTATGATGACTGTATATCATTTATAAAATGCAAAAGCTATTTTTATGGTGAAAGAAAAGGAAACATCATAGCAAAGGTAGTTTGAAAGGGGAGTTGACCATTTTTGACACAGATTTTGAATTAGAAAGGTTTTGTATAATAAATGGGATGTAGAAGTTAATACAATACTTACATTTATGTATGTGCATGCCTAGAAGCTAATTTGCCTGTACGTGTGTACATCGCATGCATGCAGAAGCTGTATGCAGGAATGGCCACGTGTGTACACACGAGCTAGCATTGGGTCTTGCCCTCTGAGGACCCTTGTGAAGTCCAGGTCCTGCCTGCCCTGGGATTTCTGTGCTGTCTCTTCTTTCCTGGCAGGGTCACCTGTTGCTGGGGAAGAGGACTTGGTGTTTTGAGTCTGATTCCCCCCTGCCCTGCCCTGGCTCCCTGCACTCCACAGGCACAGGTGGGACTGTAGCTCTATTCGTGTCCCCACCCTTTGGTCACCTGGCTTTCCATTCCTGTCTGAAGGTCCTTAAGAGCCCCCTCCCAGCAGTGTGGAGGATGGGGAGAAGCACGGCCCCAGGGCCCTGTCCCCACAGAGCCACTGGCTGAAAGACAAATCCTCCGTCCTTTAAGGACCTCTCCCTCCTTGCTAAAGAAGTAGAGAAAGTAATAAAGCCTTCCCAGAGAGTGCCAGGGGCCTGAAAGCTCTGACTGAGGCTGCTCTTCTCATAAGCATCACTACCTTTCCCTCCGATTTATGCCTGGAGAGAAGGGTGGTGACATAGGCAGCAGCAGTCAGCTCATTAGCAGGCATTAACATCCTTCCAGGGGAAGCGATCTGGAGACACACAGTCATCCCCTTTCACCTAGTGGACAGATGAGAAAACAGTGCCACAGCAGGAGGTACCTAGGTGGTGGTGACACAGCCCCGTCTGCAGTTCAGCCAGCAGATGTCCCCATGGGAAATCAGCCTGTGGTTTTGTTCCACAGCTGGCACTGGGTTAGCAGCACTGAGGCCTTCCCTCCTGCAAGTAGAGACCTGGGAGCCCGCATGCAAGCATCCGCGAGGGTCTCTCCGTGACCTGGCAGACGCGGAAGCTCACACCCAGTCCGGGGTTGCCACGCAAGACAAAGCAATTTCCATGGGTCCTCTGTGAGCGCTTCTTTTCAGTGGTAGAAACTCATTAAAATCTCATGAAATCCTTGGACGTAACATGTAAAGCAATGCATGCTGCCGCCCTAAAAGTTAATATGTGCGTGCTCCAGGGGAGAGGCGGGAGGCGGCTCATCATTGGGTCCAGCTGCCACGGAGCATGAGCCCTCCTTAGCATATTTTAATTACTGCCTGGCTGCCCCTGTAAATAAATGAGCCAGGGGCCAGGGCTGGAGCAGCCTGGGACTGGAGCAGAGGCGGGGAGTCCCAGTGGTCCCTTCTCTTGCAGCAGGGCTGAACCTGGGCCTGATGGTTGTTGTGAGAAGAAAGGCTGCCGGCCTACCTGGGATTAATGAGTGCCCAGGGAATGTGAGATGGCTCTGGGCTGGAGCTGGGGTCATTAAATTCTGCTGGTCATTAATCCCCTGGAAATGCCCAGGGCTGGGGTCATTATTCTTGGGAGATAAAAAATTCAGGACCAAACGGCATAAGAGAATGAATACCTGCGTTTCTCAGATTGGTGGTATGTTTTCCAATTCATTGGCAGAGTCTGATTCCAGAGACATAAATCTGCTTTTCATCTGCCTACTGTGTGGACACGGACCATCTCTGAGATATCCATGGGACTGATATTTTTGGCGTGTACCTACTGTGTGTCCAGAGGTGCTATATGTCTTGCTTTCTTTTGACCTCTGAGAGACAAAGGCCGTGCTCCTGGGTTAATGATGGGAACACCAAAGGTCAGAGGCCTAAGGGACTTGGGTAAAGTCATGCAGCTGGACAGCAGCTTAGCCAGAATCTGCTTCTCTAGTGTTTAAGCTTGGGGCCTTCTCTGTCAGTCCCAGCTGCCTGTCCAGCTGTGCATGTTACCCAGAAGCCTATGTGACCTCCAAAGTCTTCACACATAGGTGTCTTTGGCTATCTGTCCTCTTTGGAGGTGTTTAGTCATTGCTTTATGTCACTTTGAAATTGCCACGATGCCTGGTGCTGCTTGCAGTTGCAGGGTCTGGGACCCAGGCTACCTCTTGCCCAGGGGATTGGGCTTCTTAAAACTGCTCCCAATTGCTCCGAGCTCACTAGAGAGTCAGGTTGAGTGATGGCACGTCCAAGAGCACTGTGCATTCAGAGCAAGCCGGACCCCATGGACAAGTTCACTTTCTGGGCCCCTGATTGCTTGTGAATGGAGCTGAGAATCCCACCATCCCACAGGGTTGCTGCGAGGATGGGAAGCTGCCCGTCACATGCAGTGACAGCAGCCTCCAGCACTGGGTAGAGGGCACAGATGTGCTGGAGGGGGACAAAGAAGACGCGGTGGCATGCCAGCAAGGAGAACTGAGTAAAATAACTAGGTGAGGGAGGAAGACACACTTGTAAGGAGTGTGAATGACTATTTCCTCTGGTGTGTTGGATGGTGAGACACTTTTTAGACATTTGTTAAGTGTTTTAGAAAATATATTTAGTAGAGGGTCTACAGGGTCTCACTACACAGATTGGACTCCAGTGATCCTCTAGTTCTCAGCCTCCCAAGCGTTGGGATTACAGGCATGCACTACCATGCCCAGTCTCAATCTCTACATCAGCGCACTGCAGGGATGGGGCCTGCACGACATGCCGGGGATGTGTTTGCTGATTTTTAATACAACTTCGAAATGGGTTTAGATCTGAGCAGCTTCGCCAAAGCCTGTGCCCTGCATCCCCCGGCCCTCACAGGCAGCAGCAGAGCCAGCTGCGCCTGTCATGGGCCTTGCACCTCACCTGTGCCTGCCCTACGCTGCTTTTGCACGCAGGGGAGAAAAATGATAGCGAAGAGCAGAAACACTCGGAATCCCAACGATGTGCTTAATCCGAAACAACGCCACAGTGACAGCCTTTTCAATCCCCGCTCTGCAGTGCTTCTGGACCTTAGAGGGTTAATGAAACTGGGCTCTGAGCACCGAGCTGGATTCGCACACAGGGGCTCAAAATCACTCAGGAAAGCTGCCGAGCCTCAAATTGACCGGAATCAACAGATAAAAGTCGTACAACTGTGTGTAGCTGTTGTGTGCCCGCTATTATTTTCAGCAATGTACTGATCGTCTTAATTTGCTGGAAAGCATTTTACAATAGCAAAAGAAAACAAAAGAAAGAAAAATTAAAAACAGAGATAGTCGCTCGTATACGCAAAGGTGTCTTCTCCTGGCCGATTTCCCGCATACTCACCGCAGAAATTCCTCAGTCGTAATCACCACAAATGCTCGCCTTTCCTTCAGCTGTGTCTTAGCATTAACCCACGGTGGATAACTTGAAGGACTTCACTCATTTTGGACTCTTGGATCTTATGTGTTTGCTAAAGGAGAAGACGGAGTTATACAATTTTATGACCATAATTGAATACTGCCTGGCTGCGAATAATTACTAATTAGAGTGCTGTAGATTATGCATTAAAATTACATCAGGAGATGGAGCAGACTTTCAGTCTGCCCAATACAACTAACTGCTGCATGTTAGGAACTGCAGCCACAGAAGCTGCAGCCACAGAAACTGCAGCCACAGGAGCTGCAGCCACAGGAGCTGCGGCCACAGGAGTGGCAGATGCTACTGATCCACAGATTCCACAATCAACAGTAGACACATTCACACTTTTTGGGGAAATTTTTTGTATTAATTGTGAGAATTAAGTCTCTTTAGTTCCAGAAATCTTGACACGAAGTGTGCTGGTCTTGGGTTCTCGACACATGCATCTTTGTCTCAGAGACCACATCATATCACTCACTAATTCATTCATTCACTCACTCATTCATTCATTCATTCATTCATTCATTCATTCATTATGTTTACTACACAACCTTATTTTCAAGGCATGCTTTTCAGACACTACTTTGCAAAGCATACTTGTAACTTTTGGAGTTAGTAGATTCTGATCTTGTGGAAACTCAGTTGTGCAAGGTTTCTACAACCCTCTGAGATGAAACAGGTCAGGAAATTGCTCCCAAAAACAGTGACAGACACAGAAATGAACATGGAATTCCTGCTCAGGAGCCAAGTCAGCACGTGGGAATGGGGGTGGGGGTGAGAAGACTTCATGAAGGACAAAGTTTATGAAAATGTTAAAGGAACCTGGGTTTGGCAATGCCAGGCCCCTAGGGTGTTCTGGAAAATTCCCTGACAGAAATGTCAAGATGGGGACATTAGGAAGAAGGACATTCCAAATAGAGGGAGCGGTTGGTGGAAAGGCCCTGAGGTAGAAACAGGGTTGCGGCAAAGAAAGAAAGTGATCCAGGGTAGACAAAATAGGCAAGGAAGGGAGAAATGGGAAATGGGGTCAGGGACATAGGAGACGGTCACAGAGAGTCAGGTCTGGTGAGCATGGATCCAAGTCCATCTCTATTGGGAATCCATGCGCCGTACTTGAGATGGGTTTGCAGGGATTCTTAAAGCCTTGGCATATAGGGAAGATTCAAAAGGGCAGAAAGGAGCTTGGTCTTGGGTCTAGGAAAGCGAGAGTGGTGGCTTGAATTGGAGGCAGCAGCAGAATCTGGGAGCAGTAGATGGTTGGAGACCCATTCTGGAGGCAGAACCAATGGACTCGTCGTTCTTCCAGGCTGATCGCTTGGTGAGGACCCAGGCTGAGCTCTCTTCTCTCTGCTCTCTGCTGGTAGCTGCTGCCCTCAAGGAGGACCCGGGCAGCCTAGAGGGAAGGACACAAGCCTGTGGCCCACTATCGCCATTCTGGGGCCAAATGCTCTACCCCAGGCAGAGGGCAGCTGCGCTCTCAGGCTGGCCCTGGCACCTGTGTTGGCGCTCACCATGTGACCCCTCTCTCAGGGCCTCAGTGCCCATGTCTGCAGAAGAAAACACTGGCCTAAGGAGAGCTCAGGTCCAGTTCAGATGGAAACTTCTGTATTAGTGGTACTCCTTCCTTCATTGTCTGTCTATCTATCTATCTATCTATCTATCTATCTATCTATCTATCTATCATCTATCTATCATCTATCTATTAGTATCAGAAATTTTACTCAGGGCCTCATGCTTGCCAGGCAGTGCTGTGCCGCTGAGCTATATCCCTGACTTCTTCCTTTTTTTGTCTCTTTGTTTCTTATGTTTTTTGTTTTGTTGGTTGTTTTTGTTTGTGTGTTTTTTTGATATAAGTGACAAACTTAGGACCTTGTGTTTGCCAGGCAGATGCTTATGCCACTGAGCTAACTCCCTGGCCCTTCTTATATATTTTGCAAGTCAGGGTAATTAATGTGATGGGTTAGTAGGAGCAACATGAACAAAGAAATAAGTCAACTAGAATAAGTCAGCTGAAGAAATCAGCCTGCTCTGTGCTGCTCAGGGGTGCTTCCTGCTCCCAAGGGTGCCTGGGTTTCTAATCCCACAAGCTGCACGCGGGTGGGGGAGCCAGTCTCTGTGTGCTTCTGCTTCCTTATGCATGCACGAGAACTACACAGCCCTGTGGCTTGTGTCGAGTGGGTCAAGGTCAGTGAAAGATGAGCTCACGGGAGCATCTGACTCAACATGAGCCTTGGGTGCACTTAGATGTCACCGTTACTGTTGTCACTGCTGTCATCATGACCGAGCACCCAGGCACACTTGGTCACGTGCAAGATCAGCCTTTTCTCTGAATCACATTCACAGTATATTCGGGGAAGGCACAGGGAGAAAGCAAGTGGGCTTTGGAACATCGCAGACCTGCGCTGCACCTCTCCATTGCCATTCCTTAGCTCTAGATCTGAGAAAGAACCTGGTACTATTGAGCAGAATCCCAGTCTTCTCCTCTGACTTCTGGGAAAGATCGTGTAAGGATTGGACATAGCATCTTCTCTGTGACCAGCATCATACAAGGACTGTTGTAGATCACGCATCCACAGTGTGTTCCTATAGCCGGTGATACTTGTCAATTGCTCACTCTGTGCCGGGCACCGTACCCAGGATGACCTCATCCAATCAGAGAAGGATCTTTTGAGAATGGATGTTTATGCTGATGTTATCAATTGGATTCTCAGCCATAAAAAAATCTCTCACTGGGCTGCAAGGCATCTTGCACCCAGGTGTACTTTGTGAGCAGTTAAATGTGGCACCGTGGAGTGATCATAGCTCCCCTTAGGGCTGTGGGGTCATGGAAGGAGCTTCCCCACTGTAGTAGGCAGGACAAGGCCCTGCCCACACACCACCACAGTTGTCTATGTCTTAATCCTCACAACCTGGGACTGTGCCGCCTTGCATAGCAAAAGAACATTACGGATGCATTTATGCTGAGGATCTTAAATGGGATTATTGTGGATTATCTCTGTGAGCTAATCGCACCGATCCTTAAAAGTAGAGAGATCTGCCTAGCTGAGGTCAGGGGAAGAAAGAGCAGAGACACGCTATGTTTCTGGCTTTGAGCCTGGAAGGGGCCACAGCCAAAAGAGGCAGCCTCTAGGAAGTGAAAAAAGTAAGGAAGTGGCTTCTTTCCTGTTCCTGAAAAGAACATTGTCCTGCCGCCATCTTGATTAACTCTGTGAGACCCGTGTTGGTGTCCCGACCACCCCCAGCACTTGCACATCTGTGTGGACAGACTGTGATTTGAGTGTTGCTGGGGACACCCCGGGATCCCTTCCCTTTGAAGCATCGGCTATGACATCGCTTCACGGATGAGCACAAGCTGGAGTTAAGGAGGTTAAGTCCTTTGTCGCAGGCTAGGAAGAGTCACTCGGGACCGGTGTTCCTACCTGTGGCTCCTGGACTCCAAAGCCCACCTCGCCTAACTTTCCTGCGAGCCCCATTTTCCCACAAAGCCCTGCAGAGAGAACCTCATGCCAATGACCACCAAATGTGCACAGTAAACTCGAGGCCACCGCCCATCTGTTCCGAGGCACAAGGATTAAACTCTGTGCCTTCAAACTTTGTTAGGTGGAGCCTGTCATGTCCCACGAAGTTGTGTGACCTACCTTGTAGCAGTGTCTGCAGTGAAGGCACCATTTACTGGCGAGTGTTTTATGGCTTCGTTGTAGACCTCCTCACTCAAGCAGCTGTCTAACATGCTGAATAGTCTTTCATCTTGTCAAACACTTCCATGAGCCTTTCTACAGCTTTCTCAGCCAACATGTACACACCTAATCAATCTCGTGCCACTGTCTCCAGACTTTCAAACCCCAAAGCAGGGCCCCAACCACTCTCTTAAAGAGACAGTCCTCTTTTTTCAGCACACTCACAGAATAGCTTCTTACTAGGGTCTGCTTTCCAAGGGGTGTGGACGAGGCCTGGGCTGAGATTTTTTTCCTCCCGCCTGCATTTCTGTTAGACCAGTGCGTGGAGACTCCTTGTGCCGTCAGAGAGATACATGCTGGGGTGCTTCCTGTCACACTGACCTGTACACTTGTTGAGCTCCGTATGTCAATAAAGTAGGTTGTGTTCATGCAGGCTGCTCTATTGATCTAAATGTGAAGGTCACTGGAATTGGCAAGACTATCTTTCATCTCCCATCCTCAGTACTCGCTTGAGTGCTTAGTCTAATCCAGCACCTTCAACTTAAGCCACTGCCCCACCCCACAAGCTCCTCTACACTGGTTGGCATCCTTCTCTGCCTTCATTCCTTGGTCTGCATCTTTGGTGGGCTACGATGTCTGTCTCTCCTGATCCTTTATCAAGCTCGGCTTAGACATAAGACCTTTCCTGTATCTCCCAGGGTGCACTGCTCCGTCCTCGACACTCCAAGGGTTCTTGTCTGCTCTTTTGTTTGCAAGACAGTAGCAGCTACCTTCCCTGTCTCTGAGACACAGACTGCAGACACAGTCCATTGTTCTCCATGCAGGCGCCCATGCCTTCGCAATGCCACTCTGCAGCACCCCTGCACTCCTCCTTAGAGTATGCATCACCTGCATCACCTCTGCCCAACAGGATGTTAGCAAGGACGAGGCAAGCAGAGGGCAGAAACTGCCTCTGTGATTGGGGCCTCTCTCTCTCTCTTTTTCTCTCCGTCTCTGTCTCTCTGTCTGTCTCTCTCTGTCTGTCTCTCTCTGTCTCTGTCTCTCTCTTTTCTGCTGTTGCCCTGATAGCTTGTCCAGGCTAGTCCCTGGGCAACGAGGGCAGAGCTCAGTCATCCAGTTTGCTCAGCCAAAAGCTCATCAACCTTCAGACAAGTGAGCGAGGCCAGGCAAGAGCAGTGAAGCCAGCAAGCCGACCTCCCACGTCACTGGACTAACAAGTGCTTCTTGTGGTACTTACCCAGGAGCTTGTTTATTGAGCAGTGCTGCTGTGACCCCAGGTGACCGACTCTCTCCCAGAAGCCTATATTCTTCGTACAGTGAACACTGAATCTACAGAGTTGCATCCCCATGCTTAGTTGAAACTCAATAAATATTTATTGAATTGAATGAAAAAATGATTTTCAAATTCGTACATGTGGTAGCAACCCTACATTACTAATATTTAATCTGGAGCTTTTGGTGTGCAGTGGGGAACTTAATATCATTTCTCTCTGGTGACTTCAAGTTATAGAATTTCCATTAATAGATTGGTCCTTCATCTGTGCCAAGACAGAGGAGAAATCCATCCTGGAACAGTCTTGCCAACCTTGGAGCAGAACACAAGTCTCCCGTCCACCATGTCTGTGTAAGAAATATTAATTGAAACCCCTCATTTTCTACTGTAAATGCAGCGCATATGCTTAGGGGAGTTGTGTGCGGCGGCCCCTGTGGTGGTCAAGGGTGACTCACAAGTTAATGGTCACCACTGAGCAGGTTCATCAGGGTGCACTATGAAGAGGCCAATAGATAAAATGACTCCTGCTTAGAAACATCCAAACAAAGCACCCGAAAGCTCTATTGCCAGCCCTGCACATTAGTGGTGGGCTGTCGCTCTCTGAATCCCACTTTTGTGTCTCAGTGTGGCATTCCCTGTTTAAATCTCAGACCTACTGTAAACAGATTCACACAAAGGAGGCAGCAGGCACATAGTTAAATGCGTGCTTTATTTTAGCTTTTCTTCTTTAACAAAATGACCTGTCTCTGTAGACACACCCACCACCAGCAGCACACATGTAGAAGCACACGTGTGCCTGGATTAGTTAGGATGGAAGGAGGTGACTCACGACAACATTTAAGCCCCTTTGACATTCACAAGGTGCTAAAAGTCAGCTGGGGTCTCAGCTCTGATGAATTTGCATCTCTTTGAATATGACGCTTGAAAAACCCCGGCGATAGATTAAATTTTGCCAAGGAGAAAATGAGAGAGAGGCTTCCATCTCTCAGGTCTGCTGGGAGGATCTTTATGGTTGATTTACCTTTTTTAAATAAATGTTTCTTTATGTGTCTCCCTCAGTTCCTGCCCAGGCTGCCTCTATCATACAAGCTGTAACTTCTGCCAGACCTATCAGCCGGCGAACAGTAAGTCAACGTGGTCCCAAGTACAAGGTGAAGGGACATTTCAATCTCAGCTGCATATACCTTCTGTGTTTTCTGATTAAAATTTGCAAGCAAACCTTGGAATAAACTCTACCTGACATGACTTCTAAAATAATTTATGCTCTTTGCCAAGCTCGAATGTGGGGATTGATTTGAGTGCCTGTCACTATATTTCAGATGATCAAAAATGGATCAGGGATTTTAAATGAATTAAATGACCAAAACAGATTTTCTAAAAAAAAAGTCACCGAGGTTAGACAACAAAATTCTTTGTCTAAAGCCACAGAAGAGTGTCAGTGTTTTCTTATAAAAGTGGAATACATTAATCACCATGAATGCGAAAAATATAGAAGTAAAAAGGACAAAAAATGGCTCACAATTACACAAGCCAGAAAAAACCCATTTTTGACATATGAACATATTTTCTTCTAGTCTTATCTGTGTCTTTGTGCTTTATAATTTAGGGAAACATATAAAACAGGGAGAATATGGCCTTCTGGTTTATACCAGTCGCAGTAATGGTGAAGATAGTGGTGATAATACTTGAGGACAATTACCAGGAACTTTCCAACTGCTATGTGCATATGGCCTTATTTAGACATTGAAATCGTCTTATAGGAGAGGTTTCATTGTTTGCTGAAGGCCACAGAATGCTCTAGAATGTTAAAAGACTGTGCTCCATACCCAAGCAATCAGATGCTGAGCCCTGTGTCCTTAGTCCTATGTCATCATGCAGTAATCATATAGCTATGATTTCTAATGATCGCAACGAGTCTCATGGTGTCTTCTTGGCAAATGCACCCTCCCCAGAAGGGCACATGCTGGCAACCCTATTCTACACCACTGTTCAAATGACCTAATATCTCTTAAGCTCATTGTTCTACTTCTGGATATCAAGTAGGAGCATTATTTTGCTTCTTGATCCACCCTTAATAGTACAGTTGAAAAACTAATAGACCTGGCTTGGTTCTCAGTTCTGCAGTTTACCAGGAGTGCTTGCTTTCTTTCTTTCTTTCTTTCTTTCTTTCTTTCTTTCTTTCTTTCTTTCTTTCTTTCTTTCTTTTTCTTTCTTTCTTTCTTTCTTTCTTTTTTCTTTGCTTTTCTTTTTCTTTTTTTTTTTGGACATGTTTCCTAATCTCTGTAACGAAGGCAAGGAAGGCATCATGAAAAGTAAATAAGATGTGTGGGTGTGAGCTGTTGGAGGAGTTGTTGGCATAAAGGGAGTGGCCAATATCTAGTGATTCTTCTTATTAATAATTATTCATAATAGCTAACATGTCTGGAGCAATATAGTTATGTATGTGACTATAAATTATCTGATTCAATGCTCACATCAACTCAGTAAATTAAGCCTTATTTATTGTCATTGGCAGAAGAGAGCAATGAGCTCAGAGAGGTTTGAGGGGCTTTTCCAGGGGAGGCTGGACTTGGCGCTGGAGGCTCTGGCTTCAGCCTCTGAACTTGGATGCTAGACGGAGGCCAGTCACAAGCGCCTTCCAGACTCTGCCAAGGTAGTGAGGCCTGAGGAGATCATGACAGAGACTGTAAGTGGGAACTGGGGAAGGTGCAGGCATCTGAGGTCTGTCGGTGCCTAGACAGAGCAAGACCAGGGTGAGGACAAGCACAGGGGAGGCAGGGGAAGAATGGGTATGGACATGGGAGAAGCAGAGGGTTTCAAGAGCCTGCAGCATTTAAAGCCTGGGGAGGGACAGGGAAGAAGGGAATGACACTGGATTGTTTATGTAACTGCCTGGGTCAAAACAGTGGTTTTATTTACTAAGCTAGAAGAGAAGGAATGTCAGGGGAAGACGGTCCCCTTACCTTGGATAAGCTGATATCAGGTTCTAATAGAGAATGGAGAGATAGCTCAGTGGTCAAAGCACCTTCCTGACAAGTGAAAGATCCTAAGTTTTGATTCTCGGTACAAAAAAGGAACAGATTCCTGATAGACACATAGCGGAAGTGGTCAGGCAGCAGATGTAGGCATAAGAAACTCAGAAACAGAGGCTGAATTAATGGACTCAGTGTGCTTTCAGAAGGCTGGTGGTCGTGGAGGCTGTGAGAACACAGCTGGGCTGCAGGGAGACTGTGACGATGAGGAAACTGAGACTGGGACACGAGGAAAAGCATGGCTCAAGGCATCGACATGGCCCATACGGTGTGCCAGTCAGGACGGGCAAAGCCACGCTGCCGTAGCCCACCAAGCCTGCTGCCCCAGTGGGCTGCCCTTAGCGTAGGGGAGAGGATTGGCAAGGACAGTCTTCCTCAGGTGACTCAGGAAACCAGCCTCCTGCATTTCGGTGCTGCGGCATCTGAGTAGCTGGCTCCTAAGGGCCCTTGAAAGAGGGGAGTGTGCACAGGAGCCCCCGCTAGGCACGGTTTTACTTCCTGTGGTTTCAATCACTGCAGTCAACTGTGCTTTGAAAATATTAAATGGAAAATTTCTGGAATAAACAATTCATAGATTTAAATAACTTTTGTTACAGTATGTTTTGCAGTCATTCTTTGTTACTATTAGTTATCGTTGTCAGTCACTTAAGTGACTAATTTGTTAAGCTTTAGCCTAAGCATATGTAAATGGGAAACCATGCAGGAATGATAAAAATATAGTGAAGTTTTAATAAAAGTTTAAGGACAATATTAGCCGAGCAAGACACATCGTCGTTCAGCTCCCTTGGGACATCTCTCTTCACTGTGAGCGCGCTTATTCCCCTGCTCCTGCTGCGGTCTGGAGCAGGTCTACGAGCCTTTCATGGGTATCCTTTCGCTGTTGTCCTGAGGCCCTGAATCAACTGCATTTGCAGCAGACTCTATCCAATGAAAACATGACTGCCAGCCTTTGTCCACCGGATTCTCAGCACCTGATACCATGTGGCTTCTGGTTCTTCTCCCAAGTTAAAACGACCATGAAAGGTACCTGTTCTGAGCTGACCAGGACAGGAAGGCAGTCAGGATAGCGCAGCTAAAGATGCTCATGAAAGATGCTTCTAGAACTCCTGCAGACATTGGCAGGAAAGATGGCGGGAGTGTGTTTTTAAAATGAGGGAGAGCATTTGGAGAGGGATTAACGGCAAGGTGACTTTCACTTAGGCAGTCACCCCGCTTTTGGCCATGCCTCAATCACCAAGTTTGGTGCTATCTGTAGTTTCACGTGCAGCGATCTGGGTACAGACGTGCCCAGATGCACTTGGCGGAGACTTGGGTCTACGATCTGGCTAAGACCTCCCGTGCACGCACTCTCAGCTACCCCCTTGGAGTGAGACGCCTATCACCTACGTGGGGTCAGGGCCCACAAGTCCCTGCATGCTGCCTTCCTGACAGAGGAGGCTGGGAGGCCGGGATTGTGAGTTCAGGAACAACAGATAGCTTTGTCTCCACTGCCAACCCAGGCAACCTCTCCCAATCAGTGCTGTGTAACACTGATTGAAATGAGTGTGGATCTTACTGCTCAGCGTGCCCAGCCTTGACATATAGAGACCACCAAGGAGCTCTGCCCTGTGAGGAGGGGTGGGCAAGCTCCCAGCCAGGACAGGGGTTGGCAGGACTGTCCCAGCTCTAGAGGCCTAGCCGGTGGATACCAGAAGAGGTTGAAAAATGTGAGGAGCTTGGGCCATGAGTGAGCCATTGCCTGCAGATGGTGCTCGGCACATCGGATGTGGGGTCTTGTGTTGAACAAGCCCTGAGCATCACCACTGGGTCATGGATGGACAAATATCTTTCTTTGCTCTTGCCTGGTTTGGGCTCAGAAGGGTGGATCCAGGTGAGAGGGTTTGGGAAAGTCTCCGCCAAGTGCATGCTCTGGCATCTCAGCCTTGGTTTTGCTTGGCCTCCGTTCTCATGACTTCCACTGGGATGATTCAGCCTCTCTCTCCCTACCCTCTCTGGGTGTTGGCTTCCTGGTGCTTGAGTGGGGAGAGAACAGTGAAGTCAGGGATGCATAGAGTCCCCTTCCCAGCTAAGTGTCACGATCTGTCGTTAATTGAGACATAGTCAAGCACTGCACACGTGAAGGTGTTCCATCGTTTTTATTTGCCGTGTGCAGCTCTTCTGTCATTCTGCGTAGTGAGCACTGGCTGCATCTTAGGAATGCACACAGAGATGGCTCTCAGGAAGCACTGCTGTATATCATGGTAAAGCTTCTCATGAAGTGTTGCTGAGATTCACTGCCCAAGTGAAGCCGACCTGCTGCTGACTAAGAGCAAGTAATGTGTGCTGAGTTGGAAAATAAAGGCTGGCTCTGCCCCTAATCGTGGTTGGTGAGATCAGGGAGACACTGGCACTGTGGCACTTGAGGTAGCGGTCTCCTTCTCTTTGTGCCAGTGAAGGAGGGCCTCAGTGGGGCCCAGCAGATCTGTGTTCCTGCTGTAGAAGGAAGGGTAGATGTGGTTGAGGTCTTCCACGGTGCTGGCGAGCCTCCATCAGGAGCCAAGCTTTGCTCTGAAGTGCTTAGTGAGGGTAGCACGACTTGCAGCCAGCTCAGTGGCCGGGTTTCCCTTTGCTTGAATCCCACAAGTCATTCCCACTGGCCCAGTTCTGATTCCGCTCCTCATCAGGAGGATCAGTGTCTTCAGGCTCTTGTATTCCTGCAGGGTGGGTAGCAGCAGGTCCTCCTGGAAGAGGTGAGGCAGGATCTGGGGAGGCTTATGGATGAGGGCAAAGTACTGGGAAAGGAGAGGAATAAGCAGGCAAAGGCAATAGATAAAATAAGGACTTGTCCAGCCCAGCAGCAGGGTGGGAATGGAGCAGCACTTCACAGCAGGCAGTATCTTTTCAGTCCTGTCTTCATGTTGTGGGGCCTGCAGGTCAGGTGAGAAAAGAGAACATGAGACTGTGAGGAGGGAGGTGGCTTGCGGCAGGGTGCACAGTGAGCACAAGAGCATCGGAGCTTGTGATTCAAGCTTTTAGTTACACAGGCAGCCCCCTCCTCACTGCCTTACAAATACGCTATTGGGTCATCCACTGGGTCATTCCGTGGGGTCATCCCACTTTCTTTCCATGGGGGCATCCTGTGGGGTTATCCCATGGGGGCATTCCACTGTCATTCCATGGGAGTATCCTGTGGAATCATCCCACTGGGTCACCCCATGGGGTCATTCCCCTGGGTCATTGCATTGGGGAATTCCAATGTCATTCCATGGGGTCATTCATGGGGGCATCCCACTAGGTCATCCCATGATGTCATGCCACTGGGTCATCCCATGGGGTCATCCCATGGAGGCATCACACTGGGTCATCCCATGGGGTCATCCACTGGGTCATCCCATGGGGTCATCCCACTGGGTCATCCCATGGGGTCATTCGCTGTCATCCCACAGGATCATTCCATGGGGGCACTACACTAGGTCATCCCAGTGGGTCATTCCATCACCACCTGTGCTCTCCTCCTGCTGCTGCCACCCTGTGCAACTGGGCAGCACCCAGCCCCTACCTGAGCTACTCCCTGCCTAAGTTCTGCCTTTTCTGCTGCTCCCCTCCTGTGTCTTTTCCAATGACAGCACTTACCATGGGCTTCTAGTTCTTAGGGACCTGAGAAGAGTAACCATCTTGTCCTATCTTACTGGAATTCTCCGAGGTTTAGAAGAGTGACCCACCAGGCTGGACACACTCAGATCTGAGTGACCGAGTGGCATTTGGTCTGAATTTAGATGCTATTCTCTTGCTTGGAAGCCACATGGCATTGGTGCAGCCACAGAGATGTGGCTTTGGTCTGGGACTTTATGAAGTGAGATCTCCCTCCAGCTGACATTTGTCTGGAAATGGGATGGGGAGAGGAGAGGACACATAGGAAGTACCTGGGTCACAGCACATGGGGCTGGGAAGGTGTGATGGGAAGAGCTAGGTGAAAGGAAAGCCAGGCTCAGGAGATCAGGGACTCTGGGGGATCCATGGAAAAGGGAATGTGGAGACTCCCAGCACTGCAGACACTGATGGGCCATGATGAATGTTCAGGGAAGATCTGGGAAAGGGAGAGAAGAAAAGGGAAGGGGACAGGAAAGGAGGGGAGGGGAGAAGAAGGGAGGGAGAAAAGGGACATGGCCATCCTTGGGCACCTGCTCTCATACCCAGGAGCTCATGAGCCTTCTCTAAGATACAAAGCTTATCCTGAACTATAAATATAAAGGAGGTGGCAACAGAGACAGCCTGGGAAGCAAATGGGAAGACAGGTAACTGGCGCTGCTCTCTGCTCAGACCTCTGCCCTCTGTGTGTCCTTGGACAAGTCCTGCACTGGACCTTGGACTTCTCAGGTCCCCTGTATTTCACTTGTAAACGAAAGACATTGGCACCTCTTGTGACAAAGGACAGGGTCCTGGCCCAGACAGGCACCATGTCTTTATCAGAATCTGGAGCTTTTCTACATACAGGACAGTACGGCTGGCCTAGTACTGTGGCCAGAGAGATAGCTTGCCCGTGGATGAAATGACATCACTGTGTCGTCATTAGGGCTACAGAACTGAAGCATTTCCCCAAGATCACACTCAGTGGGGCAGGACCAGGGCTGGGTCCCCCTGTCTTCCTTATAGGGGTGGCCTCTTCAGAACGCAGGCCACACGAGGCAGTCTCCACGCACAGGACAACTATGTGTCAATGGGCCATTCTGGGCACCTTTTTGGACTATTTCTTTGCTTATAAACTATTCCTTCAGGTCCCAAGGAAAAAAATAATGTACTAATTATATTTAGAATTTTGAACAAACATCTTACATTGAAACATGACTACAAACAACTACTCTTGCCGATAAAGCAAAACAAAGCTTGGGTTTAAAAATAAACAGCGTGCTGAGATGACAATTATATTGACAAGAATACCGTAAACAATCCAGCTCCCAATCTGATGCTTCTCGTATGGCCTGCCACCTTCAGTATGCTGCTGCAAGGCTTTCTCCCTCCTTAATTAAAATCCAGGACCTAACAAGGACTGAGTTGCAAAAGGAATCTGCTCTTCAGCTTGGCTTTTCATGCAGCCATCGAAACAGTTGTGATCTAACTTTTATTTCCTGCCAGTCTTGTTATAGTTTGTATTTGCAGGTTTTCCTCCCCCTCCTTGGAAAACACTACCTAACTCCGGACTCTTGAAACACTCTCCTCACCAGAATTTTCCTGTGTGGGTTGAGTTTTACATGTTGTCCTTGCCACGCGTCGTTGCTATCCCGACAGTGCTTGGACTTTTCCCAGTATCAACCAGATCTGTCACAGTTCCCTTTGCCTGATAAATTCATCAAACACTTCTCATCTTGTCATTCAAGGCTTTCTCTAAATGGCTCCAACCTAGGCTTTCCACAAAAGCATCTTTCATGCAGTCTAGTCATACACTGTTACTCATTTATTCCACGAGCGTTACAAGCCATGTGCTGAGAGAGACACAGTCCTTCTTTTCAATGTCCTGAGAGAATAAAAGCATGAGCAAAGGAATCGCACTGCTAGACAGGCCTTCACTAGTGTTAGACACAGGCATGAAGTCCCAGGTTGGCTTAAGGAGACGATGATACTGAAGGATATTAAAACTGGCCTCTAGAAGCCAGGCATTTAGATGAAGTCAAAGGAAGTGCTGTTCACAGGCAGAAGTAGTGAGTGTGGGACCCTCAAAAGGGTGTTCTATGAGTGTCAAGTGCAGGGTCCCTTCCCTGGCAATGTTTGCTGGCTAGGTGCATTAGGAACAGTGACCTAATTGGGGAAATACACAGATGAAGCAGATGGGAAGGCCATTCTGGACTCAGAATGCGGAGGGCTGATGTCCATGGGACTGGATCTGATGGAGCTGGTGCTGGGGCAGTAAATGATCATTCTGGAAAGTGCAGTGTGGCAGTCACCCCAGACACTGCAGTGTCTGCCCACGTATTCCTAGCTGCCCCTATTCTGGAACATCGCGCAACCTCATGTCTTCCTCCTGGAAGGACAGTCTTAGGACATTTCACCCATTCTCGGGGCTCCTGCCTCCAGGCTTGGGGTTCCTCCAAAGAGCTTCTTCTTAGGGCTTTGTGTGCAGGTGTGAGTCTCTTTCTCCTATGTTTGCTTTCAGGGTTTTACAGAATTGTCAGGTTTTGAGTCTGCCCATGCCCTCCTCTTGCTCGTTCACTCTTTCTGTGTCCTTGACCTGTTTGAAATACTGGCCAAGCATTGTGCAAGGCTTTCCTCAAGCAGTATAATGGTCAGCAATTCCAACTGCCATCCTGAACTCATGGCAACACTTCTGACTATAAGGAGGACCCAGCATTCTACCTTCTTCCCTCACATCACATGCTTTCAAAAGAGGAAGAAAGGCTCTTCCTTTCCGAGTGTCACAAGGCAACATACAACAAAAATCACATGTGCTAAATTTTCTCTTCTCATTGAGCTTTCCCGACCTCTTCTCTCTAGGAATGATGCTGCTCATACTCTTCCTTTGCTTTGCTCAAGGCCACCTCCTTAACTGTGCTGCTACTGACAGACAGAACTTGCAATCCCTGATGAGTTCCATTCATCCTTCTTGAATAGACAATGATGCATATTCCTTCCTGAAGCCTGAACGCAAGATGATGTTTGGGTCAATCAGCTTGCCATCCATCCGCAGGGAGGTGATATCCAATAGGCATGGCTTAAAGGAGGAGAAATTTAATTTGGCTTAGATTTCAGGAGACTCAGTCCATGGTGGGATGGGTCCAAAGCAGGAGCATCATGGCAGAAAGGCATAGAAGAGCAAAAAGTCTTACTTAGTTCATGATGTGGAGAAGCTGAGACTGGGTGCAGTGCCAGAGAGGAAAGGGTGGGAAGCCAGACATAGTGCCTGAGGTTCTTCCTCCATAACTCACCCAGACACTCCAGGATCGGTGCTTCACTAACA
Source organism: Octodon degus (assembly GCF_000260255.1). NCBI lineage: Eukaryota > Metazoa > Chordata > Mammalia > Rodentia > Octodontidae > Octodon > Octodon degus. The sequence goes on from NW_004524646.1 coordinate 9,603,905, forward strand.
CCCTGGGGGGCTCCCAAGCTGATGAAGTTGGCTCAGTTAACTTTTCCCATCACAATACTGGTGATGTCTCCTGCTCAGATTCCTGCTGGCAGTGTTTTGACCAGAGGGTGTTGGGATCCTGTGATGCTAGTGGCCTTGCAGCTGCGAGGCCTCAGCTCTGGCACAGTGGCACCAGCATAGTACTACCCAAATGATGGGTCTAAGTGGAGTGATGCCAACCAGCTTACAATTGAGGGTAAAGCCCACTCTGAGTCAAGCAGCAGAGAAGAGACTTTGGGGACAAGATTCTCTTTCAGTTGCTTTGGTTTATTTAAATATATGTTATTAATCAGGACAACTCTCTACTATGCAGGATGCATGATTGCCAAGTGCTGCTATGTTCAGTCCTTCCCAAAGCTTATGAGGTAAGTACTTTCATTGTTATAGACATGGACGCCAAACTACAGGGCACTTAGATAGCTTCTCAGAGTTACACAGAAGCATGAGATTGAGCAGGATTTCAGCCTCAGGTGCTCTAGCATCGGCTCAAGTTCCTAACCACAGCCCTCACCCCAGCCCTGTTACGACTAGAGCTGCCACCCAAGGCTGAGAGCCACAATCGCTTAGCTTGTAGATTCCAGGATTCACTGCAGACCTGTTTGAGCAGAGACTTAAGTATCCACATTTCTAGTGAGAGAGAAGAGGGTGAATTAAGGCACACCTAAGGTTTGGAGCCAAGACACTGAGGAGCATGGATCTGCAGACAGTTTACAGGCAGAGCGGGCGGCAACCCCGAGACCCCAGAGCACACAGAGGCAGGACCAGCATGATGGTCCAGGGGCTCCAGGTAAGAGCTGTTGTGCCCCATGTCAGGACTTCTCTGGCCCCTCCCCCAGGAGTCTGATGATGCCTCAATGCTAGTGCAGCACAAGTTCAGAGGACCACTGGCTCTGAGTCATCTTTGCTCTAAGTCACGTGTAGTGTTACCCAGCCAGCCTGATGCCTCCTCAGATCTTTTCCTTCTACTGTGGCTGCTCCAAGATTCAGACCTCATGCACTCCTGCTCCTTCAGAGAGAAGTGCTGTGGGCCATGTTCCATCCCCAACAGGGACAGGCTGCGATCTGATCATCCTGAATGCAGCCACTCGAGGCCAGGTGTGCTTGCTCCACCCTGGAGACAGCTGAGGGCGCTTGGCCTCCTGGGTAGACAGTGAACCAAACAGACAAGCTCTATCTAGTTTGTCCACCTTGAGTTTCCACCTTGGGAATGTGTTGTACACCATTTATCAAAGTTCTTTAGCAGCTAGGGGTGTGTCTTTTTCTGACCTCTACCTTATGAAATGCCAAGATTAGCTTCCAAATATGCTTCCCTTGGAAAATAATTTAACTCAAAAACTGTTTCAAGAGAGCCTTTCTACTAAGATGGCACCACAGGTGAAGAAGGAAGCCCCTGCCCTTCCCAAAGCTGAAGCCAAATCAAAAGCTTTGAAGGCCAAGAAGGCTGTGCTGAAAGGCGTCCACAGCCACAAAAAGAAGATATGCATGCCACCCACCTTCCAGGCCATCCCAAGACACTGCGGCTCTGGAGGCAGCTCAAATACTTTCGGAAGAGCGCCCCCAAAAGAAGCAAGCTTGACCGCTATGCCATCATCAAGCTCCCCCTGGTCACAGAGTCAGCCATGAAAAAGATCGAGGACAACAACACACTCGTGTTCATTGTGAATGTCAAAGCCAATAAAGCACCAGATCAAACAAGCTGTGAAGAAGCTCTATGACATGGATGTTGCCAAGGTCAACACCCTAATCAGGCCCGATGGAGAGAAGAAGGCATATGTTTGACGGGCTCCCAATTATGATGCATTGGATGTTGCCAACAAAATTGGGATCATCTAAACTGAGTCCAGCTGGCTAATTCTAAATATATACTTTTTTCCCAGTAAAACAAAGAAACAAACAAACAACAACAACAACAAACTGTTTTGAGCATACCATGGCTTGCTGGAAGACTCAGCTCTTGTCCTAGGGGCTGTCGTGTTCTAGCTGGGTATGGAGGACCACTCTGAAACCATGAGGTGGCGTACAGCGACATGCAAAGCATGGTGAGAAAACACACGAAACATTTATTTCATCTAGGGAGGGTTCTTAGTGAGCAAGTGTGGATGATTTCTGTGATACACTACAGTTAATGACACCAAGAGTCATTGAACAGCAATGACAGCTTCACTTCACGTTTCATGTTATCTTTGCGTCATCTGGCCACTTTCATTACTGCACACATTTTCCCAAGACCTAGAACACTTCCTGTAGGGCTCAAAGTTCACATAATGAACTAATGAATGTAGTCCTGGCTGACCGTAAGCTGGACTGAAGGCAATGCATTAAACCAGCACTCCAGAATAGTAGATGAGTGAATGCAAGAACAGGGAAGCACGGCTTCCTGTGACCATAAATGGCCCTGAATATTGGTAGCATGTTTGTCTGCTTATGGAGTCTCATCATATGTTTTTGATTCTTGTGAATTCTCTGCAAGGTATTTTTATCGCCAATTTCAGCAGAGGAGAAGGAATTTAATATTTACTAGGACTAAGATTAACCCAAACCCGGGCTGACCAAATAGCTCAGCAGATTAAAGTTCCTGCAAGCAGGTGCAGGGGCCCGGGGTTCGATCCCCAGGCCTGACGTGCTGGCTTCACCCCCGGGAGTGCACTGACATGGCGATTGAGACTGAGCATGGTGATGTGTGCCTGTGATCCCAGCTCTTGGGAGGCTGTAAACAGGCCGATCACTATAAGTCTGATCTAGTAGTGAGACCCTGAAACCCTGTAGACCCTTCCCTAAAAATACAAAAAATTTTAATAGATAAAATAAAGATTAGCCCAAACTTATATTCCTGGACCCAGGCAGGGTGGCACTTGGTCTCTGATCTGCTTGGCTTTCGATTCCACCTAGATTCCCCTGTGGGAATTAGAGGCGAGTGATGGTTATTAACTGAGATTGTTTTTCTGTGGATGACTAATGTTTTCTCTTGAGTTGCAGTTTATAGATTAACATCTTTTTACCATTTGTGATAATCAGCATATGAGAAATCCAAAGTAAGATTGAACCAGAATGAGTGTAACTAGATTTTAGTTCTTGATTTATGCATTTGCACTTGGCAGGTTCCTCTTTAACTTGAGTTTATAGAAACTTTACAGTCAGTATGCCTGTTTTATCATGAAGCACAGTCCACTTTGGAGTGCCAGTCACCCAGGGCTGCTGTGGGCTCCTTGTGACCCTAGCTCTTACATAGTCTTCTCCTCTGAGTCCTTCTCCTCCACGTGCTGTCTCCAAGGTGCTGCCACCCAGCTCTTGGTCCTCAGTCATTTCCCGGCCTCTGTCCTTTCCTTATTGAATTTCATCTAGACCTGGTGGTCTACTCATTGATGTGCTCATTTTGTTCAGTCTGGACTTGAAACCAGCACATCTCATTGTTTCTTTGGAGTATAGCATCTTCTTTTTTGACTCATGAAATACATGTAGTCGCTTCTTAATAAAGTGTTCTGATAGGCACTGGGGACACAGCAAGGGAAAGACTTAACGTTACTTACCTACTCATAACTTATCAAAGCGAAACTTTGTTCCCTGCTTATGAAGCCTGTTCTCCATTTGCTTCCATTTAGTAAATGAGGCTCCATCTCTCCAGCTGTCTCAGCTGAAGTCCTAGGAGTTCCCATTACGGCTCCCTCTATCTCAGCTCTCTGGCCGTGGAGAAACTCTGTCAGTCCTATCTTAACATTTCTCCCAGTGAACACTCATTCTCTCCAAAGCTATTGCAGCTCTGACTAGCTGAGGAAGACCTCCGGCATCTGATGGCCAAGCCTTCCCCTTCCTACGCTTCATCGATGCCTGCCTTCCCCTTCCTACGCTTCATCTTCATGATTTGCGCCCTTGCACAAGAGATGGTGAAATATTGGACCCAACCACTTCCAGGTGAAAACTACTGTCCTTCCGATGCCATGTGGGATACAAGTTGGATTGTACGCATGGTCTGCATGGAAGTCTTCTGGACATCTGAACTCCAGAGAGATACATCTCCAAATCCATGTCATTCTTTTCTTATCCCCTTTCCTGCTCCCCTATTAGTCTTCGTGCTGGCTCTCAAAGGTTCCAGCACTCTCTCACACTTTGATAGTTCCTCACTTAATGATTTGGGCCACATATTCTTCCTTTTCCAACTTATTGCTTGACTCTTCCTCAACTCTGAAGTTGTGGTCCACTCCAGAGAGTCCTACTTCGAGTGCACTTTTCAGCTGGTATCTGTACTTCGTTCTTGATAGAACTTGCCGCAGTGGTGATTATTTTACAGATGTTTTTGGTTTCAGTATTCTAAAATCTCTTTCTTCAGTAGAATCTACATCAACTGCAGACAGGTAGCACAGTACCTCACTGACCAGAAGTGGTGACTTGTCATGTCTGGCAGGCAGAAGACTCACAATTAATACTTGCAGATGGACTGAACGATTATTTGTCATCTGAAAGGCAGGCTCTTGGGACTCCTCCTCAAATTTAATCAAATATCGTAAAACAAGGAATTGATTGTTTTTCTTGAATTAAACATGAATAATAGCCTACTCTATTGCATTTTTAACACTGATGAGCTAATTCAAGTTAAACACAAAACAGTTTTTCTCTGAGTACACAGTCAATAAATGTGGGCGTTGTTCCTTTTTGGGACTCAGGGTCTCATGAAAAAGTGCAGAGGAAGCTGTCTTGGATGATTTCTGGATTTTCATGTAGTTTGTCATTTGTTCATGACATTGGAATTCATTGTAGCTTCCAGTCGATTCTGAGCCCTTCTTCATGCTGGACTCTTTGGAGAAAAGTGTGATGTGAGACTTGGAGAAGCAGCTGGTTGTGGAGACAGACAAGCGCAGACCCGGCTGAAGGGAGACAACGAGAACGCGGCAGCACTTGGTAACGGCGTGGAAGCGCGTATGCTCCTCAGAAGTCCAAGCGAAAGCGATGAACATTTCCCCTGAGCTAAGAGAAAGCCTCATGGTGGTGGCAACACTCTTGTTGGGCTTTGGGAATAAAATAACTTCAACATGAGTAAAAGAAAAGAAAGACAATAGAAAAGAAGCAGCCCGATCTAGCATCCTTCATAGACTCACAGCTGTCCTGGACCCTACCAGACACTTAATCCCATGGCCTGCTGCTCAAGGATTCCTCACTTTCTTTTTGCTGCTGTCCTCTGGATGCTTGTTCTAGGCAAGAGACCTGAATCTGAGAATTGGCATGTTTTTCCTAATGGTGGTCAACTGACAGTGATGAGAAGATTTTTGGATCTGGGCTACCTGCTCCTTGTAGACTCTAGGAAGAGGCCCTAGGTCTCTCACTTGATCACCTTCCACCAGCTGAGCCACTTCCTAGTATTGTGCTGGTCCTGAAGAGTTGACCCTGTCTCCTCACACCCTATGGGGGCAAACTTCAAGTTTTCCAGTGGCCTCTAGAGTGTGGGAGATGTCCAAGATGCCTGGCTGGGCTCAGAGACTTCAGAGTGGATTGGGGGAACTCTCTGCATGGGTGGTCATGCCACAGAGCCCACTTTCTACAACACTGTGTGCACCACAAGAGCATTTCCTCCAGAACGGACTCACATTAGCTGGTGGAGACCTCTTTCATTTGGTTCATAACCAAGTATTTGCAAGAGGTTAGGCCTGGCCAAGTACCCATGGTCCCAGAGAGGAGGGGCAGCCTCAAAGATGACACTTGGGGCTGCTCCTGGTTGTTAGCATCCAGAATTGAAGGAAGCTACTGCCTGGGTCTCAAACCAATGATTTTTGTCACAATGTATTATGTTGGCACTAGGAGGAGGCTGGGGCTTCCAGGAGGATGAGGCAAACCAGATGTCATATCTCCCTGCAGTAACAGAAGGGCCGGAGAGACCTTTCTCCTAGGTATGCACATCCTGCCCCATGACTGCCCAAGTCCTCTCCCTACCCAACCGCCTACCTCCATAAACAGCTGGTTCTTTTTTTAAAATATATTTAGTATGGGGTCTACAGGGTCTCACTACACAGATTGACTTGTAGTGATCCTCCTTTTTTCAGGTTCCCAAGTGCTGGGATTACAGGTGCGCACACCACCATGCCCAGTCTCCATTGCCATCTCAGTGTGCCCTGTGGGTGGGGCTGGCACAGCAGGCTGGGGATTGAATACCTGGCCTCTGTGTCTGCCTAAGCAGGCACTTTAATCCACTGAGCTATCTGGCTGGCCCTCACAGCTGGTTCTAAGGATCCATGACTTCACAAATCACTGACTGAACGTATTGTCCAAATTCTTCATCTGTGCTAAATGTTGCAGACATTCTCTTTCCATCGTTGCCTAAACATCACAGTGCCGTATCTCCGATGTTTACGCCATACTAAGAGCTGTAAGTAACAAAGAGATGATGCAAAGTAGGTAGGAGGCTGCGTGAAAGATCTGTGCAAATGCTGCTCCACCTTATACGGGTGGCAGGGGCGTCCTGCGGCACCCACGGTGGGCTCCACCTAGGCAGGACTGTGTAGACTCTTGCTTCTCACTAAATATCCAGGTTGAATTAGCAAGGGAGGTGCAGCGTGCACTGCAACAAATGACTGCCTTCTTGACAGGGACTCGGTCATAATGCAGAGTTTGGGAGGCAGAGAAGACCTGGGTTTCTGTGTATAACAGAGGGCCGGGCCCCCAAGGACTCCCTCTGCCTAGTGGGGGAGGCTGGGACCAGGCCCTCCTGAGAGGCTGGGCTCTCAGAGGACCTTCCGGGAGAGACAGGCATCTGACCTGGGACCTTGGGGACAGCAGCTGGTAGCCAGTACGTGCTGACTCACGAGGCTGCTCCTGGTTGAAGATGTTCCACCGGCACTTGGCCAGTGACTTTTGGGCTTGTTTGTTTGGCAAAGGATCTGGCTGTGTGGCCCAGGCTGGCCTCAAGTGCATGTTGATCCTTCTGCCCTGCCCCCTGAGTGCAGGGATGACGGGCGTTTGCCTCCACCCCCGGCAGCTAGGATTTAACTTTGCACCTTTCCTGGTCGGCCAACATGGCTGCCTCCTCCTAGTTTGGCTTTTGGTTCTTTTCTTGGTGCCCTGGGGAAGGACCACTGTACAGGGACAGTCCACGAGGACCGAGGGACGAGATTGGGAGCTGATGGGAGGAGAAAGTGGTGGGACCAAGGATGGAGAGGAAGAGGAGGCCACCAGGGGTGCTCCTGATTCAGAAGTCCACAGACACATTCGAGAAGATTCCAAGGCCCCAGAGAGCCTGCAAGGGGACGCGAGGCTGCGGTGCAGGCACAAGGAGGAGGCGGAAGGGACTGGTGCTCCCCCAAGCTAAGCACACGGAGTCTCGCAGGCCAGCAGGCCCACCGCTCTGCTAGCGCAGACTCCACACGTGCGCCGAAGCGGGGAGCCCGCGCTTGCCCCTGCAGGACCCGGCGCTGGGTGCTGGCCCCTTCCCAGACTCCCTCCAGCCCACAGCACCCTAGATCTCGCATCTTTCTAGCGCAGTTAGACACCTCATGCCCGCGACCCTGTGCAGCGGGACTTGTTGTTCTAGACTCTGAGTCTCTGCCACCCACAAGTAGAAGATGAGAGAGTGAGGTGCCTTCAGGCTGGCGGGAAGGGGTGAAGAAGCACGCGTGGTTTCCTGGACTTGGGGAAATAACCGGCCCTGACAAAAGACACAGCTCCGCTCTTCACGAGGCTCGCGCGCCGTCTCTCGCGCGCATTTATGCAGTCACTGGTCCCACCCAGCCCTCCGCGGCCTCCAGCCCCAGCGGGCCCGCCAGCACCGAGTGACGCCTCCCGCTGCAGTCCAGCCTGGCACCTCGGAGGGGCTCTTACCCCTTTCACCCCAAGCCCCCATCTGTCCCTGGGCTCCTCTCTTTGCCTTCCTAATGGCATTTTTTTTTTTTTTTATTTCAGAAGAAAACTTATGAAAATTGTTGAAACGCACACTACAAAGCAAAACCTTATTATTTTTTTTTTTTTTTAACATTCGGCAGGAGCTCCTCACCCTCCAACCCCCCAAAAAGGCAGCCATGTCAAAGCCACTGTCTCCCCCCTTTGACATTCACGCCGTGCTCAGAGTCAGCTGGGGTCTCGCCTCTGACAAATTTGCATCTCTTTGAATGTGACGCTTGAAAAAAGCCAGAGCCGCTAGATTAAATTTTTTTTTTTTTCCGTCGAGAAAATGAGAAAAGCCTCTATCTCTCGGCAGAGTCTACTGGGAAGATCTTTATTCTGATTCTTGTTAGAATTGTTTATCACTCTGACAGGCCAGACTCGGACGAGATAAAGGCTCGGCGGCATCACGGGGCCTGACAGTGGTAGGACACGCAGAAAAATGAAAGGAGCAGGAGAAAATATTATTAATAGATGCCGACTCGCTCTGCCTGCGTGGCACGTCAGGGAAGGGAGAGGGAGCCATGGCTTGATTGCAGGCCTATGAAGTTCTGTCCAAAAAAGAAGCTATTTTTCATTAAGTGATAGAAGGGCCTTTTTCATGTTCTTTCCTGAGGAGCTGATAACTTATGCAGTTTATTCTAACCCTGCTGATTTCTGTCAGGGGAAGCAAACTCCTGAAAGATGGCTCCGACTTGTCCTTTTCAGGGAAAGGAGGCTGGCTCGCCAGACACACGAGCAGAGCCCACAGCCCAGGCCCGGCTGGCTCCAGGTCCCCGCAATGCTGCGGCGCTTGGAGCGCTTGTGAGTGCAGCCTGCCGGGAGGACGGAAGATGGAGTCCGGGTGGCTGCAGCGCTTCCTGCCTCCCCGGGGCCTCCCGGCCAGCCCGTGCCACGCTTGCCCTGCAGGCCCGTGGGTCCAAGCCCCTTCAGCAGAAAGCACTCTCCATGTCTCCTGTGTGAGGATTCTTGGGGCCAGGCCCCTGCTGACCAGGCTGCTCTGATTGAAAGCCATGCAGGGTGTCCTCACTGATGGAAACTCGTTTTCTGCTAATTCTGGAGGTTGAAAGTTAAGGACAAAGTCAGCACCATGGGTTGTTCTGGGGTCCCCTCCCCTGGGCTCGCAGACGCCAGCCTCTCCGGGGGCCCTCACCTGGGCTGGCCTCTGCCTGTGCCCCCTTTTACTGCTGCTCTTGTCCCGAGGACGCCAGGAGGTAGCAGGGGCTGGGAGGCAGTACAGCAGTTGGGGGAAGAAACAATAGAGCCTTCACAGCTGGGCCCTGGCTCTCTCCCAGACCTAGGAGGCAGAATTAGAGTGGGACCTGAGGCTACCCTTGCCTTGCCACGTCCTGAAGGCATCAAGGGACCGGCTTAACAGCCAAGCTTTGGTTCAAAGTTCAAGGCCCCGAAGGAGGCTCAATGGGGCATGGTGGAGAGGAACCCGGGTGTGGATCAGTGTTGGAGTAGGCAGCAGAGACTCAGGCTGTCACTGACCCTCTGGGCCTCAGCTCCTAAGGAAGTGATGGCATTTCTGCTGCTGCCCAAACCACACGGGGACTAGACTGTCACAGGTCTGGTCTGTCCTAGGGGATGCATGGATTACAGGCAGGGTCACACCTGTGGAGGGCTGGGCCTGACCAGGGCCTCTGACCAGAGGGAGGCACTGCCGCAGAGCAGCCCGGGGTCACATGTGCAGTCTGGGTCCAGCTTTGGCTCGGCTCTACATTGAAAAGTTTTGCGAACGGTCTGCAGCTGGAGGCTGGTGGGACCAGCCTAGCTCCCTTTGCAAATAAACCCTGATTTTGATCCTCCTCTTTCCTCCAACTGGGAGCCAGGAACCTGGCAGAGTGCTTTGCGAAGACTTAGCTGTGACTCCTCCTGCATTCAGGACCACAGACTTCCCACCAGCTCACAGCTGGGGCAGGAGCAGGGGAAACGGCAGTTAGGCTGGAGGTAATGGATGTGGTCCACACATCTGTGCCCTGGGGGTCCATGGAGCATCCGAAAGCTGGGACATCTGCAAACGAACTTGGGTGTGACAGTGACACTTGCCTCTCCAGTCCCATTTACTACTTTAGAACATGCTTTACCCATCTAAACCTCAGTGTCTCTTATGTAAAAATGGAAGTGATCATAATGGGAAGAGCTGTGGTTATGCAATAATGTCTATATATCTGTGGCATATGCCTTGGAGCAATAACCAGGTCACAGTTGCGGTGCTGCTGTTGTCACTGAAGACAATGGAGGTGACAATGGAGATAGTCATTTGTTCAATGAGTACCCAACATCTGACCCATGCCAGGCACTGTGCTCGGTCATTCTGTTCTTTGTTTCATTCAATGTTCATGACAGTTTTAATGAGTAGGCATTATCCACATTTTAAAGATGAAGGCTTTGATGATAAAGGGAAATGAGGGACATCTCTTGAGGGGTCACACAACCTGTAAGGGATGGATTGGCTGGGATGCTGCAGGGTGTTGGTGGTAGAGTCTTGGAGGGTCTTTCATTTCACCTCATGAACTAGAGAAAATTACCAAGTACCCCAGAAGGTTATAGAATCCAATAGGATGTCCTCACTCTACCATCTTGGCCTACTGGGTGCAAAGTCACAAGATGAGTCATATGGACTGGTAGAAATTCCTTTTGCCCTTACAGATGTTAAAGCCTATTGATGCAAAAGACATCTAAAAAGAGCTGGAGAGTCCCAAGCATTTTCTGACATGGATAGAGAGTTTTCCTCAATGGTTAATCCTGGAAAGCAATCTCTGGCTGATTCCTCATGGAACAGGCTAAAAGGCACTTCCTTCGTGGAGTGTCCCGGAAGTCCTCCAGCATAGGAAACTCTTCTACAACAACTAGGAACTTGCTGTTTTCATATGTTCAGGTACCATGGCACAGTGCAATGGCTGGACATGCATGGCTTTCCTCCTTGATTCTATGAAATTACAGAATCTGTGACACATAAGACTAACACCAAGATGGTGCTTTGTGAATGTCTCTGAGCGGACATGCTGGGCATGCTGACTTTATTAGACTGCTGGGACCTGCCATCCCACTCAGCCCTCCACTTACTTTCTAGTCTTGCGCTGGTTCTTCCCACTGGCACAACATAGCTGAGCTAGGTCAAGAGACCTGAGATTAGAAATGAGTGAGAAGCCAGAAGGCCAAGGGTAGGGCCAACCAGCGACACACAAAGGCTTGCCACATCACCTTGCAGCACTCCCCTACTGGAGGGTGCATTCCAGTTCATGCTTTGCTCCAGAGATCTGTAGCATTAACCACAGACAAAGTCAACGGAAGCCAGATCCAACAAGGACAGAAAATAGATCCCAAAGCCAGCCAGGTTAGTAGCATGGAAAGTAAATTCTCTGAGAGTAATGATTTAATCTTTTGATCTGACTCTCCATACTTATATAAATACTTGACCAATAAGCACCTTTCGTTCCACGGTGGCTTTACATGGAAGTTCCAAAATCTTTTTGCACAGGTGAATCCCCTAAGTGATCTGAAGACCTTTGAAAAAGGTGATCTTCAGTGAATGGCCAAGGTGGTCTATGAGTCTCTGAGTCAAAAATTATGTGTGTGTGTGTGTGATGACAGATATGAATGGTTTAAAAATCACTTCAATAATTATTTAATTTGCTAGAGTTTCACAAGCTTCTGTTGTTTTTGTTGCTTTACTTGTCTCGTTTATTTATTCATCCCTGCCAAGGGGAGGAGAACGTTATTTGGAAGATCTGCTGTGTGCCTACACTTGGCCAAGCGAGTTGCTTGTGCACCATTTCCCTCGCTCTTCCCTCCAACTCCAAGAGCAGGGAGCTGCCATGCGCGTGAACAGATGTGGGCTGCAGGCTGATCCCGCAGCTCTCTCCAGGGCTCTGCACATGACACTGCAAAGGCATGATTTCAAGCTACAGTGACCTGATGGCTCTCCACCGGCCTCCTGATCTGGCTGGGGAGGGAAAGCCTTCACCTCCCAAGACCACGAAGTTCTCCAGAAGGAGGACACAGGGTGGTGTGGCTGCACAGCAATGGCCCCAGGAGGTCCTCACTGTCACGAAGAAAAGTGCTTGCTGGTGCTTCCCAGTCATGGCACTTCTAGTTTATTTGATGTTTTCTTTCCATTTGACAGTGATGTTAGCAGGAGAAATTTTCTACTGTGAGAAAAGTCAGGAACAAGGAACCGACATCCACAAGCCCATGTCATGCCCCATTAGAGAGAGAGGACTAAAGACTAGATTCATACCCCAAAGAGAGCGGGTACCTGGAGGTGCAAAGGGCTCAGCTCTCTGTGGCTCCAGCCAGTGTGGCCATGAGCTGCAAAGTGTCCTCATCTTCCAGCTTTTCAAGAGGAGTTAAATGCAAAATTCCCATTTTGAACATTGTATCATTGAAAAACAAAATAAAATCAAATCAAACGGGTTACCATGGCAGGCTGGATTCACATCTTGGGATGGCAAGGTTGGGCCCTGGGTGACAGTGAGTCCCCTTGGATCAGGTCAGCTGACACCACAATATTTACTTCTCACCCCACAGTCTCAGCTCATTCTCCTGTGCACAACGCCACAGGGACCCAGATGCCCTGAGCTCCTGCTTGGCATAAGGCAGGCAGAGAAGGGGTAGGAGACCGAGGCAGTGGGTTGCTCTGAGGCCTTGGGGGAAGCCTGGTTCTCTGACTAGGAGCTGTGGAGAAATGCAGATGTGAGCTCCTTCTGTGCTGGCAACTGAGCTGGGGGAGTTGCGTGAGGCATGCAATGCTTTCCTCATTTGGAGGGGCTCGGGTCCTCACTGTTGCTGGGATGGCTGTGGTACCTTTTTGGGGGAGCTCTGGCTCTCAGGTGTTGCTTCCTGGCTCCAGTGTAGATCCCTCAGTGTGCTAGCATAGATCCTGTATCCCTCCAGCATAGACTTGTTAGCTTCCACCACTGACCTTTGGGCCTTACCAGAACATGTCCATGAAGCAGGCCTGCATGAGACATTGTCATGACCTCTAGGCCTCCAGTTGGACATGCTGGAGGCACTGTATGAGCTCTGGGTCTTCGACTGGACTCATGCAGGACGTTGCTGTGGGACTCAGGTCCTCAGGTAGATTCTTTGGTCTTTAGTGTGTGGACAGATTTCCTGCATTCACTATATATGATTCTTTGGGTGGCTCATTATAAAATAATCACACAAATATATTCTGTATTATATTGTTCACCTTGTAATATCCAAGACCATGACAGAGATTATAGTAATACGATTATTAATTTTGGTTCATAATCAACCACCCCAAAATTCAATGGCTTAAGCCACAGTGACTCGTGCCTATGTCTCAGCTTGTACAAATCTGGTCAAGACGGGGCTCAGCTGGGAAGTTCAACTGCAGCAGCTCTGGGCATCATTCCCACCTTAGGTCTCTGGATGGGGTGGGGGCAGCTCTCCGGACCTGTGTCTTTCATTTTCTATGGACAAGTGAGCTTGCTGAGATGTGTTCTTCCCACGGCAATGACAGAGATGCAGTCTCTGTCTCAAAGTGCCATCTCAGAGTGTCTTCGAAGTCCTTGCTTGTACTACACAGATGGCTGCCTATTGAGCAGACCAAGTGTGTGCGCATTAACAGGCATTCAGTAGAGAAGAGGATTCCTTGATTTGGTCATGAAGTGGGGTAAGAATATGTATGCAGTGTGGTTCAAAGCGAAGGTGAGATTTAACTTTAAAAAATTATTACCAAAAAAGATACGTTGTCAGTAGTCCCCATTAAAGATGTCCCTCCCCCGTTTGAAACACACTTATCTCATTGTTCTTGCTACTTCCTTTTCTCTTCATTTTCATTTATTTAACATAGTTCTCAATCTTCTTTAGAAAAAAAAGTCCTCTAAGAGAAAGTTTAGAAATAATGATCACACAATTTTCAAATGCTAGGGCAGACGGAAAACAGCATGTAGTCCAATACTTTAGGCTTACTGTAAGTAATCAAGATATAAGGAGAGTAAAATGGCACTTCCTATGGAATGTCGTGAAGTAAGTCACAGTATTTTGTTAAGTGTGCTTGTTTCCTAGCCACAGTTGTGCTGGGACCCCCGTAGGGAAAATCGGTTAGGACAGGACCCTCATGCACGATAACCCGATGTATTAAAGGGGACTTTTCTGTGTGCTACACGCTGCTTACCAGCACCTTTTGCCACTACTTATTAGCTCCCTATACATGTATACACAAGATAGGGTAGGCAGACAGCTGTTTTCTCTTAGTTCATTCATTGAGAAGAAAGGTTTGTACTAATATTGATTTAGATAAGATATCATGTCTGTACCTCGTCCTCTGAATAACTACTACAAAGACAACAATGTGCAATGTATGAATTATTTATTTATTTATTTATTTATTTATATTTTTTGGTGGCTCAGGCTGCCTGAAGGGCAGGTCGAGCTGAGGATCAAACCATGGTATCCTGCTCCTGACTGTCTTTGCACGAGCAGGTGCTTAATCAACTGTGCTATGGGCAGGCCCCCAATGTATCAATTACTGTAACCGTCCTACTAACCTGTTTTGAAACTGAAAAAAAAAAGTGAAGGCTGGGTCTTGCTACTTTCTGAAGCAGTTCTAGAAGTCATCCTTTATGAGCATCTTTAGTTGCCATGGCTACCTTAATATTCTTAATTGATTCAAAATGTTTAGCTTTCGTGGTCATTTGCACTTTGGGGAAGAGCCAGCAGTCACACAGTGCCAGACGGGGTGAATAAGGTGGAGGAGGACGCACCTGTCATGGTTTTGCAAGCCTGCCTTTCCCTTCAATGGCATGCAGCAGCGGCATTTGCTGTTTTAGATCAGGCTTTGTAAAGACAGTCATGGAAGAAAACTTCCAGAACTGCTTCAGAGGGTGGCAAAAATGATGGCGTAAGTATTTTTGGAGCAAAGGGGTAGAATTTTGAGAGGTGTTAATGGTAAAGTGACTTTTATTATACTATTTTGTTAAAAAATGTAAACACTCATCATGTATTTTGATCATAATAGTATTTCTAAACACTATTTTAACCTACTGACCTACCTACCTTATATTGTTTTAAGGATTATACATAAAAATGACATAGTAATCAACAAAGTATTTCCTTGTGGATAACTTACTTGGAACTAAATAAAAGTTAAAATGGCAATAATTATGACCGTGGGTTTGAGAACTCCACTGTCAAGATTTTGTACTTCCTTTCGTGTAGGTATCCAGTCTGCTGTCACTGAGATCCTAACATTGGATTTTAATATTAACTATAAGCCATCCAGTTTTCAAATGAAGCATGTCTCCCTACACCCTGCAGGGGCATGGTGAGTGCAAATGTTGGGCACTAAAGTGCCTCTGGGGTCACCTTAATACAGAACGAGACTTTTATTGGTGTTTAAAAGTGTTTCTAATGACCCAGGCGATAGTCCATGCATATTCCAAGATTGGCTTTCCTCTCCTCGGGAGGTGTGCTTTCCAGGCCTTTCTCTACATACTTACATACAGAGTACAAATGAAATCGAGTGCATTAGTTCCCCATATCATGATGAAACCCTCCTCATGAGTGTTTCTGTCATTTGGACAGCTCTTCCCGGGCCACAGTGACACAGGAGACCCAGGCTTCTCCATGTTTAAGCATCTTCACTATGAACTATTACGAAAAGAAGAGTTTTCATTTACAAATGCCCAGAACTTTCCACATGGACGCCAGCCTGGAAGAGCTCCACTTCACAAAGCTGTATAGTGAGACAGATGGTTGAATGGAAAGATCCAACTGAAAGGTTATGTGGCTGTGCCCGGAGTGTTCGCTAATGCTTAAATTCCTGGTCACAAAGCACTTGTCTCCCTAAGGCATGTGGCTGTGGGAACTCACCATTAATTTTCCATACTTAAACATTTTTAAAAATTTGGAAATAGCATCTCACAGGGACACACACGGTACCCATCTTACTACCACTCATTTTTATTTCTGATTAGGAAAAAGTTAAGAGTTACCAAGGAACAGCTCTGTGAAGCAAGCTCTCTTCAGCGCAATTCTGGTCCATCATTGTGACTGGCTCTGTAATCTGGCAATAACTATGGGAGGTAACGATTTTTGGTCTTTTTGAAAAGGAAGAAACCAAAGTTCAGAAAAGTTAAAAAGTCTGTGCAGGGCACCCAGGTTGGAAGAGGAGGACCTCCCATGGCTAGGCATGGACTGCTGGAGCTATTTGAAAATGCAGGTAATGCTGAGTTTGGCATTGGAGACAAGGCTGCCCTATTCTCGTGGGTGTAGCAAAGCTGGCAATGTTGCAGCTGGTGGGAGTCCACCCTAGAAGTAGGGTAAACGTCAGTGAATCCATAGCAAGTAGCAACACAGTCTTCCATCAGCCACTTCCTGGGGTTCACACGCTGGGGGATTCACTGTCCGCAAAGTGACAGCCACTTAGTGGGGTCATTTGGTAAGAAGTAAGTTACACAATTTGACTTGCTTGAGAGCCAAAGGAAAAGAGGGTCATGGGATGGTCCTTCTGAGATGACACTGTAAGACTGTCATAGCTGTTTGCAGTTAGATGCTCTTTCCTTCCTGGCTTTCTAGAAGCAAGCTGCTGTGTACATCTTGCCCGATCCCTGCAGATGTCAAGCTCTATTTTTGTAAATTATCTGGAAGAGTGTGAAGTGGACTGACTAAATTATCTGGAAGAGTGTGGTAAAGTTTCAAGTAGATTAATGAAACAAAAATGAATGCTTGGCAGACAAAAGGAAAATTGCCTAGCATATATATAATATTTAGTACAGGGTCTCTAGGGTCTTACTACACAGATTGGATTGTAGTGATCCTCCTGTCTTCAGCCTCCCAAGTGCTGGGATTATAGGCGCGCACCACCATATCTAGTCTCAATCGCCATCTCAGCACAGTACCACAGAAGTACTCAACGTAGTTGGGTGAAATGGAATCTCAGTGTTGTTTTAATTTTCATTTCTCAAATGACCAATGATGTTGAACAGTTTTTCATATATTTTTGGCCATATATGTTTCTTAATCTGAGACGTGTGTATTCATCTCAAATGCCTATTTTTTCATTGAGTCTTTGAATTTGAAGGATGCATTCTTTAAAAAAATAGTGTATGTTCTAGATAGAAGTCCTTTGTCTGAGGGAGCAAAATTTTTCCCTATTTGTGGGTTTTCATTTTATTCTTTTGGTGATTTCTTTTGACATGGAAAAACTTCTCAATATGAGATGATATCCTATTTGTTGATTCTTTGAAATATTTCCCATGCAAAGCAGTTCAGTTTTTGTTCATGAACTCTCTGCCTACCCCTATGTCTTCAAGATATCAGTACAACCACTGTGGAAATCAGTGTGGAGATTCCTCAAAACATTGGGGTTGGAGGTCCCACTGAAGTCAGCTATTTACCTCCTCGGTAATTTTCCAGAAGAACTGAAAACGTTATATCATAGTGATATATGTGTGCCCGTGTTTATAGCAGTGCAGTTTGTCATAGCGAAATCTTAGAAATGACCTGAATGCCCATTACCTGAGAAATGGATAAAAAGATGTGGTATTTTTATACAATAGAGTATTATTCAGATATAAGAAAGTTAAGCTCCAAACTTTTATAGGCAAATGTATGCAACTAGAGATCATGCTCACAAGTGAAATAAATCAGACCTGTGTGTGTAAACGTTACCTCCCTAGTGCAAGAAGCTGAAAGAGTAAATACAATTTGAAAGGTAAAATACATATAGTGAAAGGTAAGGAAACTGCTCAGAGGGAAAGAACAACTGGGATGAGGGGAAGGCAAAAAGAAAGAAGGAAGGGGACGATACACATTTATATACCGTTTAGCTTGGATAATTGCACTGCTGATTCTTTTTCTTTTTGGCCAGCTCAGCCCACCCTGAGGTGGTGCTGGGGATCGAGCTGCAGTCGCCGTGGCTGCCTAAGCTTGCCTACACAGGCACATTAGACCCCTGAGCTATCTCACCTGTCCCTGTACTGCTGTTTTTTACTTGTCTGTTGAACAGTTAGTGATTAATTTTTTTTTCTTCTTTTAAATTTTATTTTGACTAATTTTACATACTTATATCTTACAATCTGAGCCACTAACTTGAAGACAACAGCATGCACCACAACAGCAATTGTTGAATTCCTATCATCTTATTCAGTGGGATTCTGTATCGTTTCTAATTTTTTTTTATTATTTACCAAAAGAATAAGTACTCAACCTAAATGAGCCTGAACATTTGTTATGGCTCATGTCCAGATGTCCCCCCACAGCCTCACGCAGTCGCAGGTGGGGCTTTCTCCGAGGTAGGTGGATCTAGAGGGTGCGATCCTGGAACTGATTCATGGCGCAGTGCCAGGATCAAGGACGCCAAGATTAAGGGCGTGGGCACTGGCTGCCCTAAGTGGCCTGGATAAGGTACAAGGAACAGAAGGCCCCACAGTCTCCTCTTGGTGCCTTGCTGCCTTCTGTCTGCCATGCCCTGTTCTCTTGCGCCAAGCCACTCTGCCTCGGAGCCCGCTGACTGTGGGGTGAAACCTCTGCAAACTGTAAGCAAAGTAAGTTTCCCACTTTTACTTTGGGTATTAGGTATTTTGCCTCAGCAATGAGAGACAAGCACCCGAGACACCATCCAAATAAAAATTAGACTCTAGAAATGAAATAAAAGAATGCAATAAAAATTAGAGTGTCAAAAAGTGTGGGGTTTTGACTAACAGAGCCCAAGAGTGAATTCTGGATCTACCAGTTAGTACATTTTATGGTTTTGGGTAAATCATTTACCTCTCTATGCCTCAGTTTCTGCACTTAGAATTGGGGATAATAATAGAGTTGTCATGGTGATTCACTGCGTTAGTGCATTTTTAACTCCTAGCTTAGTGCTGGCCTTTGGGGAAATCCTTCAATAAATAACTATCTTTACTGTTGCTATGATTAATACACTTTAATAGAAAAGGTCCTTTTGATGTCACAGTAAAAGGAAGCACTGATAACTAAACCACATAATCCCATTCGTGATGGAAATGAGGATGCGTTTTTAGTACTCATGAAGAATAAAGACTGTGTACGCACGGCCAGACATTAGCAGTAGCTTTACCCAGGGGTGGGGAGGGAAGGCATGTTGTTTAAGGTAGAGTAATGCTACTTTTCATTTGAAATATTTGAATGTTTCATATATGTAATTTAACAGTAACATTAAAACATCAAAATCAAATAAGCCCAGGTAAAATTTTAGCACATGGATAGGTAAAGGAGAGAGAGCCTTTCAGATGTCTGTGGGATTATTTGCTCCAATAACAAAGCTATTCTGGATTTCAGTTTCTAGACAATGGCTGTGGAGAATTCTGTGGTGGAAGTACTTGGTTATTGGCTGTAGGGCAAGGAAAGGTGAATGGAATAGGAACAGAGAGATGAGAAGGCCCAGCTGCGGCCATCTCTAGGTGCGTGAGGGGGAACGGGTGACACAACCTGAACACAAAGTGAAGAGAAAGTGAAGGGGAGCTAGGTGCTGAGGCTTAGGCAAGCGTGTGAACTCGGAGGTGAGTGAGAGCCCAGAGTCTGCCTCCCTCCTGAATGTACCTGGCAAGGCAGAAGAGGAGCTATGGCGGTGATGGCAAACCTGAGCCACACGCACCTCAGCAAGCACACAGAGCTTCTCTGTCCCGTGTGAGCCTGCCGCCCCAGCGTCACTCCAGGAGCCAGCATGTTTACGTTTAATGGCAGTACTGGCAACTTAGGGTAAGTGGGTGGGGTTGAAGTTTGCGCTCTGGGTCTCTAAAAGGTGTGGGCTCCCTAGGACACCAGAGGTGAAGCCCAAGGCTTCTCGTGCGTCCACAGGGACATGAAGCCTGGCCCCTAAGTATCCAAGCACTCAGAGCAAGGAGTTAGACACAAACTAGCCTTCGCAGGGACTTCAGGACTTCAAGGAAATTGTCTGCCGTAAACGCTGGCATGAATAGGGGGCAAAACTAACACCTCTTGGGATATAATATAAAAGAGTTTGAGGCTGATGATGCGCTCAAGCACCTGGCAATAGCCAACAGGAATTGTTTTTGAAGGAAACTCATTTTCAATGCAGACTTTAGGAATTTCTATGAAGTTTTCTTTAAAAATGAGCTTGTAATTTTTTAATTTTTTTTTTACTAAACTTAATTTTATTATTTCATTTTGAAAACTAAAAGACAAAAGCAAGAACAAAATTCAGAAACAATGACAGGAACAGGGTAACATACAATAATACATATGTTACAGATTTTCATAACAAGAATAGCTGATTAACAATGGTTGATATGTTATCTATTTTTATCATCAAATGTGTTGCTCAGATTAACAGATACAGTTATGCAAGATTGGACATATGATGGTAGATTACTGCTTGATTTCCAGGAACCTTGAAGTTTTGTTCTTGTCCCTGTTGTTTTTCTTTTTGTCTTTAAAAATATTATTTTGAAGAGAGTGTAGTAATAATTGATATGACATTAGAAAGGGTACACATTTAGAAGACCAAGATGACAAGTATTCAAGCATAATTTTTGTATTACACATTGCTGTCCTTGATGTAGTTGCTTAGATAGCAGATATCAGCGTACAGTTAGTCAAAGTGAAAATTATACACATTGATTGCTATTTTCAAAAAGCTGATGGATATTTTTATTATAATCGCCTCAGCCATCATATATATATATATTTTTTTTTTCAGATGTAGTAATTTTATACAATGGAGTATTACTCAGCTATAAAGAAAGACAAACTCAAAGCCTTCATAGTTAAGCGGATGCAGCTAGAGGGTACACTCATAAGTGAGATAAATCAGACCCACATGTGTAATTGTATAGTCTCCCTAGTGTAAGAACCTGAAAGAAGAAATAAAGCCTGAAAGTTATAACAGATATAGTAAAATAAAGAGAAACAGAATTTAAGGATTAAGCAACAAAGATGAGAGAAAGGAGAAAGGATTGGAAAAAAGTCAGGGGGAATGAGCTTGCAATTTTAAAAAATGCAAAATACTATAAAATGAGGGACTATTAGTAACATCCAGTAAAACAACAGACAGTAGAGGCAAGATTGGGAAAATATGCATATTCAAATTACCTGAGCCAAAGAACAATTATTTTTTTGCAAACTCATCTATAGAGACAAAAAATAGATCAGTGGTTGCCTGGGGAGAGAGACTCAGGAGGGGACAGGAAGGAAAGACGGCACAAGGGTGCTTGGCAGGAGCGGCTGTGTCCCCTTGTCTCGATGGTCATGGTGGTTTCCAACGTGTACATGTGTCAAGGTTGTCGAAGTGTACACTTTAGGTGTGTGAAACTCACTGTACATATGACGCCTCCATGAGGTCGCTTAGAAATAAGAATTTTTACGTGTTATAAAGTGAAAGAAAAATGCCAAAAATAGTGTGCCTCATGAAAGGGTAAAAGTGAATGGTTGTATTAAAAGAACCAAATACATAAGCAAATCTAAAAAAATGATAATCAAAATTTAAATCTCAATGGCTGTTTAACAATTGATTAAGTGCAGATGCTGAGCGGTTCACTGACATGGAAAACCAACAGGAGACACGGTCCTGACTGCTCCTGAGGAAGACAAAGAGGAGGAGAGAATGGCCACGTGCCACAGAATCGCAGAATGAGGTGAGCACCGCTAACACCTGTCTGTCTGTCCATGTATCTATTGTCAGGGTCCCCAAATCACAGCATGTGACAGAATAGCAGAGGTGGCATTTAAGATATAGTAATACTGGTAGCTTCTCTTTAACTGATTAAAGACAACAATTCAGCAAGCCAAATAAATCCTAAAGCGCTAAAAGGTGCCAAATCCACAGACATGTTATAGTCAAAACCAGAGCAACAAAGACAAAGACAAAATTTTAAGACGTGCTGGAGGAAAATAAGAAAGTCGTTACATTTGCAGGTGATCAGAGTAAGAATGGACTTCAGGAGACAGCACACAACGTCCACCACGCACTGAGCACAAGTAGCTGTCAGCTAAAAATGAAAAGCTGCACGTCTCAGGCACGATTTATATTAAGAATGAGGGTAAAATGAGGACATGTTGGGAAACAACACAACACAGGTTCTTACACTAGGGAGACTATACAATTATCTTTTCCACATAAAAAGGAAAGAGTTTAACTATGATCTGTTTCTCTCTAGAGAAAATTCTGAAGATTATTATTCAGGCAGAAACCAAGTAAGTCCATGAAGACCTGAAAACCAAAGCAGGGATGCTAACCAGAAGAAGCGGTGTTCATGTGGTGAGTTCTCATCGAACACTGGCTGGATAAAAACTGCCAAAGTGTGCCAGGTTTGCAAGCATGGAAAATACCTAGCAGTGCACAGAAATCCAGAAGAAATGTCTTGAGCTAGAGTGTGGGGAGTTTGATACTGCTCAGGGAAGAGGTAGAGACATACATCAGCTTTGGTCTGTGAAAAACAAGCATAAATCTTAAAATTTCATGGCTCTCTATTCAAAGATAGCAAACATGGTTTTTCATGTTCAAATTAAAAGAGGGAAAAGACAATCAGGCAGAAGGAATTGATAAGGCAAATGAAAAGAAAGACACGAGAGCCTATGAAGTGGATTGATACAAAGCGCACGTAGAAATGATTGCAGGAAGTGAGCACTGTCAAATGCTTCAGTTAAAAGACATAAAATGCCAGAATGAATAAAGCGTGATGCTGAGTGTGTATGTTTAGAAGAGGGGCGTGCACAGCACCGGGGGATGGGCAGCCTGAGATCGAGTGGGTGGGAAAAATACTCCTGGCAGCTGCTGTTCAAAAGGAAGCGAGCAAGGCCACATTAGAACAAGAAATTCTAGAAAAAGAGGAAGATCGCCTCATAATAATAAAAGGGTTAGGTAATACATATATACATGTGTATACGTATTACCTAACCCTTTGCATATATATATATATATATATATATATATATATACCAATATATATAATAATCTCAACATATAGAAACAAAGAAAACCTTCACAATGATAGACAAACCCATCTTTAGAGTTGGAGATTTTGAGTACACTCCTCTTACTAACTGATGAGATGTGGGAGACAAGGTATTTCTACCAAAGAAATACCAATTTTAGCACATTTGCAAGTCCGCATTGCTTGAGCCCAAGCCTTGCCATCAGCATTGATTGGTTGTGAACTCTGGGAACGTTATTCAACCTCTTTGTGTCTGCTCTATAAAAGACGGAAAACAGTAAAACACGTGGAAAGTTTATATAAAGCATTTAGGATGTTAGCTAAAACATACTTTTCTTTGTATAGTAAATATTATTTCAATCAAATCAATTGCATATACAGAATATAATAGCCAACAATTATAAAATACATGTTCCAGAGGTATAAAGAACAAATAGAAGAAGTGACCACACATTAGGCTAAAAGTAAGCTCACTGAAACTGCATTCTCTGACACCCAAAGGAAGGAATTAGCACAAATATTGAAAATACAACTAGAAAATCACTGTGCTTTGCACACTTCAATGTATAGCTTTAAACAACACATATGTTAAATACTAACTGTACTGGAAATTATAGTTATCTATTGTTTAACATGAGGAAAAAACATCTAAAGTGTGTATGGTGTAGTCAAAGCAGCATCTGCAGGGAAATTTATATCTTTAAAAGATTTATCCATAAAAAAATAAAGGCTGAAGAGTAACGAGCTTATTCTCCACAGTATGAAATTGAAAAAAATAAAACAAAAGTTGCAAAGTAAGAAACAATTTTTATAAGGAGCAAAAATGAAAGAATTTTCCAGAACATGGAATCTAGCAAAGAGAAACGGTAAAAGCACTAAGTGAAAAGGAGAGGAGACGCAGCCCGCAAGCTGGAGGCGTTGGACTCACCACACATTAATTTTCAGGTAGGATGAAAATTATTTAGAAAAACGTGAAGCAACAAAGGTGATTCCACAAGAATAAGAGAAGAGATGAGTAGCCTTTTAAAAGAGAAGAAAATTTGTCAAACTTAAAATTCTCCAAAAGTATTCTGGTCTCCATGGTTTCACTAGAAGACTCTCCCACAAAGTCATAAATATTTCCAGTTTATACAGAGTTGGCAAATTACACAATAGGGGAGGACACACTTCTAATAATCTTATGGTTAGATGTACCTCAGGGCCATAAAGACGTGATGATCACAGGACCATCTCCCTGTAAATACATATGCAAAACCTTAAAGAAAATAGGAGTCAATAGAAAGCATCCCTGCATAGCTGGTGCCACCTATGGTTCCCAAGTTGGGTCTCCTTCAGGAAGGAAAGTTCAGGTGAATATTTGATGGTTTAACATTTCTTGGCTCTGAGTCCTCCAGGGTTTCTTCCAGTGCAATCTCCAGAGCGGTGCCCTGGGGGTGCAGGAGCTGTAGCTTGAAGGAGTGAGGCCCAGAGGGAGGCGTCTAGCGCTGGGCTGACCTAAAGACAGTCGGGGGACTCTAGTCCCTTACATTCCTCTTTATCTTCTGGCCACAAGGTGAGAACTTTCGCTCTGCTGTGAAATATAACCACAGACCCAAAGCAAAGGGAAGGAGGGGCCACAGAGCAGAACTTCTAGATCTGTGAGTGAGGATGATCCTTCTCTTCGTAGTTTTGTTATCTCGGGTATTTTGTTATAGCGGCAGAACGGTGATTAATACAACAGGGACAATAACAAATATAATATGTCCTATCAACATCATACAGGAAAATCATGTCAGCTTCTCAACCACAGGCAGAAAGAAATATCTGATGAAATAATATCCTCTCCTGAGAAAAATAGCCTAGCAAACTAGAAGGAAACCCCAAGCACAACCCCAACAGCAGGCACCAGACTTACCAACACCATTGACACAGGCTTTTTGAGATCGGCAGTGAAAGAACATCCTCTGTTTCCAAGGGTCCAGGCTCACATGCCAGGCATCCTAGGCATTTCATGGAGATCAAGAAAAACAATCTGAAGGTTTGAAAGAGAGAGACAGAGAGATGGAGAAAGATAGAGAGAGACAGAGACAGAGACAGAGACAGAGACAGAGACAGAGAGAGGAGAGAGACAGAGACAAGAGACTAGGACAGAGACAGAGAGGAGAGAGACAGAAACAGAGAGACAGAGAGAGACAGAGACAGAAAAAGAGACATAGACAGAGAGAAACAGATAAAGTCAGAGACAGAGACAGAGAGATGGTTCAGAACAATTTGTTAACCACATGAAAAATGAGTACTGCATGGCATTATACACCAAAATAAATTTTGGGTTAGGAAGGAAAGCGCTATGAAGATAAAAAATACTACACGTATTAAAAGATAATATAGGGTAAGATTAAAAAAAAGGGTAAGATAGTAATGAATGAGAAAACAGACATATGAATTGAAAAATCAGCATCATACAATGACCTGTATCACGAAAGCTCTTCCGAAGCTGATGCACAGTTTCATAGCAATTTACACACTGTCTCAATAGACTCTCTCTGTGTTCATGTATAGTAATAAATAAGTAATTGATTCTTAAACAGGGACAGTACTAAAATTTCTTAAAGAAAAAGATTTCTAAATTCAAAAGATAGCAAAATAAAGTCCAATATAAACATTGAACTGGAAAGGATATTCATTTTGTATATAGTAGAAAAGACTTTGGGGGCTTTGCTGGATAGCTCAGTCATTTAAAGCACCACTTGGGTGAATGCAGACAGGCACATAGGCCAGCAGGTTGATTCCCACCTCCATAAGCTGCACCAGACCCACCCATAAGGCAGCCTAATGGAGAAAAAAAAAAGGCCGGCCAGATAGCTCAGTGGATTAAAGTGCCTGGGAGGGCCCCGGGAGCTCAATCCCCAGCCCTGCAGTGCTGGCCCCGCCCCTGGGGCACGCTGAGATGGCCATTAAAACTGGGCATGGTGGCGTACACCTGTAATCCCAGCACTTGGGAGGCTGTAAACAGGAGAACCACTATGAGTCCAATATAGTAGTGAGACCCTGAACACCATGTAGACCCTTCCCTAAAACACACAAAACAGAAAAGAAAAAAGAAAAAAAAAAGACTTTCAGTATACAGAATAAATAAATAATTCCCACAAATAAGTAAGAAAAGGGCTGGGGAGTGTCTTGGTTACTTTGCACTCATTGCTGGGACAAAAACACCAGTACCCAAAATGAAGGAATGAAAGGTTTACTTTCATTAGCCTACAGTTAGTGTAGGTTTCAGTCCATACTTGGCTGACTCCAAGGCAAAGGGCAGCAGTTCATGGCAGCAGAAAACAATCAAGAGCAGCGGAGGAGCAGCAGCAGAGGCGGCCTCCGTCAAGTCGCTGTCTCCTGCTTCCACGCTGACTACGCAGACCATCCACCTTGAGGATCCGAGCTCCTTCGAAGTGGTGCGCAGAGGCTGGAACTCCTTCCAGGAAGTGGGGCGCAGAAGCTTGCCTCAACTCCTTTGTAGGCCCTTTCTGCGCTGAGTCACTCTGGGTGGGCACCCCATGCTCCAGGGCATGGAATCGGCAAGCAGATCCAGCCAAGCTTCCACATCTCAAGTTGACACAATGTAGCAACCACCGCAGGGAGAGGGCTCTACTGTCTTAAGTACCTGCCTGGCAAGCTCAGGAACCCCGGGTTTGATCCCTTGTACCTTGTGCTGTGCTGGCCCAGGAACTCCAGGCTTACTGTGCTAGCCAGTGAAAACAAACAACACACTTACAAACAAACAAACAAATAAAACTTCAGGACAGATGAGATAGCTCGCAGGAATAAGCACCTACTTAGACAAGCACGGGGACCTGGGTTTGATCCCTGGCACCACATGTTTCCCTGGCCCTGCCTCCTGACATGCTGAACTGGCCACCAAGAGTAGGCCTGGTGGCACATACCTGTGCTAACAGCACTGGGGAGGCTGAAACAGGGGGATCACTATGAGTCCAAGCTGCACAGGGAGACCCTGTAACAACTAAATACATTAAAAAGCATCAATAAGAAAATGCAAGTGACATAGTAGAAAAATGGGCAACATATGTGAATAGGCACTTCAGAAAGCAGGGAACTCGAATGGCCAATGACGGAGGGAGAAGTGCAATCGCCTTGAAAACCAGGGAAATGCAAATTGAAACCATGGTGCGACACTACTTCATCCCCAACGTTATAAATATCTGACCATATTATGTCCTGGCCGTGCTGGGGAGCCAGAGAGGCTCTTCGAGCCCCTCAAGGGGGTACAGACCGGCCCTTTCACTTTGGAGGATCATCACCTATTATCCAGCAACACTGGAGGTGCCCACGGCCAGGTGCTTCCTCTCTCTGGTGAGCACCGTGGAGAGCCCGCTGCATCTGGAGACTCACGGAGCGACCGGTCCACAAGAACTCCTCACAGAGAAACACTGGAAACAACCCAAGTGCGCGCCGGCAGTAGAATATATAAGCACACTCCGGTAGAGGTGCACAATAGGACATTGTTCCGCTGTGAAAACAAATGGAGCCCAGGTACATACAACGACACGGATAGATCTCAGAAACATAATAAATAGTGAGCCAAAAATCCCAAACAAACCAGCAACAACAACCACTGAAAATCAGCACATGCTGTCAAGAGAATTCATTCAGTAGGATTCCATTTACATAAAGTTCAGCAGCATGCAACACTGAACAATAATTTTTAGGAATACAAACAAGTGGTAAAAAGCTCTGAAGAAAATAAGGTGCGTTTCACACAAAGGCAGAAGAGCTGCTCACAGAAAGGGTGAGGGAAGGAGCCAGGACCAGGTGGAAAAAGGTTCTAATTGTTAAATTTATCATATGGGTGCTTTGTTGTACTCTGGCTTTGTATACCTTATACATGGTCCATAAAATGCTGTGTGAATTTGGTAACTCATAAAGAAGAATTTTGCATGGCTTTAATAACGTAATAGAAGTGGCACGGGCGGGCTTGTGCTGCTGATAGTCCCAGTACTGGTGTGTGCTGTATAGCGAGGGTGCTGCCCACATCTCTGGGGCTGTCCGGGGGCTTCCTGAAAGAAAGGGGGCTTAACAGATGTCACAGCTTGCTTATGTCCACGGTTAGGAAGAACATCGCAACATGAGCAGGAGAAGGGAAAGGGCCACTGTAGGTGGGAGGATGGACTCTGGAATGCATATTCACTACCTCGCGGATAGCCGCTCAGGTCCTTGGGGTGTGGGCAGGCTAAGAATTGGGATTTGGTGAAACGCAGCGCAGGGTCCTGTGTGTGCTCCCACAAGATGCATGGTTAATAATGGCCTTGACTCGAGTCCACTACCTACTGGCACGGTAGTTGTTTGACCTTGGCTGACTTAGTTCTTCACCTTGAGGTTCAGTGTCCCTTTCCACACACATGACATCGATAGGAATTGTGTAGACTTTGCCTGTTGTTTTGAGGGTTAGATAGCTGCATATGATGCGCCTGTATTAGATGAGGCAGTAGTGAGTGTGGACCACTGTTTTCCTGTGTTTGCTGTAAAGGCTGACAGAAGGGACAAAAACCACAGCACACATGGCTGAGAGAGTGCAAGGGAGACAGGGAAGCTGCGAACAGTGCAGGCTGGAGCCTGTGGTGGCTCATCACATCCAGGGCCCTGGGAGCCCAGTGCAAAGCAGGACCAGCTCTAAGGTGTGTGTGCCTGGGGCGGGAGGCCTCCCTGAGGACGGTCAGGCAGGAGCAGGGCGGGCGCGCATAGGGTCTGAGGCTAAGCTGTGTGCTGTGGACATTCATTGTCAGGAAAACCCTATAGGCTGCTCTGCTGCAGGAGAGACTGGGGGCACAGCTGGCCTAGAGGCTGTCACCATTGCCACCCTGTACAGTTTTTTGGCAGCCTTTCAGCCGGGGCAGGGCTGGGCAGGAAGGGACTCAGGAGTCCCACAAAGGCTGAGTCTGTGGCAGGATCTCTGGGTGGCTCAGTCTCAGAGCTTATTTTAAATGTGAAAAGGGAAATGGGGGCAGCGTGGTGAGAGGGGTGGTGGTGGCAGGGAGGAGGCAGCGCTCAGATCTTATCTGGACTCTGGGGCTGTCATTGGAGCCGCTCAGAGCAGGTGCTTCAAAGCTCTCTGCACTCCCCGCACCCGGCCCACATCGGGCACACACACAAAGTGGGCATGCATTATTCACATGGCATCGCACGCTCCGTGCAGCTCGGCAGAGCATTTGCAGCGCCGGTCCCCCCTTCCCCAGAAGCCCATTGTTAAGAATTATAAACAAACAGGACGGAAGCCTCTACAGTCACTTCGCCAGTGCTGCTGGCGGGATCCACAGTCATAACAGGAAATCATGCACGCGCTGCAGAAAAATTTGTTCTAAGAGGCAGCACGAATGCCGTTGACCTAAATTCAGCGCCCCAGCCCTGTACCTGCAGAACTTTCAGCAAAGAAGTGCTGGGAGGAGGCAGATTCAAAGGATCTGCAATGACTGCTTTTTTCTGTTTTATGAATCTATTGCATGCATAGCTAGTGGCCTCGAATCCCACTTCTAATCTGCAATTGGCTCCCTTAAGATTGACGTGAGGATGCAGGAGACAAGTGTGTGGGTGGATTGGGGAGATCAGAGGAGGCTGGATTTGATTAGTGGAGGATGAACTCATCCTCTCTATGACTGGACACGGTGACAGGGAAGCCGAGGTCACCTCCTGCACCCGTGGTCTTTTAGATCCCACACTATGTTTTGAGAGAACTTGGCTATGGAATTTGGGCTGCATCCTTTTGTGCTTCACAGATGTGTTTATCAGGATTCTGTGGCCAAATGACTTGTCCAAGGTGCTGAACTCAGAGCTCATTGGCCGCCTCCTGTTCACCTATGGCCGAATGCAGCTTCTCAGGCCTAGTCATTCATTCATTCATTCATTCATTCATTCATTCATTCATTCATCCACCCATTCATTCATTCACCCATCTATCCACTCATCTATCCAACTGTCCATTTGTTCATTCACACTGTCCCTAAGTAGGCCATTCTCAGACACCTGCCTCTTGCCAGATGGGATACTGCAGGCTAACAACGCAGAACTCAATACCACGTAATTCTTGTCCATAAAATGCTCAGTTAAGTTAGCCACTAAATGTGACACTATATAAGAAGGGCTGGGATAGAGATGCCAGAGGATTCCAGAAAGGAACATTCATTAGTATTCCTGGAGGGCTTGGGTATTTGTGGACGACTTCTTGGAGGAGTTGACATGGGCATTGGTCTATAACCAGAATAATCTGGATTCAGCCAGAGGAAATGGAGAAGGCTCTTCTGATCAGAGGTCACAGGATTTGTGAAGTGTTTGAATTTGGAAAGGCTTAGCTCCTGCCTTCGATAGTTCATTTTGATGAGGGCAGTTGATGCCACCTGGGAGTAGAAATAGCTAGGGACAATGATGGGTAACCCAATAAACAGGTGGCTTTGGTGATCTGACATTCCCTGGAAGTCACAGAACCCAAGGAACAGTCCCTTCATCACTAGGAAGCCGTTTTATGGTGCAGGAAGCTGTGGGTTATATAACTGAAGGGACTTGACTCACCAGAGAACCAGCTGAGGGAAAGATGAAGATTTGCATGCTCCAGCCCCAAGGTCTGGCCCAGTGCCTCTCTGGGTACAGGAGCTCTGGTGCTCTTCCAGAGAGTCATTTACTTTCGGCCTAGCATAGGACACAGCATGCACAGCAGTGTGCCTTCCCGTGAGGGTCCCTCCACCCCAGCTCCTGCGCCAGCCCCCAACATGCCTTCAGGGCCCTCTGCACACTCAGAGCCCTTGAACCCACCCCCTGAGGGGAGCACGGGAGGGGAAGGAGTTCTCCTGCTGGTGCAGGGTGCTTCCAGATATGCAGCAGGCAAGAGGCAGCCCAGAGAAGGCGCTCAGGGCCCCCTGCTTAGCACCTCACATGGTGGAGCCCAGGGGGCACCTTCTCCAGCATCAACTTGGGCTGTCAACAACCAGAGCATAGGTGAGAGGCAGGGCTCGACCTGGGTAGGCAGGTGATTTCTGAGACCACCTTAGGAAGAGGAAGTGAGCTGTTCTGACCAGAATGCCAGGATCCACTCTGTGCATCTTGGGTAACTTCTTAACCACTCCATGCCTCAGTTTCCCCAACTGCAGATGGAGAGAGTTGGGGGAGCCAACTGCATTGAGAAATGTGAGGGAAGATGTTTCCACAGACTCCCCTGGAGCACTCTGTCCCCTTGGTGAGGATGCTCCTCCCGGGGCTCGCTAGCCACTCTTCTCTCCCACGTATCTCGCGCCAACGTATGCTTCACATTTTCCCATATATGTTCCTTTTGTGTTTTCTATTGTTACATACTCATTTTACACATTATGAATACAACGTGGGGCTTCTATTCCAGTGTACATCGCACCATGATCAAATCAGGGTCGTTAGAGTAGCCGTCAACCAAACATTTATATATTTTTTCATGGTAATAACAGAAAGAAACTAAAGAAACAGATCTTGAAGTAGAGAGGGGAACGGTGGTTACCAGAGGCTGGTGAGAGGAAGGTGGAGGAAAAAGGGCGAGGCGGGTCATTCTGTGCTAAGGGACGGCCAGGAGGACCGAGTCCTGAGCTCCTGCTGCTGGCGGGGTGGCTGTCCTTAGCAAGAGCGCCTGGTATCTCACCACGGCTGCAAGAGAAGCAGCCGCACGTCTGTTACCCACGCTCCACCCCAGGCTCGGGCGTCTCCTGGAACATGCTCGCTGCTCTCCCACAGAGCGCCTTTCTTGGCCACAATTGCGCTTTCCCATTACAGTGTGCGCTGAGGTCCCTCGTAGAGGGAGAGTGGCATGGAAGCCCCACGAGGCAGACCCTGGGACTGGCTTGTGCTTATGACCCTGCTCCTGGCCACAAGCACAGCCAAAGCCCATGAAAGAGGAGGACAAACTGCCAGAGCTGTGTGAGGCCCTGGCAGCTCCCCAAAGGGCTGCAGCGGGAGCTGCTGCTGGCCTGTTGAGCGAACGCTGTTTGCTATCTGAAGACCGCTGTCTCCCAGACCAGCCCTGGAAGTTTCACCTTGTTTTCTGTACGGTGTCCTCCCACATACCTGTTAAAATAAAGTATCGCAGTCCCAACAAAGTGGTTGTATTATGCAGAATGCTCCAGTAATTAACCTTGTGAAGTCACTTTTCAAATCGTTGTGTGTGTGCGCTGCTGGCTTGTGCAGTTGCTCTTGCCTTTCCTGTCTGTGTCTACAGAACTGTGTGTGTTGCTTGTGCTTTTTAATTCTTCCTGTATATTTTGACTTTATTAATTGATTCCATCTGATTACATTAATCAGGAGTAATTGAGATGTAAAATAGTTTTCAGTTGAATTTTTTTTTTTTTTTTAACAACCCATTCAGTAAGGAGAAGGGGACCTGACTCTAGTGGCCAAATTGTGTAAAAACAGTATAAGGACAATTCATGGACCTCCAAATTTAGAGTGCTTCACTGATTTGCTAAGAACATGTTTTATTATAATATTTAGTTTTTTTCCTTTTTTATGGTATCTTGATAAGACAGGAGAGAAACTAACCAGATTATTGGGTGGCACAACTGAGGTTTGCTTTTTGAAGTATGGAATACTAGGCTTTGGATCTGGTTTTCTTTTGGCTTGAATTTCAAGAAATGCGAATGAATGAGGTTTTAGCTGCACAGCATTGCTTGGGGAGGCTGGTTGTAAAATCAAGGCACTAGCACAAGAAAGAGGGTGTGTGAAATATCAAGGGCTGTTCCCTCTAGTGGCTCCTCTGGGCCTTTTCGGCTCTGAGGGAGTGAGAAACCAAGCTTGAGCCTTTCAGATCTTTTCTTACAGAGTTGTGTGAGTGTGTGGGTGTTTACATTTAATAAGCAGTTGATTTGATTGTTTGCAGAATTGGAATTCAACTACACATTTTGCTGCACAGTTAACTTCTAATATACATCAGAAACTTGTCTGTTAAACTTCTCTATGTATCTATATCTATCTAATCTATCATCTATCTATCTGTCTGTCTGTCTGTCTATCAATCATCTGTCTATCTATCTATCTTCTATCTATCTATCATGTATCTATCATCTGTCTCTCTCTCTCTACCTATGTAATCTATCTACCTCTCTATGCATCCATCCACACTGTCTGGATTCCACATGCGCGATGGATGCCTTAATTTAATGATGTCCGTTCAGTTTGTTAGGAATTTTTGCATTTACGCTTAACACACACACAGAGCCACAACAAGCCTTGTGCACATATCGCACAGTGCAGAGGCTAGGTTTCTGCAAGTGTAATTCCTGTACACTTTGTTCTGTCAGTATGAGCTACATTTTCGTTTGTTTTGCTACAAAAACCTGTAGGTAGTCTGCTACAATTATGCTTGTCACCTGGGCCTGAGGTCCTGGAGCTTTCTGTAGCCACGCTGCGATGAGCCCTTACATGAGTCTTCCTATGGCGACATGCAGTTTACGCATGCAATTCACCTGTGCGCTTCTATTGCCAGGAGAACAGAGAACTTGCACTGTGAGTTCCGCTTACCTCTGCTGGCTGTCTGCATCTTGTCCTAAACACAAGAAAAAGAAATAGTCAATTTTCAGTTCACTTTGTTCCAGGTTAAACTGATAAAGATGGTGATTTCTGTCCATGCAGGGCATTTTCTGCCTTGCCCAGTTGAGCTGATGTCCGTGCTAGCCCCAAATCCTCCCCGGGAGCATCGCCTCTGTCCTGCACACGGCGGCAGCGCTAAGAGGCCACCCGGCCCTGGGAGTGGGGCGTGTCTCCCCACCAGACCGTGGCAGATACCTCCGCCTCTTCCTGCCTCCGCTGTGCCACCTCTGAGGCTGCAAGCATGGTCAGGGTGCCGAGCACTCTGCACGGCAGACAGCAATTCTCAGTACATCCAAGCTGGGTAAGAGCTGAAATCCGGCTTTGGGTTGAGAGAAGCTTGCAGTCAAGGTTCTGTCCAGCCCCTTCCTCAGCAGATTGCTCTAGGCGACTGAACAATCTTCAGCTTCCTGATCCATAAGTGGAACACGGAAGGGCGCCTGTCTCCTGGGGCTTTTCTGCGGGCCAAGGAAAGCACAGCACGGGGAACACCCGGCACTGAGGCTGGCAGTGAGAACGTGCTCAGCCGGTGCTAGCTGTCCTTGTCCCAGTCAGCAAATGTTTGCACAGAAAGTCTGACTGTCACACTCGCGGTGGGAAGTGGCCGACGAGGATGTCCTGGTGCAGGAGCGCCTGCAGGGGAGGACGCGTCTCGTCCTCTGCTCACAAGTGCGCAGCTAGGCTGGGCTGCGAGGGGGTTTCTGACCTATATCCGACAAGAGGTGTTTTCTTTGGAAGAAAGAAGGACACCCCATTCCTTCTGAGGATGAGAGACTTCCTTGAGAAAATCACCAAGTCCCGTGGTGCGCAGTGTCACTCTTTCACCTCTGGTGCTGGTGGCTCAGGTCAGCTTTGTCACCTTTGCAAGAAAGACCACAGCTTTGCTGAATTAAACATAAAGCCATAAGCCAGTAAACCCAAAGTGAAGGGAGCCGATTGTCTAACGTGGCTTCCGCTTATCTGTACGACACATGCATAAGATAATGCTGTTGACATTTTTGTCACCGAAATGAGATGCGGACCCTTCACATTGCTTTGGATGGAAGTCCTGGGAGGAGGCAGAGCAGCTGAGGGCTGGAACCCAAGCATTCTGTGATAAGACAGACACAGCTCCTGTTTTACCACGAAGCAATTGCCCCCCCCCCCCGGCTCCCTTAATTCACCACCTGGAGGAAATGGAATGACCCAACCAGCCCCAGAGAGAACCTGGAGCAGAGACAAAGTAAGACAGCGGCAGTGCAAGGAGTGCTGGGAGCAGCGGGCTGCTTCTGCAGTCGATGGCAAAGCTGAGCAAAGGGACCACGTGAGATGAAAGGCAGAGGTGGCCACAGGGCAAAAGGCTATGTCATGTGTCCTCTGTAAGGAAAAGAGGCTGCTTTTAAAACACTAGGGCATGTTTTGCCTACAAGTTGTCCTTTTTCAGCAAACGGACTGTGTATTGTAATCCCACGTATGAATGGTAGTCATTGTTGCTGCAGAGTCTTCAGCTCTGGGTGCTTTGCACTGAGCTCTGGCTGTGCATCATGCAGGTAACTTTAAAGAGTTCACTACACTCAGTCCACTGAAATACCCAACAAAAGGAACTAAGACCGGAAGCAGACATCTGAGGAGTCCCCAACACGTTGCGTTTGGGCAGGAAAATAAAAATAAAGATAAATTCGCACCTAAGCTTACTTGGTGTGAAAGCTGGAAATTGGGAAAAACTAAGAGACAAAAGCAACCAGTAAGAAAAGGCAGGATACATCCGCAGAAGAAGAAAAGGGATGTAAGGCAGAACTAACGCTAAGCAAACACGCTAGTTGGCAATGGACACAGATTTACAGCAAGCAGAGCAGTTATCATGAGGTTGAATTTGGATAGCTTTGAAAGAATGAGTACCAGGGTGTGAGACCACAGGGGCACAGCAGACAGGAGAAGGAGCTAAATGCTCCGTAGTCCTTACAGTGCTAGAGAGGATGCTCGTGTCCATCAGATTTTATTCTGTCAAATATTTAATTTGAAGGTAAAGGAAATGACACACATACAAAGGAGAAGTCCACAATAAAGCTAGAGCAACAAACTCAAAGGAAGAAATTAAGGGGCAAATAAAAACGTGGGTGAATGAAAATTATTGGAGTACCTTTAAATTTATTAGTATTTACAATGAATATAAATAAAGGAAACTTGCCAGTCCTAAGAAAGACATGCATATTAGAGTAAAACCAGAAGCCCCCCAACTATATGAAGCTTGTAAGAGGCATGCATGATGAGAGAAACACTGGGAGTGATGAGAGGTTTTTAAAAAGAAATAGTGTAAGAAAGAAAAAAAACCAAGGAATCTGTGGACTATTTCTAGACATAAGTAAGTGTATCAAACTTACTAGATGTAAGAAAAACAGGAAAATAATGAGATATATTTTTATATAGTAGGAGAAAACATAAGTACTAAAATTTAAAATAGAAAGCTCCTTAAAATAAAAAAAAACTTCATTGTGAAACTAGCAAGACTTGCAGAATTTATATGATAAAAATGGTGCTATGCTGATAAAGGAAATAAAAGGAAACCTAAAAAAGGGAGAGAGAGCTTTCTTCTTGGCTTAAGAAATTCTACATAGTAAAGATATCACTTATCCACCTGGCGATAGGTAAATATAATATGATTTCAATCAAAATCCCAGTGAGAATTTTTTGGTGGATAAAGATAAGATTATTCTGAAATTTATATGAAAATTCAGAGACACAGACAGAGAGGCTGGAATACATAAAACGATTTTTTAAAAGAATAAGTTTGGCTGATTTCTAGTGGTCTGTTGAAAGGAATTGTTGATGCTCAAATTTCTTGACCATGTTTTTGACGAATTTTGCATGCTTATAACTACGCTTTGGAAAAACATCTTCAGTATCTAGGGATAAGCACACCTGATGTGAACCGCACAATCTGTAAAAGGAAAAGCTGATGTTGAATTTCATCAAGTTTGGGAGGATTCTGGCTACGTTTTTCCTCTGCAAAAGATGCTGTAAGAGGAAAAAAAAAAAAAAAAGACAAGCTGCAACATGGGAGATCTTTGCTTACTTCTCTATGGGATAAAAGAATGCACAAAGAACTGTCAAAAAGCAATTATAAAAAAATAAGCTAACAATAAAAAAAAAGCCTCCGATAATTCAATGGGAAAGTGACCGAAGAGCATGGAGACATGTCGCTGAGGAGGATAGACACGCAGTGAATTGGCATGTGTGAAGATGCCAAGCATCTTCTCAGGGAAACACAAATGAAAACAGCAGTGAGGTACCAGTCCACACCTACCAGAAGTGCCACACTAGCCAAGAATGAAGCCCTAAAGGCTGTCAGGGGTTGAGGAGCCTGGGTCGCGCACCACTTGCTGATGGGAGCTTAAGGTGGTGCGGCTGTTCTGAAGGAGCATGTGGTAGCTTCTTCAATACGCAACACATGGTTCCTCTACCAGGAAGCACAGGTTTTGTCTTCAGTTTAGATCAGAGAAGTGAGGATTGAAATTCACATTAAAATCGATATCCAGTTGTTTATGGTGAGTTCATTCATAAGAGCTCAAAGCAGATGTCCTTCAATAGTTTCATTTTGTGGGAAGAGGGCCACTGCAAAGCCCAGTACTAAAGACACTCTGTTGAAAGGAAGATTACTGTCATGAAAACCAGGCTCTGGCATGCTTATTTTTTTTGGATTTCTGCAGGATGATGCAAACAGCCTCTCATCTCACTGTTGAGCCTGTGTACTTGTGTAGATTCACCCATCTATCATTCATTCATTCATTCTTGTAGTACTAGAGCTCAAACTCAAGACCTAATACATTCTAGGCAACCACTGAAGTTGCCACAACTTCCAACTCTGTGCTTGCTGTCTTTAGTGCCTGAATTTTCCACAAGGATTTTGTCTTCTTGACTTCTCCATATCTAAGAGATTGTTGAACTCTCCCGCTACAACTGAAAGTCTCTCCAGGAAATTGGATCAGTAGAATAAGCACTTCTCTGTCAAGCACAAGGGCTTGAGTTCAATTCCTGGTTCCACCAAAAAAAAAAAAATAATAAAATAAACAACCGAAAGTCTCCATTATTACTCTGTGGAACACCAGCGAGCAATTAAGGAGTGACTACTAACTCACTCAGTAATGTGGAGGGCTCTCAAAAGGATTATGCTGGGTTAAAAAAATCAGTCCTGAAAGGTTACAGACAGTAGATCCCATTGGTATAGTGTTCTTGAAATAAGAAAATGGGTGGAAGGCAAAAAACAGAGAGGTGTTTACCTGGGTTACAGGGCGGTGAGAGTAGGAGAGTGGGCAAGGCCACAAAGAGAGGATGAGATCTCCCGGTACTGATGAAAACATCCTGGAGCTCTATTGCACAGTGCTACTATCTCAGGGTGGGACTAGTACCTCGCATGACTCAATACACTAACATTGGGAAGAACTGGATACACAGACATGGGATCTCTCCTCACTGTATCGTACAACTGCATACAAACCTATGATTATTTTGAAGTTAAAAAGGTCTTTAAAAGAACAAATGTGAAAACAATTTCCATATGTTTTCTGTTTACAGCAGGAACTCACATGGGTAATGACACACAAATATTGTAGGTAAAGAGATTTTCTTTTAATATAGTAAAAGTACAAAAATCTGAAGAACAACTGGAAAGGCAATATCATAGCTTTGAAGCAAAAACAAGCAAACAAAATGCATGAAGGAAAAGAATTTCATTAAATAATGATTGAAGCACTAGAGACAACTATCCAGGAAGTTATACCAAGGTTGAGTCTTGTGTTCCTGTCAATACACTCTCAAAGTGGGAAAAGTAGAGAGAACTATAGTAACACAGAGACTTGTAGTGGTAGGCCTTAACAATCTTAGACATGGAGAAGTCAAGAAGACACAAACTTCTGGAAAATTTAAGCACTAAATATAACAAACACAGGTTGGAAGTTGTAGCAACTTCAGCGGTAGTGTTTGCCCAGCATGTGTTAGGTCCTGAGTCTGAGCTCCAGTACTACAAGAATGGATGGATGGATGAATGAATGAATGAATGAATGAATACACAGAAGTACACAGGCTCAACAGCGAGAGGCTGTTTCCATCATTCTGCAGAAATCTGGCAAAAATAAGCATGTTAGAGCTTGGTTTTCATGACAGTAATCTTTGTTTCAACAGAACTTCTTCACCACTGTGCCTTGGCAACGCCCTTCCTCCTACAAAACGGCACTTGTGGTTATCACTGCTGCTGTTTGATTTCTTTTTTATGGACAAGATCCCAGTCTGCCTCACTCTGAGAATGATGAAGGGCTTCTTTTTCTTCTCTTCTCCCTGGCCCCTTGGTGCTCAGATCAGTGGCCCTGTGCTGGGTGACTGATCCTGCTCTTGGTGTCCCCAGTCCAAGGCCACCTTCTCAACAGTGACTTTGAGGGTGGTGTTCTTATCCCCCATTCCCATTTGACAGAGGAGAAAACTGCATTCTGAAGATGGTTGTTACTTCTTGATTCCTGGGGTGTTTTCAAGTTTAAGCATTTGGTCCTGAGTTCAGGTCATTTTTTCCAGTGCATATCTGTCCTCCTTCCGTTACCTAAGCCTCATTTGAATTGTGCTTCTCTATGGAGCGATGTTTTCTGCCCTTTGGGCTGGAGCTCCCAGCTGGTCCATAAAGTCGCACCCAGATTAGAATAAATACTATATGTGGGGATTAAAAAGAAAGTTTTGAGTTCTCTGCATTAAGTTCCTGTCAATATCCCTTCTCAAATTATATGCTTCTCAAGAGGAGAAGGCTGCTTTAATAAAAATAGATCCTGCACGACATGTTATTCTTTATAATTGGGCCAAAGATCACAAAGAGTGCACACTTACAAGATAATCTGAAAATGAATAGACAAATAATATAGTAATCACCAAATCCTTATTACTTGAAGCCTATTCGCGCCAGGAGGCCTTTTCTCTCTTGATGATCAGGCCTGACCCCTATTAATTTTAATAGGAGTTAAGTAGTCACATCAAGGGAAGTATCCCTGAGTACACCCGCAGCAAAGCAACCCCGGAGATTAAGACCTCCACTTTTGGCTTTCTACTGAAAATGTGACACATCGCCTGATGCTTATCTGCTTTTAATTGTGTGTTGTGTGTGTGTGTGTGTGTTTCCTCCCTTCTTTTTGCAGAGGAGGCAATTTGCAAATCATTGCTATCTGCTTCCCTACAAGAAAGAGATAAATTATATGAGAGGCTGTGGTGTTTGGCCCTGTTTGATATCCTTTGCTGATAAATTGAAGTGCACTTTCATAATTAATACCCAATCTTTTCTGATCAACTCCAATGGCACTAGAGCTGGGAGATATCTGACTATAA
This sequence comes from Octodon degus, assembly GCF_000260255.1. Taxonomy (NCBI): domain Eukaryota; kingdom Metazoa; phylum Chordata; class Mammalia; order Rodentia; family Octodontidae; genus Octodon; species Octodon degus. The sequence continues at coordinate 9,643,609 of NW_004524646.1, forward strand.
TGAAAAACGATTGTTGTGATGCACTCCCCCCTTTTATCATTATCCTCAAAAATATGCACAGCACAAATCTAGTAGAGGTTTTGTTGGACAGCGTCAGAAAGATCTCTCAGTTTTTATTAAGCAGCATCTTCAAAGATTAAGCGCAGACAGACTTGCTTCTGTGAGCTTTTTAACATGTAAGTGACATTTCCCTGCGTTTAAATATGGCTTTGTTAGGCTGTGCTTGCAATCAGAATGCAAAAAAAAAAAAAAAAAAAAAAAAAAAAAGCCCTGTCGTTGGAACCTGAAATGAAAAAGAAATAGATCCTCCTTTAGTTTCCCTTCTGAAATAGGAAGTCAAGAGAAACCCAGAATCAGAGAAGTCAAATTAGATTTAAAATTCCTGTGAACACTCAAAATGCAAGATCAGGATAAACATTTCTTTCTGAACAACGGAACCAAGCAAAGCAAGATACCGTTTAATAAGATTTTGTGATGGGTAAGTGAGTCTGTATTTGTGCAGGACGTTGTGACTGCAGAAAGAATTTACAAAATGAGCACACAAATTCCCTACATATCTGACTTAGGTCAGGCAAAAATTATTGAAATAAAACCATTATGCAGGTAAAGAAATTAAGGTTCAGTAAGTAGGCCTGGCTTCCTCAGCCAGAGCTGGGCTCAGTATGCAGGGCCTCTGATTTCTGGTGCCATTCTCTTCCCACAGTAGGAGACTACCCAATATTTTATGTGACACAGAAGTCAGTAGGTACACACAGAATTTAGACAAAACAGAAGAGAAATGGAGTTCGTGTCATCCCATTGGTGAGCCACTTCCAGTTGTCTTCCAGCTTCTCTTTCTAGAGCACCAGCCAGACCCCCGGCATCTTGCAGATTCCTGCTGGGGCCTGCTGGTCCCAATCCCATCCTGCTGATTTGACTCCTGGCTCCTATTGCAATCATAAGCCCTGGGTATCATCCACAAAGAGATATTTTTCTATCCATGAAGAAAGACCAGAGAACATGTTCATCTCTGGAGGGGACATCTCTCTTGGAGACCCATCCAGAGAGCCATGGATGCTAATTCCAATATGATTTGGCTCTTGTAAAAGAGCTGAGCATCTAGAAAGACCACAAAGATACATGGCCTTGCCCTTACTAGACACAGGTAATCATGTATAAGTTCCTCATCTGTAGGGAAAGTAAGCCCAGCCATATTAACTGAGTTCATATTTCTGTACACCTTTCATGAGTTGAGGAAGATCTTGTGATTTCTGTCATGTTCTGCAACATGAAACCATCCTTTCAAACACCCAAAGCTCTGTTATCATTGCTGAAATATATTGAAAACCCATTTGGGGAAAAGATCTAACTTGCCATGGAACTCACATTCTAGTGGAGACCAATGCAAGAAATAACACATATTTTAAATGTGGGTGTTGGAAGTTGCTGTGGAGAACATAACTCGAGGCCTGCTTTTTCAGAAGAGATCTCCGAGGGAGGTGGCATTTGAACCACGCCTTGACCTAAGAGAGCAAACAATGTAAACAAGGATGGAAAGGACAACTAGGAAGGGGACTCTCAAGGTGAGGACATTTTGTGGTTCACAGTCATGGCCCGTTGGGAGCACAGCATGTTGACCAACAAGAGAGAACTTTCTGGGACCTCAGAGCCTTTGCAAAAGCACTCACATGTCATCTGTGACCACCACTGATAAGGGTAGTTTAGATCTCCCTCATGCTTCTAACCAGTAGAAGTAGAGCTACTGCCCAGATATTCAGGTCTTAAGTGAACTATACTGTTGATCATATGTAGTTAGGGAGGGTAGTTAATTGGAGGGTCCTAACCCCAGACTAAGGACCGTAGTACCTTGGCTGCAGTGTAGGGATTTCAAGGAAGCACTCGGTGCCAGGAAGTGATTCAGTGGAGGCAGAGGCATTGTTCAGTGGGAATTAAATGCTCACAGGAGGAGGTCTTCTAGACGTAGCTAGTTTGGGGCTCCCACTGACACAGAAAGAACAGTCAGAAAGAGGAAGGTGTAAGAAACCCTTGGAGAAAGAAACATTCAGCAGAGCCATCAAAGGCAAAGGAGAGTTCCTTTGGACACATGGATGGCCTGGAAAATTCACATGCGGGATGAAGAACTAAGAGCCAGACTGTTCTGAGACCCAGGGGAGGAACAGCAGCATGCTTGGAGGTGGTACATGATGAGCCAAGTTTGGATTGCCCAGAACTTTGTCTCTTGGAGACGACAATAAATGATTGCTAACTTTAAAATCATATTCTGAGAATTAAAACCATCACAAGCACATACAGTGAGTGGCTTAGTCCTTTGTTGGCAGAAAGCCATCCAAAAGATTTAAAGGTATACACGGGAGCTTGGACATCACTTGACTCTTGACCCAGGGCTCAGCAATAATGTCTGAGCATTAGGAATGGAATGAGGTTATCATTTAAGAAGTGGATGCTTGGTGGGGTTTGTCACATTGACCAGAGATAAAGTTTGCGTGATCATTTGGAGGATAATCAACCTGGGACAGACAGACAATAAGTCCAGTCTTCTGGACCTGCCAAGGCCCAGAACTGTGCCAGTGAAAGCAGCCCGGAGCTTTCCACAGTTGTAAACTGTCCTAGCCACGGGTTAGAACCCTTTGCCCACCCACGCTTTGAGCCCCTGTGCCCCACTCCCTGAGCCATGCTTGAGCCTCAGTGAGAACTTTGACCAACGCAAGCCTTGTGTCACTGGCTGCTCCATCACTCATTGGAAACATCTTGATAGCTGCACACACATGCTTTTTGAACCTGATTAGTACGAGTCCAGCCATAAGACATGGACCAGCTCCCTTGAGTTTCTGAATACGCAAAGAAGAATGGCAAGGTCTGGCTTGGACCATAGTATGTTCATGGTTTGCTATTTCTAGAAGTGTTCTGCTGTCACCACATCTTCTGTTTCACATGATAATTCTCTTGACTGCTTTGGGGTGGGTCACAGGAAGAACTCAGTACTGAATGAATGAATGAATGAATGAACAAATGGACAAACGGATGGATATCTGCTTACTTTAATCTATAAAGGTTCTAATTGTGATCTTACATTTGTGTATGAGCTATATTATCTCTAAACCTTCGCTTCCACCAAAATTAGCTTTGGTAGAAAACAAAGTTTTCCAAATATTTCACTATGTTGAAATCACACAGCCCTTTATTAATGACACTTCTGGGTTCTCTTATTGTGGTCATATTGGCAAAGAAGAGTTCTGTGCTCATGGAATGTAATCCAAGAACCAATAAAAGTTGATTACATACATATGACATGTATGATCTGGGGGGTAACAGTTTTGGATGGCTTACAAAGGCGTGTCATGTTGCATCTTCTGCTTTGGGTTTTATGGGGCCTACATGAAGCCACAAATATCTACACTGTCCCTTTCACCACACATCATATAAACAGAATTATGCTCTCATTCAATGTTACATCTGCAAGATCATAGAGCAGAAAGAAGTTGAGGCTTTCTCACAACTTTAGCTCTGACTGGAGAATCTTACAGGACACTCAGGAGCTAATTAGAAGGTGTGACAGGTCATCTTTAACCATGAGCAACCGAAGCAAGATGGATTGTCAGCTCCCTGATTGGAGAAGTGGCAGCTGGAGGTTCATAAGATTATGTAATGTTGAGCTTTTTTTACTTCAAAAACATGCAAACAGAAAGCCACCCCCCCTTGAAAAAAATAACCCTCCAAATTACAGCACTCACTGATAAGCGTTATTCAGAAAGCTTTCTTTGTTTTGCTTTCTTTCTTTCTTCTTCACAGAGAGAAAATGCCTGGATGCTCACAGATTCTTCAACATACTGGTCGTAGGAATACTCGGGGCTTCCTGGAACCTGTGCCACCTCAGGGTGTGCAACGTGGCAGCTGGTTTCCTGCCCCACAGGACAGCTGGCTTTGAGCAGGAAACAAGGGAGACCTTCTCTGGGGAAAACTACAGGGAGGTTTTGGTGAGCAGAATGCAATTACCCCAGCTGGAAAGGTGCCAGAAGAGGAGGACACACCCGGCGGTTGCCAAGGCATCATGGAGCTGTCGCCCATGCACGCTGGATCCTAAAGAGAGGGCAGAAGGAGCATATGATGGTGGTCATCGTAATCGCGATAAGGTAATGATGGTGATGCTGATAACTATCATACATTCAATAAAGGCTCTAACTTTTCAGGAGTAAGAGTGAACAGCGCTAGGTTTCATAATTAGGAAACAATAGATTCCTAACAAAAGATACAGCCACAGCCAAATCATTTTGGTTAAGTTCTTCCAAATCACTGGCACAGGTAAACTAATTTTTGAGTAATTGCTGGTGTTTGCCTTCCCCATGAAAAGTGGGCCCATGGCTGACCACGTTGGTGGCGGATCTCTCTGCAGCGGAGTAGGTCCTCTTTAGAGGGTGTGTGCTTTTTACAAGAGGGATTTTCTCCGAGCACTTGCAGTAATTTGAAAAGCAGTGGTGTTTTAAAATCCCAGCTTTCAGATGAGCAGACAGAGCCCCAAAGAGATGACGTGACTCCCTACGCTCGCGGATCTGTAAGCGCGGAAGCAGGTGGCATTACAGCTGGCTTCAGGCTTCACCTTTCTTCCAGAGAAAACTCAGATAATACATGTCATTCTTCCTCTCTAGAAATGCTAATTTATGTTTCTCGGCATATTTTTTACTGCCGGATTTTAAAATTATGTAAGGTGTAGTTTTGAAGTTGGAGCCATCAAAAAGTTCAAACATGACTAGTTGACTAGAAAATATATTTGATAATAAAAATTCAGTTCGAAAAATGGATTACATAATCCATTTTGCTAAACATAGCCTGCAAGAATCTAATGAGAGTCAACTCTGAAATCAATCACTTGAGAAACTAAATTGTTAAAGTTCTTGTGAAGCAGTTTCCTGATAAATGGCATTCTTTGACAGAGCGTCTGGGTAAATATGGAGCACTCAAGATTGATCCTCAAGAATCTTGAGTTATTTTTGAAAGAATATTTCATTTTTATATTTCAGTGCGGTTGCCATGACTGACAGACATGGATTCAAATTCCAGTTCCACCACCGCCTCAGTGACCTTGAGTGTGGGCCTCCCTTCTGGAGTGAGACGTCAGGGGGTGGGCGAAGGTTGACATAATATGCATCACTGGGATGATTAAATGATATGTATGAAAATGCTGAGGGTGACATCTGCCACACAGTGTGTGTTCCCAGACTTAAAAAAAACACTTCCTAGTGTTATTTACACTTACCTACCTTCAATCAAAATAGAATACTAGGAGAATCACAGGTCATACTTTGCAATAAAGATATTAATTTTTGTGTTATACCTTGAGACTTCATTTGGATATTTGGATCGAAAGGCTGAATGAGCTAAACCACATTTAAAGTTGCAGGTATTAAAAAAAAAATCATTTGAAAAATAGCAGCATAGCCAAGAAGTCTTTTGAAAGACCAGAGCCCCAAAGCACTTGAGTGCTATTTAAAGTAAAACAAAACAAATAAAACAGTCTCTTTCTGTTTGATTGACTTTCAGGTTTCCTTCTTGTATTTGCCTAATATTTGTTAAATACCTGTTCAGTGATGGGCAATAGCACGTGAGGTGATGGGAATGTAAAAATTTTTAAAGGAATCAGGACAAATAAGTGTGCTCTGATCTCAGGAGCCTCACCAGGTAGCTGCTCAACAGATTGAAGACAAATTATTTTCAGAAAATAATTGCATTTATTTATAAGTGATAGTAACAGGTCAGATCACTGGTGGTTCTTTGGAAGTGTCTAGATAATTTCCAGGGTTGTGAAACACCAGAAATCCCAGGTCCTGCTCATAAACCTCAGCTGCGAAGGGTGCTTCCGTCACCTCACACACTCTGGGTCCCTTTCATTGACTTGATCTGGGGTCTCTCTAGCTTAGCCAGGGGGATTCTTCACAAGCCAGTGTGTGCTCCCAGGAAGTGCTGTTTCTAGCATCAGCATTTTGCCGCCAGGCCCTGCTTCCCGTGATACCTGTGAGAGAGCTAAGTGGGGCATCTGGGTTCAAGCTTCAATACCAGGCAAGGCTCAGAGTCACTGATACAAACAGGCTTTCAGGGGCTTCATTTGGAAGTCCCAAATAGTTTGAGAATTAAACTGGAAGTATTGGCTCATTCCATAACCCTACATTTCTGCTCTGTAAGACAGACATTGTTCAGAGTTAAAACAGAGGAGAGACATCCTCAGGGCAGTGCCAGTTCAGCACATCCCCTGGCCTCCTGTTGTCTTCTCCCCAGGACAAATAAAAGGAGGTAGAGGGAACAATAGAAAAGGAAGGAGGAGGGATGCAAGAAAATATAAAGCTCAGGTCTGGAGGACTCCCTGAAATCTTGTCCACAATTAGACATTGGTGTTCCTGTCTCAGGCCCCTGCCTTCCAATTAACTCCATCTGCCTGTCAATGGATTTCTGAAAACATATGTTACTACCACTTGACTACGTTGGGAAAATCCTACCTTTAAATGTGTATCTAGTGGCCAGGGAGATAGCTCAATAGAATAAGTGCTTGCCTGGCAAGTGCAAGGTCCTGAGTTCAATCCCCGGTACTGGAAAAAAAAAAGTGTGTCTATGTCCTTTCCTTTCCAAGGTGCAACTTGTGACCTTTTGAAAAATTTGCAATGTTTGTTATCTCTTTAATTTAAAGCTAGAGCCTTATATCCTTCTTGAAGTGCATTGGAACCTGAGGAAGCATGATTCCAATCTGCAAAGTGGTCTTGCTGAGTCTCCAAATGAGGGCCCGCATGGAGAACAGAGGGGAAGGGTTAGGAGGGGTGTGTTTAGCAGGTTTTGGGGTGTGTTCTGGGAAGGAACTGGACATCCTTAGTGCTCTTACTTAGGGAATGCGTGGAGGGGTCTTGGATATGTTTCAGCAGTTTCCTCAGCAATAACAGGCAAGGCTTGATCTTGATGAACCACAAAATCATTACTGGCCCGACAAAGTTTTCCTGTGATTTCTTCATTCCATGAGAGTCTCGGGCTGCACAATCCACTCCCCGTTCTCGGAACATGAGATAAGGCATAGCCTGCTTGCATGTCCTTGACATCAGGGTTGTCTTAGGGCTTAAGACGTGGTTATGGGTTAGGCTAGTCCCATCATAAGAACCAGAAGCAACACTGCAATGAGTTGCAAGAAGACAAAACTGTATTTCATGCGCACATGTATGCATAAAAATCTATGGTAGTTAGGGAATAGTGGAGCTACATAAGGACTTTTTTGTTTTGTTCTTTTACCTCTTGCAAATCATCACAATCTAGATTTGGCATGTTCCTGTGGCATTTCTGGTAGGGTATGGCCAATGAGGGAAGTTGAATCTGACTGGGAAACAAAACTGGTATACTGTACATAATTCGTGTATCCTCTCTTGTGTGAGTAGAAGAGATGGCGCTTTGCTGGCACTGGGGTTTTGGTTCCTCTACGAGTCCCTGCCCCTTCTCACTGACCCCTCCAGAGCCACACAGGTGGAGAGCTTGGAGGCTGCTGGAGTGCCAGGCAGCAGGCCACACCCCTGCCCCTTGCACTCTCGCCATGAGAGTGCACCATATTTTCCATTTCTTCAACTTGCACTGGCAATCTGTTTTAGCATAATTTACACATTTACACATTTTAGAGAGCAAGGCACAGTCATGCAACTTAATTCCAAAAAACATAAGCACCAAAGCCTGCCTCTGCACATTAGCTTTGCAAAGCATATCAGTGCCTCTTAAGATGCCCAGAGTGAGGCGCATCGGAATCGGCATCAGGGACACCTACCATCACCCCTCTCCCATCCCCATTGTCTGTAGTGGCAATTTCCAGCTCTAGCTGGTTGCCCTTCGAGTGCTGAGTGGTGGCCAACACGCCCACGTCCCAGATGCTGTCTGCCTTCCAGGCAGTGGCATCCTGCAGCCACTGGAAACCCTGCTAAGAGATCTGCTTCTGAGGACGAGCGACGCAGCCTGTCTACAACATGTCACTTGATAGAATCATCCTCCTGCACCATTTCTTTTAAGTGGGCTCCTAGAACTCAGGAAATATAGGACTAGTGCCCTTCGGCAGAGGCACCTTGGATTACGGCGAATCTTGCCTCTCCCTTTCTGGCTCAAGGCTGTCCAATTGAAGCCAGCCCAGTGCCCTGGGGCTCTAGCTTTATCTCTACCCTGAGAAGGAGAAACAAGTCTCTAAGAATCTTGTGGTAAGGAAACAGCTAGAAAATGTCTGTGGAGGACCCCTGGCCTATTTGGAGCTGTGCTGATACCAGCTTCCTTCTCTTCCTGTTATCAGTGGGGCCGGGTTCTTCCGATAGGAAAAAAGAAGAGGACAAATTATTTGTAGAACAAAGTATGTCTTGCGTCTCTGGAGGGGAAGACACTGTTTGTGACCCCTCTTCTGACAGCTGCTTTCCTCCACAGGGTAATTGAGTTTCTCTCCTGTTCAATCAGGTCGCTTTCCTAAAAATAGTGATTAAAATAGATTTACTGGAGGGCAGGATGACATTTATATGGACTAGAGGCATTTTCTTGTTCATTTTGTTTGGGGAGTAACCTTTCAAAAGGGTAGATTTAATTTAGGGAACACTTCATTAAGCGGGAATTGATCACTGGAAGGAGGGTTCGGCAAAGAAAAATGCCACTTCCACAGAAGGGGGTGCTCTGCCCTACGAAATCCGACAGCTCAGGGAATTGAGGGCTTGGGGAGGTGGAGAACACTTCTATGAGTTGGGAGTTCTTGGATTTCTTTTCTGTCTTACTGGTTTTTTGCCTGGTTTGATTTTGACTGATCAGTGGTGCAGCAGTAACTACTTTCAAACTGCTGGAAACTTTTGGTAAAGTGTCGGCGAGTGGGGTCACATAGAGGCACTTTCAGTACCTGTCCATCCTTAAGTTGGTTCTATAAGTGCTTGATCTTCCCCATAGTGCACACAACTCCCCCTCCGGTCATTGGAACTATTGTGAGCTCTCTAAGGATTTGCTGTACGCTGAGTCTCCCAGGAAAACTCTGAAGTGTGGCAGAAAGCTCGGAGGAAGAGGCTGCATCACCTCAGAGCAGCCGAGGGGACACTCAGGGAGACACCAGCGCCTTTTCTTCTCACACCTCAAAAACTAGGAGAGCGCAAGGTGAGTTTTGGTGACAGTTCAATTGTCTTTGGCAAGTTCTTTTGCAGGCGGGATTCTTCTTACATTTTCTCTCCCTGCCCTTGTTTTTAAAGAATCTTTCAACATATTTCTGCCACCAAATTCCAAAAAGACATTCAGAGGCAGCGTCTCAGGTGTCTTTATTCTTTCCCTCTCCTCTCCCAGTTCTGCCCAGGTCCGTGGGGCAAGTCCACCACCTTTTGGTACAGCACCAAGCCCAGGAACATGAGATCTTCAGAATCCCCCATCAATCAGAGTGAAAATTGATTAAGAGCTTCCTTAGGCTGTGTGCAATCTATTAGCATCACCCCCGTTTTAGTGAACTATTTCCTGAGATAACTTCTTCAGCATATTCAAATGTGATAGGCTTTTTAACATGACACTCTGCTATGTACATTGATGTATAATGTTTTTAAAGCATTTATAGGTTAGAATCACCCTGCAATAAGCTTTTATGCTTCTCTATGAATTAAAGTATTTTCAAAAATGAATCGATTGCTCGGGGCATGCTTTAACAAATTACTCTAGGCAAAAGTTACAATTTTTCCTATTGTTCAAATCTTCAGAGAATTAAAAAAAAATCCCAGAGCAGGGGAGATACTCTTAGACGCTATTTGCAGGAGGGTAAATTGTGTGATTCCTACGTAGGGCAATTTGCCAATATACATCAGGAACATTAACGATGTTAACACCCTCTCACCCAGTAATTCTCCTGCCTGGAATCTGTTCTAAGCAAGGGAGCCAGAGTCGATAGCTACTGTCCATGGGTTGTTTCATTTAAGTATCACGAAGAAAAGGAAAAGGAAACTACAAAATGCTCCAAACAGGAGAATGATTAGGTTAAACATTGTAGGTATGTGGTAGGCTACGTTAATAAAGAAAGGTCAATGACATGAAGAAAATGCTATCAAAACATGAGAGAGAAAACAGCACGTGAAATCATGTGTGAGTACTGTGAGCCGGACACTGTAAAATATATACTGTAGAGGAAGAGACCTCTCGCCACTGTGCTGGTGGTGGACGAACCCTTCATGTTGAAGTTAGAGGCCGTTTCCCTCTTCCTCTTTATACTTTTTTGTGTTACATAAAATAATTTTAAAAGTATTCTAAACAGTAATCATACATTGGCTTAAGCCATGTGTGTGAGTGTGGATAGATGACTTTTTTTTTTTTTTAGAAAAATAAAATATGTCTAGCAAGAAGGATGGAACAAAGAAAATGCTGGGCTAAGTTCACGTTTTTCAAACCAACTTGTGCTTCTAAAATAAAATCCTGCCTCTCCACACACTAGGCTCCTGGAAGCTGACCAAAATCTGCTCAGTAATATTAATTCCACTTAAAAAGGGAGGAGAGCATATTGAGCCCCACGCGCTTATGGTCTGGTGCTTGGAAGGAATCAGTTGGTGAGTACCGAAGTGATGTCTGCATGTTTCTATTTGCATTTTGAAAATTGACAGATAATTGAAAGGAACCGGGGAAGGAAATTTCTCAAAGGGAGCCCGCTGAGAAGGCGGCAGCTCTCGGCCTGCGGAGGCGCCCAGGTGGCCTGAGCCTGGATGCAGAATGATCTAGAACTGCGGGCTGCTGCAGTTCTGTGTGGGTTCTCCATCTGCTTTCTGGAACTGGAGAGACCTCCGCCTTGTCCTGCGGCCAGGGCACAGTGCACTAGATGCAGAACTGCCTCATTTCCTGCAGAACTGCTGCCACCCTACACACAGGAAATCATCAGAGAGTAATCCATCCTTGAGCCTTTCGAAGTGCCCACAGGAAGCAAGCATGATGGATATGTTGAAGATCAGCTTATTAGCATTTTGATTAGAATGAACAAGAGTAGTGCGGACTTTACTTTCGGCCAACTCTGACCACACGTGTTTTGGACCATGGTGATGACTGAGCAGTGGCTTAGCAGTTGCAAGCACACACAATACACACACTGAACGAGTTAAAAGTAGAGTCAGAAGCGTAAACCATAGATTTATTTCTAATTTGTCAAAAAAAGAGAGGAGGTAAAGATACCTTGTCGAGGGAGGGAGGAAAGAAAGAATAAACAAAGGAGAAGGGCACAGGGACATGGAGCGGAAAGCAAAAGAAGAATCAAAAGAAACTTTGGCACCAACGCCATGCACTTTTGGTTGGTACTGCATAAACTGAAAATAAAAATGCGGATGTAGAAGTATAAATCTGAATTCACCGCTGCACCGTCCCCTCGGGGCAGGGGTGAGGGTGCTGGGAAACCGAATTTATCTGAGAACATTGGTTTCATGTCTGTGTTCTTTAGATTCCAGCTTCCCACAAAATGTATTTATTTAACAAATGTCACCCAAAACAGCTTGGTAGCAGATGAGGTTTACTTAATGGCAGTAAAACAGGTGAAACATTCCCTACATTTTTCGTCTCTGTTTATGTTTCTATCAAAAAGAAAAAAAAAATTCGAGCTACTTACAGCCCTTTATGCTCTCAGACGGAGTCGTGGCAAAGGGGCGGAAACACAGCAGATTTTGCTTAGTAACTGGCTTGGAAAATGTGAATCTCTATTTTCTCAAAGCAGTTTATGATTTTTCTGCTTAGAGGACAGGATCATCCAATCCGGACTCCACTTCAATTTATTTCAATTTTATTTCAGTATTTTCAACGGTTTGTCTTCACGAGCTGCACCTCGGTCTGGTCCTGTGCTGAGCTTCTTTAGCTTAGTGTTTTCTCCCCGTCTCAGCTCTACTAGGCTTCCGAGTGCCCTCTCAGAGGGGGAGAAAAAGCGCCCATGTCTTCTTCGGCCCTTTCATCTGTAACCTTTCTCCAAGTGAATGCTAATTGAAAAAGAAAGAACACCACTAATCTTGGAATTTAAATGCATTTAACAAAACCAATCTCACTCTAAATTGTTGTTTCGCCGTTCCCTTTTCCCTAACAGATGTCGAGAAACTGCAATTCCTATTAAGAGCACTTGACTGCTTCCTCGGCACGGAACTTCAGCCCCAGTCTGCATCAATCTAAATGCGTTTCGAGACGTCGGGCCCCCGAAAAGTGCAGACGGTTAGTCGGTTATTTTTAAATGTAATCTTCACATAAAAGAATCACAGCGTTTTCCCCTTCACTTTGTCATCCCCTCTCTTTTCTAACGATGGCATCAAGAATAGGAATAGAAGGGAATTTTTATGACCCATTTCATTGACGATGCTTTCGGTGTGAGCTGCGACCGGCTCTGTGGTGGGGTGGGAGAAATTATTAGTTGAGTTTCTGAAGTTGATCAGGAAAGAAGGTGCTGTCCAATGCCCTAGCGCAAGCGTGAGGCGGCTGGACAGTTGTGAGCTCTGGCTGGCCCTGCTGAGCAGGGGCAGGAGCAGGCAGGGCTGAGGCGAGGGAGCAGGGCCTGGAGTCCCTGATGTGGTCCTGGCTCTCTTGGGATGGGAGCAGATGAACTCTGTGGGCACGTCTGAATCTAGACACCCCCTGCGTTGTCGTTGCCCGAACCCTGCAGGTTCTTATTGTGGTTGTCATTTGTTTAAAAGCACTTGTGTAGGGGCCAGGGAGATGGCTCAGTGGAATAAGCACTTCCCTGGCAAGTGTAAGGGCCAGAGTTCAATCCCTGGTTCTGCCAAAAAAAAAAAAAAAAACACAAAAACATTCCTTTCTTTGGGGCTGGAGAGATGGCTCAGTGGTCTAAAGCACCTACTTAGAACAAGCTTAGCAAAGCATCAGAGACCGCGGTTCAATCCCCCAGCACCACATGCCAGCCAGCCCCGTCCCCTGGTGGGCTGAGCTGGCCACACACACACACCCCACTCTCTCTCTCTCTCTCTCTCTCTCTCTCTCTCTCTCTCTCTCTCTCTCAAATAAAAAAAAAAATAAAAGCACTTGTGTAGCACTTGGCACAGAGTGTACACGTATCGCACACCCAGGCTGTGTGATTTTATGGAGCTGTGTCTATACCAGGTTGCAGGCCCCTGTCCTCTTGCCAAGATGGAGCTGCACAATTTGGGAAGACATGTTTTCAGACAGCTCTGCATCCAAATGTCTTCTGTTTCCGGTTCACTGCTCCTCTTACTAACTTACTAAGGATGAGAGAATAGAAAATGTGCCCACATGGTGGGGACATCAACTCAAGACTGGCACAAGCATCCGCTGTGTGGAGCCCCGGAGGGACTTGTGCCTACATGGGGCACCCGGTGATGTGCTGGCCCGACAACGCACTGCACGATCACCTCCCCTCTGCACAGTATCCGGGTGACGTGGCTTGCATTTGACCCATTTTCTAGGTAGGACAACTGAACTCATGCCTTATTTGCCAATCCATGTAGGCTTTTAGTGCTTCCTTATTTCCCTCTTTACAAAAGTCTTGTAGAGATATTTAAATTTATACTAAGTCCTCCACTGCCTGACAAGCATGCAGAGGTTGGAAGCATATACTGATTCAGTGTTATATGGTCTCAAGATTCTTGTGCTCCAGCTACGTGTGCACCAGCAGCTGAGTGATAGATTGTGGGATCGCTGAGGGCGCTCATGGTGAGAGTGATGGCCCCAGTGCCTCTTGGGTGTGATGCTCTGGCAATTCCTGGTCTTGCTGGCTTGCAATATAAAAATGCCCCCTCCAGGGGTATTTGTGTCCTGGCCCCCAAGCCAAAGAGTCTGTCTGCTTCAGCTGGAGAATCACTTCCCTCGTATGTTTGGATCCAATCCTGTGCTTCTGAGCCCAGCTGTGTTCCTGCCTTTGGGTGAGAACAGGGTTCTACCTGGAGACAGCAGCGCAGCCGGGCCAGGACTGGATGCTGGGGTCTGGCAGGTCCAGTTTTGCATTGACCTCCAGGCAAGCTTCAGAAAATGATCTTGAGTGTGAGCTGAAGTGGCTGTCACCCTGGGACAGGGTGGGGCTTTTCTCACAAATATGGGACCAGTTCGTCTAATCTAGCAGAAGTCCTGAGCTTCTCATCTCCAGGTCTGCCCAGTCTCTGGTTTCTTTCTGGCTTCTCTGTCTCTCTGGCCTTCCCTCGGTTCTACCCGGTCGCTCTGCTCATGGCCCTGGCTTCTTTTCTCCCCCTTCTGCCTTTGTTTTCCTTTCCTTTCTCTCTCTCCTTTTTCCCTCCATTATTTGCAAAATCTGCTCCCATGCTGTGCTCATAGTGAGGAGGAGGGAGAAGTAAGCTTCCCCTAGCAGGCTTCAGGAAGTACTTCCCTGTGTTCAGGGAGGACCACAGCCCCCTCTGAGGAGGTCGGAATGAGGCCGGTGTGGCTTGGACACTCCGTCCAGTGCAGAGGACTGCTGGCTCCACGCGCTCAGCTGAGCTTCACATCGAGTGTCCTAAGCTAAGTGTCTGGCCCTGCAGATCTGGAGAGGCTGAAGGAGGGGTCCGGGGTGGTCTCTGCTCCGTGTTTACACCCAGGTGCTCTGTGCTCTGTCCTTGCAGCTTTGTTACAGTAGAAGGCATAGGGAGCCAGGGAGATTTAAGCTCATAAGGCTACTTAGACTCATCCTTTTCACTCAAGAAGAAGCCCAGTCCCACAGAGGTCAGCAGAGTTTTCCAGACACACAGAAAACAGTAAAACAAAGTCAAAGAGGAGAAAAGGAAAATCCAAAGCCACATTTCTTGATTTCAACTGTTTTCTCCCAATCCTGTCTATCTCATAGAGAGGGAAGGAGACCAGAGCAGAGAGAAGGAAGGAGGACATCAGAGCTGAGGGCCCAGGGGAGTGACCTCTTTGAGCAATCCATGGGCTGAACTACATGCACCAAAATGGGGGTTAAAAGGCTGTTTGGATCCCAGCAATCTGGGAGGCTGAGGCAGGAGGATGGCAAGTTCAAGCTTAGCCTGGCTAACTTAACAGTTTAGGGCAATCCTAACTCAAAAAAAAGGGATGGGGTTTTAACTCAGTGTGAAGGCCCTGGGCTTAGTCTGTAGAACAACCATTACTACCATCAAAGAAGAAGAGCAAGAGGAACAAGGAGGAGGAGGAGAAGGAGAAGGAGAAAGAAAAGGAGGAGGAGAGGAAGGAAGAGGAGGAGGAAGAGGAGAAGAGGGAGGAGGAAGAAGAGAAGGAAGAGGAGGAGGAGAAGGAGGAGGAAAAGAAGGAGGAGGAAAAGAAGGAGGAAGAGGAGGAGGAGGAGGAGGAAGAGGAGGAGAAGGAGTAGGAGAAGAAGGAAAAGAAAGAAAAAAGGAAGAACCAGCCAAATTCCTTTATCCTTCCAATAGTGTTTCACAGTTCCTTTAGAACGCCCAGTTTTAACTAGGCAGGGATGTCGCTGGTGAATTCAAGGCCAGCCTGAACTGAATAGCAACGCCTTGTCCCAAAATAAACAAACAAACAAAGAAATAAATTAAAAAAAAATCCAGATTGAAACTTAACCCGCATCTGAGGGTCCCTCCTCACACGCAGGAACTTCTAAGCCGTGAGTGCCTCGGCTCCTCCAGGTAGCGTCTGGGCTATCCATCGTGAGTGAATCTATACAAGCCGAGTTCAGCGGCGAAGAACACACGCTTCAAAATCAGATGCACTTTCCTTAAATTCTGCTTCTTTCTGTTTCCCTTTCTACCAATCTCTATGCATCTCAGCCCCAGGCAAGGCGTCTGAACCTCAGCTTTCTCGTCTGCCTGGGGAATTGCCAGGAAGCTGGCCTCGCAGAGGTGGCCGAGGCGCGGCGGGCGCCTGCTGTGGACAGTGCGGAGCCCTTCTGCAGGTGAGCGGAGCACATCCAGGAGGCGAAGGGCTCTCCGCGCATCCGGAACTCCCTTCTCTTCGTTCAGCGGACTCAGACTGAGGCCCCATGAGCCCGAGTCACTCCTCCTGGGCTGGAGACGGTCCGAATGCCTGAGCAAACAATACAGAAGCTGTTAGCAGCGGGTGCAGAAAGAAGCACGCTTTTACCGAGGCAAAAACGATGCCTTTCGGAGCAAGATCACGTTCCCAAGAGGCTGACCCTCCCACTGTGTGCCGAGCGGGAGCAAAGAGGAGCGCTGGAAGGACGGAGCCCAGGGAAACCGCGCAGGGTCCACCACGGCGGCGGATCCGCGGCCTGGAAAGAAAAGACGAGGACAAGGCATGGGAGGTGAGCTCCTTACAGGACTTCAAATGGAACGATGTGGGTAGGCCCAGCGCAGAGGGAAGAAAGCCTCCCAGGCTGGCAGGGCCTTCCAAAGGGCTGGGGGGGGGGGTGACGATCCCAGGAGCGCCTGCATCACCCGTTGTTCAAGAGCCTGGTCCCTTGGGCCAGAATTTTCAGGGCCGTTGAAAGCACGCTGTCACTGGGCCACCTTCAGAATTCACTGCAGGTATGCCCTCCCGGAGCGGCCCTGCCCCGAGCCCAGGGGCTCCCCTAGTGTGGGCTCCGCAGGGCGGAGCAGGCTTTCCTGTCCTGATGTTCTCTTTCTCTGGATGTTTGCTCCCCTGGCTCAGTCTTCCCTCCTGAGCCACAGGGCTCCTGCGGATGAGACAAGACAGGACTCACATCGCTGTTTTGTGCTGCGGGGCAGCCAAGGGCTGTACTGTGGCCCTCACCGGACATGCGCGGGTGTCACCGGACCGCAGCGTGCGCTGATGAAGGCAAGGTCACGCCGGCTGGGCCCTGTTTTGTGTGCTATGGATCAGAGTGAGACTCTGGCTCGGCTACCTCCTAGAAGTGACCTTGGGGCAGTCACTTAAGTTCTGAGTGTCCTCCAGTGTGGTGTAGGATCGGATCAGTTCTGGGAGCCAAGCCTGGACCTTGTCAGAGGTCCTACAGGTCAGCTCTGACCTAAGGAAGACTTGAGCCAGAAGCCCATGACAGTTTAGTCCCTGGCCCCACACATGGAAGAACCTATGCTCGGAGAGGCAGAAGGAGCCCCACGCCAAGCCAGCTGTGTGACAGGGACTCAGACATGATCCCTGACTTTCTGTGACTCTCTGTGGTATAGAACAAGAGAGAGAGAGAGAGAGAGAGACAGAGAGAGAGAGAGAGAGAGAGAGAGAGAGAGAGAGAGAGACAGAGAGACAGAGAGAGACAGAGACAGAGAGACAGAGAGAGACAGACACATACAGAGGGAGAGAGACAGAGAGAGAAAGAGAGACACACAGAGAGACAGAGACAGAGAGACAGGACAACACCAGCCTGCCTCCAAATCTGAGCAGATTTCTAATTAGGATAACACGCAGCTATTCTTAGGAGGAGATATAGGAAAGGAGCTGCTCATCTCTGGGCCTGCTCAGAAGCACACAGAAGGTAATCAGCCTGCCTTGAACCTCTGCAAAGGCTTGGCTCGGAGGCTGGCGTGAGCTATCTTTGCTTCCCTATCTTTCCCGAAGCCTTTAGCAGTTGCTAACAATCCTATTTACTCTGTGTACCAGACAAACACAGTTACCGTTGCCATCTCACTATTTTTATCTAATATTGAAATTTCTCTCCCTAAGAGCAGCCCTGAATATATTATGATATCTACTGAATAAATGATGTACGCAATATACTGTGCAGAGAGATGGTATTTATGAAGCTCGGGACTAACTGAAATGAACGAATCATTCAGTTCTCCTTTGAAAGGAAATTCAATTGGATAAATTTTCAAGAAAGCAAAGACTTTAGGCAAAAAAAAAAAAAAAAAAACTCCGTGCAAACTTTTGGATTCGAGGCCAATTCCTCCCTCCCCCTTGGCAGGACAGACTGCCCTGCCATTTCTACCATATTTTCTCTGCAGAAATTGAGATTGTCTCCCTGTTCCAATGTGAGGCATGTTCTATTAGTGGCATCATCGCTGTCATTTTTAAGTATAATGATATGTCAAGCACATTTAATAGCGTTTGAGACACTACAAATCATTTTCTCCAAATGTTTCTGAGTCACAGGGGTCTAAAGCATTCCCACTCTGCAGAAGAGGAGGAGGCACTGTGCACGAGCCGCACGAAGAAGCAAATTGCTGATACTTCACCGGCTTCGGCAGTTAGATTAAGCACTTAATGTTTACCGCGTACTTGTGCTCTGCCCTTGACACTTATGTAGAGTAGCCACTGCGACGGGGCTAGTGAGATGAACGGAAATGTCCTCTGCTGATCGTAACAGCTTACCAAGCTCCGTCTGAAACTCGCTATCTGCCAAGATGCCTGGGAAACTGAGTCCAAGAAAGGAAGAGAGGATGGATTGCACAAAGTCTCATGAGGGTAAGTGTGGAACGAGGGCTCCAAGCAGGACTTGTACTGCCCTGATCACAGGTCTGGCGGCGGCTCCTCATAGTGTGTGCTGCTGGTCTGCCTGTCCTTCTGGGAGCCTGACCCTGTACCTCTGAATGTAGAAACACCAACCACTCACTAACATGCCATTCCAAGGCAGGAGTCAGGTCCTCCTTTCGGGATGTGTCCTCATTCTGTGAGTTTGCCTCCACTTTCTCTCTTCCTGTAGAGATAGAAAAGTGAATCCTAGAGTTGGAAGAGTTGAAACCATAAGAACAAAACAACAGAACTCAGGGAATTTCTCCACAGACCTCTTTGTCTTGCAACCAAGAAAAGCAGTTTTTCAGATGGTGGTCAGAAGGTGAAACAGTTTCCCAGAACCTCCACATCTAACCAGGAACAAACCAAAGACTGAGACTGAGACTTGGCCCCTTCTTTTATTCAATATGCCAACTTATTATGACATAAAGCTCTGTCTTGGTCAGACTTGAGCCTCTTAAGACAATGTAGCTCATCCTACAACTCTCAGGCCTTCTGTTTCCTTGCTGGATATCTTAACCTTCCCAGACTCCAATTCCTTATGAGACAGTCCATAGAGGGTTAGCAAAGGCTGGACAAAACCACTCTTGTGTCAGCCTTCCAGGGCCTGCTGCTAAGCACACTCCAGGCCACGTTCCCCCAGGCAAGTGTCCTTGGTGTGTTCTCCTGGCTAATCTTAAGTGCCTGACTTGGCTGGATGGAAAAAAGCCTGTCCGTGAGAGTGTGTACAAACATGATCAGCCCCTGAGAAAGCAGAGTGGGGGAGGAGGCTCACACTTAATGGGTGGCATTATCCAATGGGCTGCAAGCATAAAGAAACAAAGACAGGAAGAGGAAGCCCTCCTCTGTGTGCTTCTCCTCCCTCCACTCTCCATGCCCTTCTGCCCTGATGGTCCTTCTGCCATGATGTTTTTTGCCACCACACAACCCTACAGTAATGGGTTCAGCTGGTCATGGACTGAAATCTGAAATTATTTGCCAAAGTGAATCTTTCTTCTTTTAAGTTTATTTAGTTTTTTCCAAATATTCCATCAGAATGGTAGCAAGTGACTGAAACAGGCAAGGACAAGCAGATAGATTATAAGAAGGTCAAGCCAGTCGGGTAACTTCAACTTTCAAAAGTTTCTTGATGGTGGAATGGCTGACACACTTGAAGGGTTAAGATGCATGATGAATAGTCATAAAGAACAGAATATGAAGTTGGTCTCAGTTTGTTTGTACTTTCATTTATTTGGAAAGACTCTCTTGTGTGGCTCAGGGTATGTGGTTTATACTACAGATAATATTTTGAAGAAGAGTCAACATTTTATGATCTGCAGGCCAAATCCATTTTTGCAGGTGAAATTTTATTGCAAGTACAGACATGGGTGTCTGTTGAAGTATTTTGTGGCCACTTTTACGTTGTAACAGCAGAAATAAGGAGCTTCAACAGAAACTATTTAGCCTACAAAGTCAAAATCATTTGCTCTGTGGTCCTTTGCAGCAAGGATGTACAGTCCATGAGAGGCCTGTACGCCGCGCTCCTTCTTACTTTTTATAACAAACTTAGAGTCTTAGTATTAATTACAAATGTTAGAGCCAAAATGTCTTCCCCCCTTCAAAAGGGTACAAAGGATCTAGCCATTGGGATAGATGAATGTTGGGACACAATTCCAGGGCTGTGAATTGGGGTTCGTCTAGTTTTCCATTCACAGATAACTTGCCTGTGAACGTCTTCTCCACATGACGTTTACAATCCCTGAGCTCATCGAAATGGACAGCCGCGAGTTGGGGCAATGACCCCCCTGGATCATGGCCTCCCCCATTGGGTGCTGAGCGGAAGAAAGTGGGGGGAGGAGCTGAGCCCCCAGTCCCGTGAGACCCAGACGGAAGGCCCACCGTGAGTTTCTCAGTCTGTGTCTTCGAGGAGCCGCCAAGGGCCTTGCCAACGTCCCGCTTGCTATAGACTTAACTTTAGCCGTACGTTCATTGATATATTTTTCTTTTGTTGCAGATTGGTTTCTAGTGAACTGAATATTAAGAAGATATTACAGAGAGAAACAATACACCCGGCTGATTGTTTCTCCCCTAAACAGATACCGTGATGAGCAAACACTTTCATTTACATAAACAATCAGTTCAAAGGCCTGGGCTGCGTATGAGCATTCATATTTGATGACATCCTGATTGTAACCATCAATAACAATGTTTTTATTCTGGGTAATAAACATCATTATACAGTGTGTTTTGAGTGAGTGTGTCCTCAGTGTGTGTGAGGGGCATGATCGGAAAGATCAAGGGACGTGCCCAGGGGAGACGGAAAGGCAAGCCTGCATGTTTAAGGAGAGCAGCCATCATGTTTGCCAGGCCCCGTTGGCATACACCAGGAAGGGTTTTGATTCTCAACGAGTGTAGATGAGATGTATCCGAGCAGCACGACTCCATGCACCTTCCAAGCTCGTGTAGAGGTGTGAATGTGCCCCGCATGGCCCTTGGGAGCTGTGGTCTGCTAGATGGTGGGGACACTCATGGCGAGGCCCTGGCAGCCCCACAGGACCAGTGCCAGTGCCACAAAGGCAAGTTTCCATGGGGTTCTTCCAATGCAGCCGTTCTAAGATACTATGAATCTGACTGAATTAATTTGTCCTATTTTGGGGGCTGCTTTTTAATTTTTTTCAGTCTTTTATTTACATGATACAGGGTCTTGCTATGCAGCTCAGACTCATAGTTATCCTCCTGTCCCACTCCCCAGTGCTGGGATTACAGGCATGTGCCACCACTCCCACTTTCAATGTCAGGCATGAGGGCCAGCATGACATGCAGTCCTGGGGATCGAACCCAGGTCCTTGCACTTGGAAGGCAGGTGTTAGATCGCTGGGCTATCTCTCCAGCCCATCGGTTTCTTTTTAATTTTCCCTTTTTCAATTTTATACTCTTTTCTCCACGTACACTGTATTTCCACGACTTGGCCAGCCTTCAGTTCACCGGTTGCTGAATTTTTATCTCTGACCAGACTTATACTAGCAACTTAGGTCAGAGAGTACAATCTTTTTGCACCCCAAAAAGTGGACTCTTTATTTTTTAAATGTGAATCTTGCATCAACGAATGTTAAACTCTAGGAAGATTATCTTCTAAAAAGCAGAGGAAGAAAATGATGTAGGGCTCAAAGAAGAACCAAGCTCTAAAAAGATTCTGAGAAAGGTCAGCCTACCAGCCACAAGCACAGGCTTCAGCACAAACAGGCATGGACTGGAAACAATTGCCACCAACAATGGTATGCTGTGTGTTCCTGGAACACTCTGCCCACCTTTTTGGGACTCAGTTTCCCTGTCTGCAAAACAGAGCCGGCAATATTTATTTGGGAAAATCACAACCCTCAGGTTCAATAGCAGTTGCGAAGGCCTCAGGGGCAGGCTGCGCAGGGTCGGCCCCCCAGCTCCGACCCACGTGTGAGCTGCGTGGGTGTCTGCAGCCCGGACTGCGTGCAGATGCAGAGACCACGCCTGGCAGGAAGGCAGCCATCCGTGCAGCTGCTAAGTGCAAGATTCACTTATCAAGAGGAACTAGCCCTCATACCGAAGAAGAAGCGCATTGGTGACAAATGGTCATGTGTCCTGAGATCCATGGGGTGATGCATTGCAAATAAAAACGTGTGCCTGCGATTACT
This sequence comes from Octodon degus, assembly GCF_000260255.1. Taxonomy (NCBI): domain Eukaryota; kingdom Metazoa; phylum Chordata; class Mammalia; order Rodentia; family Octodontidae; genus Octodon; species Octodon degus. The sequence continues at coordinate 9,665,559 of NW_004524646.1, forward strand.
GAAGAAATGTGGGCTTTGCCTCTCTGTCTGTGTTTTTGTTCCATGATTTCCCCTATGCTCTTTGTCACCTGGATCTTTCCATTTCTTGGGAACAAACAACCTACACCTCAACAGTTCAGTCACCTGAGATTTCAATTTGTCTCCATGCAAGAATGGCTTCTGGACTCGGGGGAATGTTCCCTTTGTCACTGCGGATTCTGTAAAGAACGATCTCCATAACTTAGTGTGTCTGTCAGTTTGGCTAGGTCAAGGTGCCCAAAGGTTTGGATCCATATTACTCTGGGTGTTTCTGTGAAGGAGCTTTATTGAGTGTGTGTGTGTGTGGGGGGCAGCTTAAAATTTACCTCAATGGACTTGGCGTAAATACCCTCGATAATGTGAGTGGCCTTGTCCAATTAGTCAAAGGCTTAGACACAAGAGCAGATTGATCTTTCCTGAGCAAGAGGGATTCTAGAGCTTTCCACTGTCAGCTACAGCATGGACTTTGCCCTGGTCTCTGGTCTGCCACACTGTCCTGCAGATTGGGGACCTACATGCTCCAGGACAGACACTGCCCAGGTACTCCAGGTACTGCCTCTCCTTCCTCATTCAGAAAGCCAGCCACTGGGAAGAAGCCACGCCACATCTCTCTTCTTCTTGCAAACTCCAGAAGCCTCTCTGACAAAGTAGGACCGCAGAGGTGGGGGGAAGGAAGCACAAAGCCCCAACTCCTTTCTCTTCCTTTAATTCAAGTGTATTTCTCTGGATAAGTATCACGTGGCATTGGTCAAACACTTTGTGGCTTACGGAGAAGTGGGAATTTGTAGAAAACAAGCGAGCAAAAGAGAACGGTTGCAGAGCAAGTTCTCTGGCTAGGCGCTGTCACGGCCATCTCTGCTAAGTGAGGTGGCCTGCTCGGCAGCAAATGCAAGTATCCTGTGAAAGGCTGGAGCGCATTTGGAGTTTGGGCTTTAGTAAGTTGTTTTTGTTGATAAGGTTTTATTTTATTTTTAAATTTTATATTAAGTTTATTGGTATCATTTAGATACGCACAATGATCATTTTCACAGGAGGGAATTTGAATTTCTGTATGATGGGTGTCTGGGTCCCCTCCCCGCCTGCAGCCGCTCTTCCTCACCCTTCGCGAAGCTCTGGTTTCATACGGTTGGTCTTTGAGCATTGTTCCTTATCCCTTCCTTCCTTTCCTCCTCCCGTCTCTAGTCCCTCTTTCCTTTTGAACGATTCCTTCCCATTTCCCAATATCTGTGGTACATGCTGCTCCTTATTTGCCCTTCAAGTTTCTCACACCAGGGAGACAATGGAGTACTTAACATGTGTGTCCAGTTATTTCACTTAAG
>NW_004524646.1:9667005-9707961 GCF_000260255.1 Octodon degus
CATTCCTGAGTTGATGGGCATTTGGGTTTCCTCCAAGATTTTGAGCATCTTAAATGAATATACACTTCTCAGATGAAGACATACAAGCGGAAAATAAATATATAAAAAATAGTCAAGAGATGCAAATTAAAGACATGCTGACATTCTATCTTACTCCAGAAAAAAATGACTATTATCAAGAGATGCTGGCATGCCTGTGAGGACAAGGAGCCCTGCTCCGCTGTTGGTGGGAGTGCGGACTGGCCCGGGCACCGTGGGAATCTGCGAGTTCTGCCAAAAGCTGGGAGTGGAGGCCCCATGTGACCCAGCTATTCTCCTTCGGGGTATCTTCACTGTTTTCCTGTTTTTACTCCTTGAAAAAGGGAGTGGACTTCTCAGTGATCCGAAAGTGAGTTCTTACAATAGGTCTGCTAAAATTGAAATCTCTAGCAGCTGTCACTGAAACAACAGGAGAAACATACTGGTTTTTTCCTCAGGATCAGACTCTTGTATCTTCCTTATAAACAACTGGAACATTTCTCTGCATTCATCCTGCAAAACAAATGGCATCGGGGGTCTTCAACAAACATTCACTTGCACACTGCCTAGTCATGTGCTCTTAGCTCCTTCCAGACACTTTTGTTTTCTTTGCAGTGCTGGGGACTGAACTCTGGACCTTATGCTTGCTAGGCAGGTGCCTATGCCACTGAGCTGTATCCCAGGTCCCTTCCAGAGAAGATTTGTCCAGTGTTTATTTGGTGGACTGAAGCCCAGAGCTTTAAATCAGCTGGCTTCTTCCAGCTAGGCCACGGGTGAGGAGGGTCAGACACAGAGGTGACACCACGGCTGTGTGCTGTGGGCGACAGCAAGCACTGCCTAATGAGTGTCCACACTGAGGGCCAGCGCCGGCCCTCGTGGTGTCCCTCTCTAACTGAAAAGTGAAACTCAGGCAGGAGAGACTTTGATAAGGGAAGACCAAGCCACCCAGAACTACCCCAGTCGAGGTGTCCCAAAGGATCACGATGCAGGAACACAGACAAGGCATCTTCTGCTTGGCCTGGCCCTCTCCCCGGCCTGGACTGAGGATGAGATCTTGCCCAGCTCGCTGCTTCCTTTGGTTCCAGCTTCTGCCTCTGTAGGGGAGAAGAATTGCATCCCCAGCACAGTGGCACAGGGATGAGGTGAAGGGAAGAGAGGTGTGCAAACGTGAGCAGAGTGCAGGGGAGCACATGACAGGCACACTGAAGGGCTGGCTTATTTCTTCCCTCCCTGAAGTGGGTTAATTGGCTTCGCCATGAGGAGATTACCGGACAGATCTGGACAATGGGAAGTCTGCATAGACAGAGGCTTTAGGAGATGGGAAGATAGGCTGGGCAGATGGCTCAGCGGTCTAAGCACCTGCCTGGGAAGCTCAGGGACCTGGATTTGATCCCCAGTACTGCATACTGTGCTGGCGTCCTGAACCCTGGGCTTGCTGTGCTAGCCACCAAAACTGGGCGCGGTGGCGTATGCCTGTAATCCTAGCACTGCAAAGGTGGAGAAGGGGAGGATCGCCATGAGTCTGAGCTGCAGAGTGAGACACTGTACCAGATAAATAAATTCGAAAAGAGAAGATGGGAAGATGGTGCAGTCTGTTCTCTGCTTCCCGCGTACAGCAGGACTGCCCCACTTGCTCAGAGTGCTCCTTGCGCTTCTCCTGGGACATGGCACCTCTGTCTCTCATGGAAACTCACAGCAGATAGCCCTCAACATCTCAGGGTTGGGCGGGAGGTCAGGGTGAGTGTGTGCTGCCCGTCTAGCACGCCATCACGATGCCACCAGGCGAGAAGCCTACTAGTAGGCTGGTCGCTTTTCCTTGGGAGAACCCCATCGATGAGTGAAAGCGCAGCCATTTCTGCTGTCCACTTTGTTTGGCAAATGCACATCTATCTCCAGGTAATGGACAGATTAAGGGACAATTTGAACATTACATAAATTTTGCATTTGTTTACACGCAATTTCCTCCATGAGAGATTCTGAGTGAAGATGTAAAACTGCACACAGGGCCAGCAGGGATCTTCACTGTCCGCCCCGGTCAGCCTTCACCTTCTCCTCTTTCCACACCGAGGGTAGCACACAAGCTTCAGCTCTTCCCTGTCCCTCCCATCGGCAGGTGATGAGCCACTTTCTGGGCCCAGGGCCATGTTTTATATTGTATAAATTTGTTAACTACTTAACTTGTGTGAAAACTGTGTTTCCTTTTCTATTAACTTATTTTTTATTAAATACCCTGAAGACGTTTTCAAACGTTATACCTAAGTTTCTCTGTAATGCCAGTGAGGCTTTTGCTAAGTTGCTCATGCTAGACTTGAACTTGTGGTTTCCTGCCCCAGCCTGCAAGAGAGCTGGGATTACAGGTCCGCACCACCACATCTGGCTTTCCCTAAGGCCACGATGGCCGACGGTTTAGAGCTTTTAATGATGTCAGTAGCCTGCTGGAGCATGCATACCAGAGGTTAGCCACCGCTGCCCAGGGTACCACTGCCATCATCTTGCCAAGCAGGTGACTTTCAGGAACGTGCATCACGAAAACTTCAGTTAGAGAGCTTGTGTATTCTCTGGGGTGTTGGTGGGGGGGTACATTTGCCACAAGTACAACTTCAACAAAACGCATCAGTGGTGAGCATGTGCATGAGTCCCCACTGGCTCAGAGCTTAGAGGCTTAGAGATAAGATGTAGCAGCCTCCCAGTTCTCCCAGCAGGGAGCGCAGACTGGCCTCCAAGTCGGGAGCCACTAGAGATAGGAGAGTGAATTGGGATCCAGAGGTCACCAGCACCAGGGTCTACACCAGGTGACTGAGAAGCTTTCAACCAATTTGGCCCACTAAGCCCGTTGGGCGAGCTTTCCCCCGGCTCTCTTGGAAGTTTTATCTCCTTCCCCAAGGTGAGCACTCAACTCCAGCTGCCCTCTGGCCCTTCCTATCGCTCCTTTCCCAACCACTGCGATGTGGTCTGGTTCGCCCAGGACACAAGGAGTGGGGCACCACCTGTGTTCATGATACCGGAGTCTTTGCCTGAGGTTCACAAAGCAGCTAGAGAAGCACAAGTTGGAATCACAAATAAAAGCAGGTGAGATTGGCCTGGCCAGAAAGGATGAGAGGAGAAAAACAAGTATGTGGATTATTAACAATTACTGTTTACTTTCAGCCTCATTTAGAACTCATAAAGTCTGCACGATCTGCACAGTCACATGGTGGGACGCTTGTTCTATTAGTTTCCATAAGGCAGCAACGGGCGCTGGTCTCCTGTCTGTGAAACGTAAGGGTGAACTGTAAGCCTCATCTCAAGTGGGGCCTGAGACGTCATTCCAGGCTGGAAATGGCCTTACAGTGAAGTTGAAGTCATTCGGTGCCTGCGCGGAGAAGCCCAGCTGGAACTGCAGCCGGAGAGGCAGGAAAACCAGACCATCCATCCTGGGTCTGTGACTCACATGCGTGGCTGCAGACAGCCAGGTAATTCAATTATCTGTGGCCTTGGAAGTCTGTGTCATGTGCTTTACGTGCCCTTTCTTGTTTCTCTGCTGCATGGTGAGGCCTGAGGGTGGTGGCCCTGGGCTGGCTGGAGGACAGAAGCCCACGGGGTGCTGGCGTGGGTGGGGGGCTATGAAGAAGAATCGGTATTATTTACTCTGAAAGTGATGACAATGATTTTGTGGTCCAGAATGCATTGTTCCTTGGAGGTGCCTGTAAGAATAACATCATTCACTTTTATAGCAGCACATTTTATACAAACTCTCTTGTTGGTGGAGAAAAATACCTTGTCTGACATGATCGCCGCAGAAATCTTGTGTCCTTCCTTTCTCTTGCTCTAAGATGCGCACACCGTCTAGAGGAGCAGAGGAAATGAGCGGCACCCAGAGGGTGATGAGGTGGGAGTCTTTCTCTAACATCAGAATTGCAGGAAAGGCGGAATCTGCCTCGGAAAAAGGACAGTGACTTTTCACAAACACTGTCCTTTGTCCTGAGGCACACAAAATCCCCAAATCCCTAAAATATTTCATCTGAAGATAAGATAATTTTGTTCTAGCCTAAGCTGAAAAGAAAGAAGAGGGAAAAGTCATCTATCAGATGCAGCCAGGAAAGTCTTGTTGCTTAGGGAGAGGGTAAATTAAAGGCTCCTCTCTTATCGGTATTTCAATTAAAATCTTATTTTTGGTCCCCGGCAGTGCAATGCATTGAAGTCTTTCCAAGTTTTCTTTTCTTTTCTTTTTTTTTTTTGAACACCATTCCAGTAGGTGGATGTTAAAAAAAATCTTTAATGGGCATGTTCTACGTGTGGTATGGGCTACTTTTCATGAGAGGGAGAAATGATATGACCAATATTTTGAGAGATGTGAAATTTACAAAGGTAGGAAGGGCAATGGATACATGGCTGGTGAATTCTTCTGCACGGTCCTTTGCTTAACGGAACCCTATTTGAATGTTGGTGACCTACCTCCTAGTGGTAGGGAAAACATCCAAGCTAGGCAGGGAAGAGCAAGCCAGAGAAAAGAGCTAGGAGCTGTCTATCTCCTTCTCAATAATCTTTTTGGAATAATTAGGTTCAGGGTCAGGATTATTTCCACAAAAGTGGTGAAAAGACAGAAGCAGCATTCAGGTTTTGAGACTGTTCCCCATGCCGCTAGGGTTGCTGTTTTTTTTTTTTTTTTTTAAAGAAAATTTAAAAAATCTTTTATTTCTTTATTTGGTACAGGGTCTCACTATGCAGCTCATATTCATAGTGATCCTCCTGTCTCAGCCTCCTTAGCTCTGGGATTATAGGCATGCATCGCCATGCCCGGGCGTCCTGGGCTGGCATGCTATCCAGTACTGGGGATTGAATCCAGGTCCTTGTGCTTGCCAGGCAGGCGCTTAGACTGCCAAGCTATCTCTCCAGCCCTGCAGGTAGTTTTCAAGTGGAAAAAGCTTTGGGGAACCTAACGGAGTTGTACACTAAACAAGGTATCAAGGATACAATCAATCAGCTAAAAAGTACAATGAAGGGCCGGCCAGATAGCTTAGCAGATCAAAGTGCCTGTGTAGGCAGATGCAGAGACTGGGGTTTGGTCTCTAGCATGCCATGCTGGCCCTGCCCCCAGGGTGCACTGAGGTGTCTGTTGAGATTGGGCATGGTGGTGCGCGCCTGCCACCCCAGCACTTGGGAAGCTGAAAACAGGAGAATCACTAGGAGTCCAATCTGTGTAGGGAGACCCTGTGAAACCTGTACTAAATACATAAAAAAATTACAATGAAAAGTCAGAGGATATAAACTACTTTCCAAGGCAAAAATAAGACAAGTATAAATGGATGGATTTTAAATGACAGTTTATTTCTCCAAGGGGTGCTATCCTTGAGGGTCAGGGGTATGGGGTGGTGGTAGTGATGGTGGTGGTGGTGGGAGTGGTGGTGGTGGTGGTGGTGGTGGGGTAGTGGTGGCAGCGGTGGCAGTGGCGGTGGTGGTGGTGGTGGTGGTGGTGGCGGCAGTGGTGGTGGTGGTGGCAGCAGTGGTGGAGATGGTGGTGGTGGGACTCTGGTTGGAAACCAAGGGAGCTGGTGTTGTTTCTAACACTGACATTGCTACAGATGACCAGGACAGAGGTCACTTCACTGTCTCTATAAGGGACTCAGCCACAGTGCAGTATTGTGGCTTTGTGGCCCTGTGGTAACACATGTTGCAACCCCTCAAACCTGCTACTGTAACACCTAATCAATATTTAATATTCTTGTTAAAACATGTGGAAACAACTTTTCACCCGCAGGTCATGCAGAAGCAGACAGTGGCCAGAGTCTGCTTATCCACAGTCATGTGCAAATGCTGGTCAGGGTGAGGGCTTAGCAGAACCCCCAAGTAGCAGATCCACAGCTAAAAGAAGAAAGTCAGAGACCCAGGGTCTGAACAATGAGAGTGCTTTGACCCTTAGAGTTCCAAGAGGCCATGTCTAGATCTTCTGAGATAGTTAGGTTGCCTGGGTGAAGAAGGGGGCTGTGGGTAGGTGCAGCCAGAACAGTTATTCAGGAGTGGGACGGACTAGTAATAATGAGAACTGCAAATTATCAGCTGATGGCTTCTCTAAGCTGCCCACTACCCCCCATGTTTCTTGTTTGCAGGGATTCTCCTTAGTGGATCCAGGCAGGCCTTACTCCTATTAGCAGCTTGTGTAGGAAGAGATGCCCAGCACAGTGGCTAACCTGCTAGCGGGAGCCCAGAGCTGCTGGCCAGGGGCTACAGTGGATGCCAGTGCACATAGGTCATGGTGGGGGTGTGCAACACTGCTGCACAGAACACATCTGGAGACCTGCAGCCAGACAGTCTGAGCCCACAGCAGGCTCTTCTGCTTGCCAGGGCCAGGAGTGACCTTCCCAAGCTCTCTGAGGTTCAGCTAATGTGCTTTTGAAGTAGAACGATAATGGTTTGTGTTTCATTGGATGAGATGGAGGAGTAAGTGAATGCCTGGTCCATAACTAGGGTCTGACAAATATTGTCCAATCCTATATCCACTCACCATACATTATCCTAGGTCTTCTCAAACTCAGTTACAAGGAGCTGTTTTACATCCTTTTCTTTGCATGTCCCCTCTGTCTTTGACACCCCTAGTCATTCTTGGCATCAGGATTTGGCAAATAGGAGCATCCTACTACATCCCTAAACATAAGTTTCACCACATTGGAAACAGCTTTGAACAATCCCAGGGACTTTTCAACAGCTCCTGGGATTTTCCCCGGAGTCCTCATGTCTTCCTGGCTTCCATTTGGTCTGGAAATGGAAGTGACAGCTAGCATGGCTGACAGAATGCAGAAGCAATGGGCCAGGAGGGACCTGGAGGGAGAGTCTCACCTGGGCCTGCCTCTGAGGGCGACAGCAAGGACATCATCCCAGAAGCCCTCACCCACGCCTTTGACCTTGGGAGGGAGCTATAGTATCTGCCAAGTGCAACTCTGTCTTATCTTCAGGGAAAATCCCTGGTGATGCTAGGCAGAGAAATTCTTTGGGTTGAAGAATTTCATTTCTTTGATTTAAAAATCAAGATCAGAACTTACAGAGACAGTTCAAGAACTTTGCTCCAGGAACTTCAGAACTTCTCAATTTGCAGGAGAAGACTCCCGTTTACTTTTAATGACGTTGATGGTCTTTTGGACTCTTATTCACCCGTGCACACCAGAAATTTATCAGCTTCTGTCTCCCCCTTTCCAATGCCTCAAGAAACATGCTTTATGAACACAGAGCAACTTAATCTCCAGTCACTGCTCCAGAGCCAACTAAGGCCCAGAATGTCTGACAAGGCTGGTACAGTGCCAGACAGCATCGTTCGTGCTGGAAGCCAGAGCTCAGTTTGAGCAAAATGTTATTACAATGCAAAATGTACTGATTTTGTTGTGTTGATTGGTGCAATCCTTTCATATTAGTTTACTCTTAGTTTTATATTTTATATTCTTAAGTGACTCTATAATAAAATGTTTTGAAGAAGAAAACGAAGATGAAGAAGAGAAGGCTTACAGGTATGCAGAGGAGTAGAGGAGGTTAGCATCTCTGAAACCGGAAGCCAGCTTCCCGTGGAGGTCATGCTGACAAGGCACGGCTGAGTCACTCTGTGCTGAGGGACAGTCACGTCACAGTGGGCCCTGGCATCACCACTTATAGAGCTGTGGAAGTGACACAACCCAGGAGATGGCACCATGGCTTTGGAAACCCCTAGGGCCTGCTCAACCATGCAAAGGGGGACTCAGCTTCTCAGAACAGTTTCCAGACAGGGGCCCACAATAACCGCAATGCTGACCTCAGGGCCCAGTACTCTGGTTCTTCTTTGGGCCTGTGTCAGAGGTGCTGCGTCACCCGCACTACAAATAACAGGGAGCACAGCGCTGTACAGAAAGAGGAGACTCTGGCCGGAAAATTGTGATCTGTGACCAAGCTTAGACCAGACTTTCCTTCTGAGTATAAGAGACATAGATGACGAAAGGCTGTGTCTACTTCAGTATAAAGGATTTCCTTTTATCTATGGAAAATAAAATCCCAAGTAATCAGAAAGTCTCCCGTTACGGTTTTATCTGTTTGATGCTCTTTGTTTTTTGTCTTAGTGGCTCAGACAGCTTTGCTTTATCTTGTAATTGATAGTATTTTATATGCAATAAAAATGATTGTGTTCCAATCGTGGGCTCTACTGGAAATGGGTGCGGATGATAACTCTTCGTCTGGTATAAAAGGCTCTTGGTTCCTGGGCCCCACAGCTACCCCGTCCCTGCGCTGCTCTTTTCTCTTGGCGCACAATACTGATCCTTCAAGGCCCAGTTCGATCACTCCCACTCACCACTTTTCAACATATCATTTCTCTCTTTGAAGAAATAATGGTTCTTTCTTGGCACATCTATGATATTTTCTTCACACTGGAGGGCACTGGAGCCAGGCACTGTTGGGAGTGGCTGCAGCTGGAAATTGGTCATACGTGTGAAAAGCGGACAAGGCCTCAGTGCCTAAAGCTGTCAAGCTACCTTTGTGTTGAGAAAACATCCTGCCTGGACAACTTCAGCAATTGTTTGCTTGGGCAGCCTTTTCTCTCATGATACTAGCTTTGCAAAAGTATAAATATATGCTCCTACAGTTGTTGTTGGATTCTTCGCCAATCAGGCAAACAGGCTTCCACCTGACCTCAGCTAATGTCTCTATTTTCTCAATGCCCCCACCCAGGGAGCAGGGAGTCCCTGTAAGTCACTTGAGTTTCCGTCCCAGCATCTCCACTTGCTGACTCTTTCACCCTGGATGAGAAAGGCCTACGGTTCCGCATCCCGGTAGTACATCTATAGCTCGTCCTCGCGCTGTCTGCCTGCTGTGAATGTGAGACACAATATTCAGGAGTGCCTCACTTAAATGTGGCCATCCTTTGCCATAGGGCCACATCCACCCACTGTAAAGTGGGCCGGTGCGGCGTGGGTCCAGGCATGAGCTTCAGGAGGGATGCAGAGGTGGTATCTGAAACCTGCTGCATGTCTCTCCTGCAGTGTAGACATGGAGCATGAGAAGCGTGGATGAGCTGTGACGCAAGCAGCGTCGTGGACACCCTTGTCCAGGTGGGCGCGAGTGCACAGCTCCCGTCAGGTCCCAAAGCCTGCCTTCTCTGTGGTGCAGCACTGCTCAGGGAAGATAGCTGGTCATTTAGTCCTGCAGCTCATATTTATGAAACACCCGGTACCCCTCAGCCACTGTTCCACGATCTGAGAAGAGACAGATGAAAAATACTTGTGGCATGAATGAACTAATAAATATTCACTTTACAAAGAGTAGGGTGATTCCAGAAGACAGATCAAGTGCCCAGGATATATAACCTCTCCAGGTGACCTCTGTCATGTTTTATTTATTTTATGTTATGTTTCTTTGAACTGACAAATTCTCACTTAAAATTACAGCCACCGCTCTGACTGTGTGATCTTCTAGACTAGCTTGGGTCACCTTGGCTCCTTTGGGGGCCATCTGAGACTCAGCAGGGATCAAGGATCAGACCCTTTGTAATGCAGAAGCCCTGGGGACCCCACAGGCACAGGTCCCAGCACCAGGCAGGCCCTCCCTCTGCACCTGGCTAGTCCCAGCTCGGGAATGCATTCCCAGCCTCCAGCCTTTATCTTTGCTCCATCCCTCCACGTGGACTTGGGCTGCTTGTGTTTCATCTCTTTGCTGGTTCTGCTTGGTTTCCTCCTCAGCCCTTTCTCTTTGCCATAAAGGCACTACTTGGGTCTTCTCCCAAGCCTGCAGCTTGTAATGGCAGCTTCAGTGGGTGGATGTGTGGAGTCTGACCCTCAAGGCCATGACCTTGGAGAATTGCTTAGGTTGGGAGAGCAGAACCTGCACATGTGGCACCAGCGACCTGGCAAAAGAGACCCCAAGAAGATAAATTCTCCCTCCCACCATGTAACAGTGCAGGAAAAGAGGCCATCAGGGAATTAGGAGAGCGCTGGCCCCAGCCCTTCCTTACGCAGTGCCTGCATCTGGGACTTCCCAGACTTCAGACCAGTAAGAACACACTTGTGATGCTCACACACTCTGTTGTATTCTGTTATGGCAGCCAGGAAGGACCAAGATGGTTGTTGGGGATGACTTTCTTCTCCACAAGCATGGCTTCTGCCTCTGTCTGGGGTGGGGACCGCCTACCTCTAGCTCCTCCCCTCCCCTCCCTAGTCCCTCCTTTCCTGACCGCTCCTCTGGGGAGGTGCTACGCAGCGGTGCGGGACACTCTCCCAACATTTCAGAGCTCACCGTTAGAGCAAAGGTGGGCTGTGCTGGGAGCTGTGTTGGTGCAGGCGAAGGGGCTGTGACCTGGAGATGAACGAGTCACTTTTAGCTCAGGCGCTGGCCTGCAGGCGGAGTCCTTAGAATTGTCTCCCTGCCTCCTTTCGCAGCAAGTGTTGTTCAGCTTGAGTCTTGGAGTGAGGAGACAAAGGACTGCCCAGAAACCACGGAAGTAGGGAGCATGAGAAAGGAGTGAAGCTCAGTTATGTGCAATGGTACCGGAGGTGAGGGGCTGTTACCCAGGCGCAGTGCGTGTGCACACGCAGGCTGACCCGGGCACTCCCGCACCCCTAGCCCCTTCCTCTTTTGGGATTGGGATATTCTCCCATCCAGTGTGCAGAGTGCGGATTTAGTCTGCAGGAGATTTTTTGGTATGGCGCCAGCCACACACTTCCAGGTCTGTGTATCTGTATGCTGTGGAAGATGGTGTATGTTGGGAAGCTGATGAACTAATTCTGGCACCTATTGCAATTGAAAAGTAGCAGAAAGCTGTCTAATAGAACATCTACTGCCTGGTGAGCGGGGCTGGAGTTAGGGGACGGTGGCAGGCGGCATCAGGGGCGATTGTGCTTGATGCAGGGTTTGCTTAGATTCAGCTGTAGTGCCGAGTCATTTCCCAATGCCAGTCGCCACTCGGCATGCAGGAGCAGCGTCTAATATTTCTAAACATATTCGGCTCTGTGACACCTTAATGGTATACGATAACACTAGGCCTCCCTCCTAGAAAAATGGATACTCTCATTTCTCTAAACATCGGGCCTTTACCTTTAACCATTTCCATTTAAATGCAAATTTCAATCATGTCCACCTTTCTGTGTTCCAACATGAACATCCGGAAATGATAGCAGCTTGAATCCAAATTTCAAGAGGCCGGGAGCTGCTCCCTACAGGAGTCCTAGACAAGTTTAAATAGCTCTTTTTGCTTGTGCCCCCATGTCGCTGAGATTAGTCTCAAAGGAAAGAGTTTTGCTTTCTTTGGGAGGAGTGGCCAAGTTAGAAAAAAGACGTTCTAGCAACTTCTGTAAGCTGATGGATTGTACTCTTCTCACCCCTGATTCCCCTAGACACATGTCAGGGCCTACCCTTTCCTGAAGGACTGTGGCCCACAGTGACCACATAGTTTCTTTCCTGAGGGAGACTTTGGTCTCTGAGCTCAGTGTACACCTTTGGCTTCTTCACTGAGTTTGGTGTGAATGAGCACATGACCCTAGTCAGGTGGGGCCTTCCTGGTGTCCTGATAGGATTCTGAGTCCAGCCAGGCAAGCCTGGGGAACAGCTCCACTCAGTAGACCTGAGAAGTAGGCCTGGTCCAGGCAGACCCTGAGCTAAAACAGGGTCTGAGAGGAGGAAAGAAGGGAGCAGGAAGCTTTTGAAATACGCTTAGTGAGAGAGTCAGGAGCCACTGGGACTCTAGAAGCTTCTGGAAATGTTGTGTCAGAGCAGAGACCCTGAGTTCAGTGTCTAAGTCAGATAGTGATTTTCACTTGCAGTGGGGTCATGGCCAAGTACACTCACACAAGGGTCAGGTTTGCAGACACAGGAATAGCAGCTGCTCCTGTGTGGCCCTGGACAGGAAAGCAGTGCTAACAGGTCACATCCAGGACCTGGAGCAACCCTGCTCCAACAGGACCTGAGAGGAACTGTGAGGAGGCAGCATGGGGGAGGGGCCTGGGCTGCTCCGCTCTCTGCCGCTGGGAAGCTTGGAAGGTTCTTTTTTTTCCCCATAATTTTATTGAGAAACAAATAGCAATAAGACAGTTTCAAATCAAATTGGTAGGACAGTTCCAATAATTAACACATTGCATACTCTCTTCCTAGTGGTTATTTGCTGTACAAGATGCAGACATGATATCCTATTTACAAACACTATTAGAACAAATCCCTCTATTCAATAAGAGAATGTAACTATATATCTAGAAGAGTCTTTCTGTTATGCAGAAGATCTTTACCTGGCTGGAAAAGGAGAGTAGGAGTGAAGGAGGCTGCTCCACCACCCAGCTGCCTGGTGGGGCCCAAGGAGACCGTGCTACAGAGGAAAATGAGGCCACTGTGGAGGGAAAGGAGAAAGGATTCTGGGGTCAGTGAGTCTGAGGGTGTGCCCAGATCCTGCAGGATACAGCTCAGAAGCTTCACAGTGCTGGGTACTGTCACTGTGCGGAGGAATATGTGTTTAGCATTCTGTCTCCTTGGGATGGTGGGAGGTGTCTGTCTCACACCCCGGGGCAGCTGAAGGTTATGTTGATTGAGGCCAAGGAAAGTGGGTTGAAGAGAGCTGAGGTTTCTGTGCTTTGGGGCCATGGCCCTGAACAGGAGAGAAGCAACTGGTACAGGGGAGCTCAGGGGATTGGGTCTAGGACAGGAGGGGTGGCCCAGACCATGTCAGGGGAGATAGGGAAGGGAGGATGCTGTGTCAACAGGGAGGACAGATGCCCCACAAAGCTCTCTTTGGGCTGGAACAGAAGCTCTTTTTGCTTTGGGAGAGGTGGGGAGTGGTCCAACTGAGTGTCCCCAGAAGGGATAGGCCGAAGCAGGCAGGCTTTCCTCACGACTTGGACTTTGCGTTGTAATCCAGGAGGCTGCAGGACCCCCTTGACTTCCATGCAAGGAACTTTCCTTCTAACAGAGGGGCATGGAGTGCTCACTCTTTCCTCAGGAGACCCTTGGCTGTTGGGGCTGCAGGGGAGGCAAGGTCCTGACAAAGGGAAGGAAGCCTTGCTGCGACGGCCACACCGTTCAGAAACACGTGGTGTCATTCTGTCCGGATCCTTCCTCCTGGAGGGGATGAGGCTTCCCCGGGCTTCGTGCAGCCTGAAGTGGTGGCGAGAGGATGTGAGCTCTGCACTCAGAGACCTGCTGTCCTCCGCCGCTGCTGGGCCTCCGGTGCCCATGGGATCTGGATCTCCCCTGAGCCTCAGCCCAGGAAGGGAGGACAGCCGTGGAGAAGTGGGGTCCGCCGGGATTCAGAGTCAAGAGTGGCTTGTCGCGCTGGGTACTGTGGAGCCCTCCATGTCAGCAGCTCTGCTCAGATTGCCTTGGTGTGGCCAAAATGAGCCTGTAGCCTCTTGGCTTCTTTGTAAAGTGGAGATTACAGCGCCCGGCCTTGCGTCTTGAGAAATGAAGGCGAAAGGGGATTTTCTAGGAGACTGTCAGACCAGAACAATGAAAGCCATTTCCGGTCCCTACGCGCTGTTTATGCTAGGACCTGTGGCCAACATCTTTCTCTGCGTTGCCCCAATTGACTGATTTCTCTAACAAAAACTCAGTGAGGCTAAGCAGCTTGCTCAAAGATGAGCAATTGACCTGCTACTGCTGTGAGTGACTCTTGGTACTGTGGAAACCAGCTTGACCCTCTGTGCTCCGTGAGTCTGGTGCCACCTGAGGAGCTTCCATGAGGCACAGCCGAAGTCCCTGAAGCCTAGCTGTCCTGGGATGGATGCCACTGGTTTGCTCCTTGTGAACGTTGCCAAGCACATTGACAGAAAAATGGTGAGGTTCCCGAGAAAGGAACCTGCATGGTTGTTGGTTTATCTGAAGCCTTACAACCTTGGGAAGTTCAGATGGCCTCTTCTCTTGACACCTTCAGTTAGGCACTAGGATTTCTGTGAGAAAAGCTTCCTTAGTTAAAAATCCATTGCTTACATTCCATTCTTTACTGAATCTCTGCTTGGTGCCAGGTATTGAGCTGAGAGATTCCTGTGCGTTCTGTCCCAGAATGACTTCCTGACGCCTGGATGAGGCCAACACATAAACAGACTTGTAAAGGGCTGGGAGATGAGTATGAAAGATCACCCAGAGGGGGACATCCGGGCCACGTGGGGGGAAAACTGCCCCTATGAGACTGGCAGAGGTGAGTCTTATAGCACGAGTAAAAATTAATAAGGTGATAGAAGGCAATTGGAATGAAATATCGTGTGTTCGTTTCTTTGTTCACCTCTTGGAAAACATCTGAGATTATTTTTTAAAATCTGTTTTTATCTATTTGTTTGTTTGGTACAGGGTCTTGCTGTGCGGCTTGGGCTCACAGTGACCCTCCTGTCTCAGCATGCCCAGTGCTGGGATTCCAGGGGTTCACTACCATGTCCAGTTCTGGTGCCCGGCATGGTGTGCTCAGGGCTCCAAGGCTGACATAGTATGCGATGCTGGGAATCGAACCCAGGTCTTTGTACTTGCCACCAGGTGCTTAGACCCCTGAGCTACCTCCTGAGGCCTCTGAGAGATCATTTGATCTATACATTTCCTTAATTGCGATAGAAACTAAGGAATGTTAGAAGCAAAGGAATGATTTCCTAGAATCTTATGAAGCACTGATGCTTTTGGTCAGGATTTAACCTACAGTGCTAAAAACAGCCTAAGGGTTTTCTATCATCAGCCCTTGACAGCCTGGATCAAAGAAAGGACTTGTGACACCCACCAAACATCTCCTACTGCCCTCTCATGCACACATATAAAATACTCACAGAGTGGCTATTACAGAATGACAGAAGCGACATCTTGTCATGGAAAGTTTGGCAGCATGAAGGTTCAAGTCTTTCTTTGAAGTCTTGGTTCTACTGGGTCAAGATCTTGGATGATTAGTAACCACCTGTGAAAGGAGTTTGGTGAGAGCTGCTTTAGAAAGTCTGTGGATGAAATCCTGCCATGCCTGCCAAGATCAGAGTTGGTATTTGAATATCTGTTGAGTTTCAGATAGCTCCCATCTCCCACTCCAGCCCAGGCTGACTGGAAGGACAGTGGTCCTCCTTATGCAATGAAATTGGGTGTACCTACCTCCAGGGAGGTGGCAGGGCTGCCTGAGGTGCTGGGTATGGGAGTACTTGGAACCCCAAAGGCTCCTGTGAGAGGGGAGTCCACCCTTTCGTTAAACCAGGAGGGATTTGTAGACCTCATGAGCAAGCTTCGCTGGATGATGCAAAGTGTCCTAGAACAACTGGCAAGTCTGGTCTGGAGCAGACGCACACAAGGGAACAGTGTCTATCCATGCCTGCAGATGAAACGAGGCCACAACCTAGGTGCTCCTCAGGCTGAAGCCTGCCTTCTAGACCTCATCCCTGTCACATGGAGCACCAGAGAGGAGGTGAAGAGCCGAGGCCCCTGAGCCCCCGTAGCAGGTAGAGCAGAGCAGACAAATGTGCCTTGAACTGCTCCGGGCCTGCAGAGCGAGCCGAGAAGAAATGGCTCACGCAGAGGCTGTTGTGAGCACGCATCCCGTCAGGGAGCTCTGGGAGGGCCTGGCATCTCGCTGGGGAGGGTCTGGGCTTCTGCTCTTCTGGAGTGTTATTGGAGCGATGGGGACACCTAAGCAGTCACAGCAGCTGCAGATACAAGACCTAGAGTGAAGCCTGACAATACCCACAGTGCCCAGAAGATGTGAGGCAGAGCCGGGATTCGGAGCGAGCGTCTGGCTCCAGGAGACTGTGAACTTCCCAGGCCCGAGCGCCATGCTCCGTGCGTGCTGCGCAGGAGTGGCTCTGTCCGGGGGAGCTGAATGCATGAGAGAGCCTCTGCCCGCTTGGTGCCACACCCCCACTCTCGTCACCATGTCAGCGGCTCCACTAGCTCTTTCCTCTCCCTGAATTGTCCCTTCCTGGTGTCTACCATCACTTGGACCCTTCTTATCAGTTGACTTCAACCGGCTGCCTCAAGGCACCCACTCTTACCCCTGGGAGACCACATCTTGTCACTGTCCCAGGGATTTGCTGACGTTGTAAACATACTGTGACATTTATCATCTGTTTCCCCACACTCCACTGGAATATCACCAGCATCCAAGCAATGGCTGCGATATCCTGTGGACCTCTGCTTGCCCAGAGAGTGGGACAACGCATAACACACTGCAGGTGCTCAGAAATGAGTGACAGAACGCTCCACGCCTCCTGGTCACCCTTCCTACAACTTCTCTGTGTAGAGCGCAGAGCTGATCCCAAGCCCTGCTTCTGGACAAATATCATTGCAAATCTTTGGGTTCTTCCTCAGACATGTTGTGAATTTCACATTGTTAGATTGACAACACACACACACACACACACACACACACACACACTTTTCCTTGACAGAAGGCTCTTGCACATATCAGGAGGTCCCCAGGTCTAACCTTTATGAGTTGGGCCCAGGTGGTCAAACAACTAAGACCCAGGGGACAAGTGGGACAAGACTTTAAGAACAGCCTCTCCTGGGCCAGCCCCGGACCCCCAGGGCTGGGATGTGCCCTCCTGACGGGGCCTGCGAGTGCTCCTAGCAGAAGGGGCGCGCTTTCTGCCAGGCGGAGCGTGCTAACCGGAGTCAGATGCTGCACCTCGACACAGGCCAGTCTCTGCGCACTTGGGAGCACTTGAAAGAGTTCTGGAAGAGCCATAAATCTTGGACTGGAGCCTTTTATCAACCTCTAATTTATCATGGTCTCTTAATTACTCTGACTGGAGAAGTCGTAATCCATATGTATCGGGGATTCGGGTGGCTCAGGCCTGTTTCTCCTGGTGAGGGCAACTCCTGACCCACAGGATTGAACCGAGGGGCTTCCGCTTGGTGGCGACTTGGTCCCGCAGCTGTCGCCCCTGTGCCGCTCCTGCCTGTGGCTCTGTTGTCATTCTCCACCTACCTCGTTGGTTCCTCAGAGCAGGGACAATGAACCTTCCTGAGCTTCCAGTGGTCCAACCCTGCCCTAGGGGGACAGGGGAAGAGAGAACGGGCCTCATGTGACTTGGGATGCAGTGGGAAAACAGTCAGGCAGGCCATTACATTTCAGTGTGAGGACTGCTCTGGAGCCCACACGCAGGGGTCCTGTGGCTACCAAAGAAGGACACACAGCTGAACTCAGGAAGACTGTCCAGCCTGCAAGGTGTGAAAGCCTGCAGAGAGGTGATGATGGGCAGTGGGAGAGAGCTAGCCTCAGCCAGGTGTGGGCAGAACTGTGGCAGGGGACACCGCGGGCAGCTGCAAGGGCAAGTAGACAGCATGGACCCTCTCTGTCTGAGGGGCTCCTGGGCACCCCTGTGCTAGGTTCCTGGATTGGCCACTTGCAACCCGGCACAGCCACACAGAGCCCTCTTCTCTCCCTCTGACCTGCTTCAGTTCTTCCCCCTCTTGGCGCAGGGCACCACCAATCAATCAGGCCCCAGTTCTGGAAGTCAAACCTGCCTTTCTCTTCTTAGACTCTCCACCAATGGGCCCTGCTGACTTTACCTTCAAAATCTTTTCCCATTTTGTCTTTATTAGTGGTGCTCTCGCCTTAGTAATGTCGCCCTTGTTCAAGTTGCCACGAGCACTTGCCAACCTTCTTCCTAGCAGATGTGGTGTCACGGAGAACCCACTGTTCCTGGAGCCTCAGACACCAACCGCTTGGGGATCCATGTCTACCCACGTGCCTTTGGGGCTCTGACGGTCCTGAGAGCTTCTCATTTGTCTTTGGTCCCCTGCAATACACATTGTGCAGAGGTGCACTTTTGGATTCAAAAATATCAAGCTACTGTTGGCTTTTTCCTGGCATTTCCCTGGGTGGCAGAGGCAGTCCAGTTCCAACTAGCAGCCATCTGAGGGCTGGGGCTGTCCCACTGGACCCCCCACTGCTGTCTGCGTGTAATGGTTTTCCCAGACATTACTGTGCATGGCAAACAGTGACTATGGCGACTCTTACAGGAATCCAAAGAGGATGTGAGGTAGACTGCTTCCTCATAAGCTTGTGGAGATGGATCCAAGACATAATCATATTTTGCATTTCTGCAACGCTGCACTTTTGTCTGCCAATTATTCAAGGAACGCAGGTGCATTACATAAATAATCAGGAGACAAAGATGAGAATAAGCAAGCAGCTACTGAGACTGCCATGTCCCAAGCTCTGTTCAGAGCAGGTTATGTCTCTATCCTTCACCGTCATGACCACACTGGGAGGGAGGTTTGGTTATTGTGCCCACCCTGTAGATTAGGAGAGAGGCACACTGACTTCAGCAGCTTGTCCAAGGTGCTAAGTGGTCAATCGTGTAGCTGGCATTTATACCCAGGCAATAATTAAACGGCTCCCCTGTTTATGCTCTTAGCCAATGAAAAGAAGAAAAGAATGTTTTTGTGTTATCCACTGTATGGGATAAATTAGGTCTTATCCTTCTTCTCTTGGCCCCCAATTTTTTATGGGTAAAACCCAGCTGACTCAGAGTGCCATGGTGCTCAGCAATAGAGCCTGAAAAGAGGCAAAATGGGTCACGTGAGTGGGTCCCAGTGCAACACGACCCACGTCCTTATAACCAGAGAAACATAGGCACTAGGGATGCCCAGAGGCTGACGGTGTGCAGGAACCTGCAAGCTCTGGAGAGGGACCTCAGACACATTCATTTGGATTTCTGCCTCAGAGAACTGGGGAAAAATGCAGTTCAGTGTTTTAAGCCATTTAGTCTGAAGTATGATGTTATGCCAGCCCTAGTGTTATGATTTGTGTCTAGTTGTCCCCCTGAAGCCTCATGCAGTCATTGGGGTGGCCTCTAGAGTTTGTGATTAATCCTCGATCCAATGCTGGGATTATGAGTGAGCGCTACCCCAGCCCTGGGGCAGGTAATCTGCGTTACAATGTGAAGAGGGGAGAGAGGCTTGCTAGGTGCCACAGCGCTGCTCCTCCCTTTGCTTTTACTGTCTTCCACTGCCATGAGAACTGCTGTCTTCTGTCATGTATCACTCCACCTTGGAGCCAGCCTAGTATGGACCGAAACCTCATCTAATTGTGAGTTAAATAACCCTTTCCTTCCTTAATTTTGCATGCCGAGTATTTTGTCCCAGCAATGAGAGAAAGGTAAATGAGACACCTCGCAAACGGAAATACACAGAGATTAACACATACCAGACAGTCTTTCAGTCATTCATCAAACATACACTAAACACCTTGCAAATGTCTCTGTAACCGGTGAAGCCCACACGCTCTGGGAAGACGAAGCTAAGTTACAGGAGATTCGGATCCCGAGGGAACTTCTTGTCTCCTTGGTGTGAGGTTCTGAGCTAGTACAACACAGTAAGTCAGCAAACGATGATCAAATATGACCATTTCACTCATTTGTTCAACATATTTTTATTTATGCCTCATAAGAAGAGCCAGAGAGCAGAAATATGGTAGCAAAAAGCACAGCATGGTTTAGACTCCCAGGCTGTGGGTGAACCCGCCTAGGTCCACTGAGAGGTGCAGACACCGGAGTCAGACTTCACAGGAGTCAGACATCGGAGTCAGACTGCTCAGCTCGGCCCCTGTTGGCTCTGGGCCTTTGTGTCCCTGTCGGAAGGGCGCTGAGGCATCCCTGCTGCAGAAGGCAGCTGTAAGGACAGTGAGGACTTGCACAGATGAAGCACTCGTGCAGCAGAGGCGCCTTTGTGTCCGCAGGGTCCCAGGGGCTGCGGAGAAGCCCTGCCACGGGGGCAGCACCCAAGGGTGCATCCTCTGCATTCATCGTGGATATTCACTCCGGAGGTATCTGCAGCCTGAGCCCATTCTAGGCCAGGGAGGGTGGGGAGGGTCCTGGGAGGAGAACCAGGACATAGACATCCAGCGGTCTGGCTCTCCCACACGCTTGGCTTTCAGCTGCCTCATCCAGAAAACAAGAGCTGAGCATTTTTCTGGTGTTGAGATGTGTGAGCCTTTGGGCATGACTTCTTTAACCTTTGCTCTTTGCACAAGAGGCAGTGGCCATAACAGAGGGCCCGTGAGCAGCTGCATGGCTTGAGAATGTCTCAACATCTGGGTAAATGATATTTTCCTCCTTTTTTTTTTTTTTTTTTTTTTTTTAAATGTATTCAGTGCAGGGTCTGCAGCGTCTCACTAAGTAGATTGGACTCATAGTGATTCTCCTGTTTTTAGCCTCCCAAGCTCTGGGATTACAGGTACACACCACCACACCCAGTCTTGATTGCCATCTCAGGGTGACCTAGGGGCGGGGCTGGCACAGCATGCCAGGGATCCAACCCCGGCCTCTGTGCTCTGCCTAAGCAGGTGCTTTAGTCCGCTGAGCTATCTGGCCAGTCTTCTCCTCTCCTTTCTGCTTCTTCTTCCTCATCCTCTTCTCTGCTGTTAGGGATTGGGTCAGAGCTTTGTGCATGCTGGGCATATGCTTTATCACTGAGCTACTTTCCTGGTAGGTCTGTCTGTCTGTCTGTCTGTCTGTTTCTCCCTTCCGCGCTCCCTCTCCCAACCTCTCCCTCCCTCTTACTGATTTATAGCTGGCAATATAGTCTCTTTAAATTGCAAGCATGGGATTATAAGTGTGCATTTTGTCTGGAGCTTATGCTCCTAATTGCTGGCATGTTGGAATAAGTAACCAACAGTTTCCTGGTGTCAACGTAAGTTAATTCACTGGGTAAGCTAGGTCTCAGGGGACATCAGGAGGAGGTGTGACAAGTCCTTGTGTGAAAGAGGAATGGCCTGCATTAATACAAAGGCACCAGGCCCCCAGCCTTGGGACACTGGACCTGACCTTCCCCTCAGCTTCTGTTTCAGAGGACTGGCCATGAATCTTCACCATACTTTTGACTGCACCACTTCCACGTAACCATGGGGCCAGACAGCAGAGGTGAAGCTGTTGCCCGGGAGTGAACCCTCTGGCACAGACTCCGCTGGACACCATGGAGTTCCTCGTGGGAGCACCATCTCCCCAAAGCTGGTGCAGCGCTCTGAGGCCCAGGATCTGACGATCGTGCATTAGAATTGGCCACGCATGCCTGTACTGTCTGCACCACGGGCATGTTCACGGATCTTACTGATGTGTGATTCTGAGCAAAGGTGGAAGAGGCAGACGCAGCATTTTGTTGTCTTGCAAGCTTGAGGGTAACTCCACTGCTCCATGACATCTGTTAGTCCTCAGAGCTCGTAGATGGGCTGTAATGGTGGAAGCGGATGCTAGGTAGCACATAGCCTCTCTCAACACAGGTGAATATTTCTTTCGGACTCCAGGCCACACAGGAGCCCTGAAGCTTCTTGGGGTTCATAGTGTATCCTTCTCAAGTAGCTGTCCCAGCAGGACTTGGAATGATGTGAACAGTTTGGGAAGATGCAAAAGGGAGCCCCAGAAACACAAGGGGCAGCTTGCACTGAGGTTGGCCTGAGATGTGGTCTGCCGAGACTCTACCCAGAATCCTTAACTTGTTCTAGATGAGCAGCAGGAAGTTGGAGGAGCAGATGAGAGAACAGTTACTTGAGGGAGGACAGCAGGGAATAGCAGGGCTGAAGGTGGTGCACCCCAGGAGAGCAGCGTTTGTAGTACAGCCAGCTGGAGACCAGGTGAGGTCTGCCACCAAGAGGTTCACTGTGCATCTGGAAGCCCAAGGCCAGGTGGTACAGGCCAGCAGCAGAAAGTGGCTGAGGCAGAGTTGGGGTCTGGAGTGAGACGTGGCTGGCAGGAAGACCCAGAGGATGGGGAATCTGTAAGAAGGCCATAGACAGAGCCTAGCAAGCTATGGCTAGCCAGCAGGGGACAGCTACATCCTGACAGATGACAGGATGGGGTCAGGAGGAGTATAGACTACAGCTACCAAAGGCCTGGGTGGAAGAGCCCTGCTCTCGGCTGTGACCCATTGGGGTGGAGGGTGCTCCCTGTTTCCCACGCAGGGCTGGCAAGAGGTACGGGATTCAAGCTCGGGAGTTGGAATGATGTGGACAGTTTGGGAAGATGCAAAAGGGAGCCCCAGAAACACAAGGGGCAGCTTGCACTGAGGTTGGTCTGAGGCGTGGTCTGCCGAGACGCTACCCAGAATCCTTAACTTGTTCTAGATGAGCAGCAGGAAGTCGGAGGAGCAGATGAGAGCAAAGGGACCAGAATGAGGCACCTCAGAGGCATGGCCTCTGTCCAGCCACCAGCAGCCCCGGGAGATGCCTTGCTGAGGTCCCTGCCTCTGCTATGGGGAGCAGGAGGAAGAGGGAGAAAGTGACCGCTGTACTCTGAGTGACTTCGTAGGACAGGGTGAGGAATGACGACTCCCCAGTTAGCCAAGTGTGTCATAGAGAAAACTCCACTGCAGGCCATAATGGCAGAGCAGGACCAAGTGAACAGAGTCAGTAACAGAGGGCAAGAGTCACACTCACTCTTTTGCTACGACTCAGTGGTGCTGGCTATTGAAAGCACTCATATCTGTACTGAACGGTGTATTTCTGTGTGCCTCCCAGAGTTAAAGATCAGCTCCGAAAGGGAGGCCGCATCAGGAACTGGAAGTTTAACGAGCTGAGGCTTCAGAGGTGATGGTCAGAAGCAGCAGTAGCCAAAACCTCTTAATCTGAAACAGACAACAAATGAGGAACATCCAGGCTGCTGCTCTGAGCTGGGCTTCGGGCTTCAGGCAAGTCCTAAAAGGGAGAGACTCAGCCAGACGTGGAGATGGGCTGGCCCAGGAGACAGCAACGTGCTAGGCTCCCATCTCTTCACCCGAAGATGAACTGCAGTGGCCAGATGGAGACAGAGAGTGGCAAGACGGGAACAGTGCTGTGCCCTCGGCAGGTGCTGACGTGGGTGCCGAGTGTGGCCAGCTGCGTGTGGGCACAGCGTCAACGAGGTTCTTCACATGGGGAGGCTCAGCGCAGCTGGCTCTGCACCGTGCGGGAGATTCTTGCCATCGCATTCACAAAACCTCCCCTAACAACTGGATTTCACTAACATCAGCATCTGGCAGAACAGCTCCAGGGAGGCAGCCTGACTCAGATGCTCCCACCAAAACAAGACCCTGATTAGTGGGCTTCAGTAGAGCTTCACGATGTGTCCAGCTTTAAGGGAAGGGGGGACAGTGGGGGCTGCTGGATATTCTAACTCACCCCAGGAGGGCTGCAAGATGCCCAGCCATTGTCCTGGACCTCTGTGCCCTGCGCTGGCTGCCTGTGATATGCAAACATTGTCCCCTCTTGCATTGTGTAATGGGAGTGTGGTCCCAGATAAGACCACGAGGGCCAGGAGGGCCAGCGGCAGCTTCTCCGGGATGTGCAGCTGTCACGCAGTCCTATATTCATCCACTTACGCTTTCACTCATTTTAGTAGTTAGAATCCCAGATAATACAATCCAAGAATGTGACCTAAACTGGATTTCTGTGTCACCTCTTACTGTATGGCTTAGGAATTTTGGGTCACTCTTTGTGTCTATGTCCTCACCAATGAAATCATAATTTCTGTTTTACATGGTTTGGGAGAATTAATTAAGGTAGGCAATTTGTATAGTTCTTCCTACAATGTTAGAAATCATAATATTAGCTGTATCTATTAGCTGTCATAGGGCCAGGGAGATAGCTCAGCGGCATAAGCTCCTGCTTAGCAAGCATGAGGTCTGGAGTTTGATCCCTGGTACTGCAAAAAATTTAAGACAATGTTACTAGCTGTCATATTCTACTTACTGTCAGGGACAACTCAGTGTCTTGAGTACAGCATTCTAGACTAAAGCAGGTAAAGCGGCTTTGTCTCTCTAGTTCTAGAGAGAGAAGCTGGTTTATAGCTTATGAAGAAATAGAGATGCATTGCGCTATTTTGCCCTATGACATCTCGGCAAGTGACAAATACGTATCCAGTGCTTTTCCGTTGCCTGACACATTTCTGTACATGTATGTTACACAAACGAGTCATGTAATTCATATGTATCAACTCCTTTCATCCTTTAAAAACCCCACAAAAGTCAGCAGCTTAAATAAATAACCTCCATTTGAAGTTAGGTCAGTGAATCTACACCTTCTTTTCAACTCGGTTTGTCGGGTCACGGGAGAGTCTCACACGCATTCTCGCTCTCTGCTGTTGCTGAAGCTTCCCTATCCCTCTCCTTCCAAGCACTGTGGCATGGAAATGTTTGTTATTTTATGGATACCTTGCAGATGAACACACTAAGTGGCAGGGCCTGCAGGTAGGAGCCCGTCGCCCCTGCAGGAAGCTCAGCTCACACTTACGTTTCTCCAGCTTTCCTTGTCCATGACCACCACTCCAGTCTTTCTCTGAGATGAGCCCGCCTAGAAAGGCACAAAGCCATCCCTCTGGGGCACGTGGTGCTTGCATGTGGCTTCGGTAGTGCCACTCTCTTGCCTTTCTCTTTTTTATGCCACCCGTGCCCTCCGTCCTTTGCTCAGTCTCTAGCCCTTTTGCGACCCTGCTGCAGGTCTTGCTGCGATCCAGAGCTGCGTTCTCTCGCACAGCTTCTGACCATTTTTCTCCATGTAGCTACATTTGCATTTCTCCAAGCTGCATTTCATTTCTCAGTCCAAATTCCATCCTCGATGCGTTCCCTGCATTATGCCTCTCGCTTTGATCGTGGTCCCAAGCCGTTATGATTTAGGATAGCCTTGGCAAACTTCACTGACCTGCTTTCCATGCAGGAATGGTGCTGCCGAATGAGACCAGACCCTTCCTACCCCGTGCTTGACGGACCCAAACCCCGGACAGCTAGACATCACCTGTTTCCTCGCATCTCATCTGTTTCTCAGTGCACTTTATTGTCAGGTGACTGTGCTGACCTCCAGTGCTCTGCTGAGGGCCGATTTCAAGGACTAGGAGTCCGCGTGCTCCTCTTCTCCCTTCATCTGGCTTTACAAAGCTATCGGGAGGGAAAGATTTCTCCCCCGGGGCACATGCTATTATTTATAGGTCCAGACACTCTATTATTTTATGCTATCATTCTGGATCTTTCAAGTGCTTCCTGTATTCTTTGTTCTGTTGTTTCTCTTATTAGAAACTGTCCTTTGATTTACTGCCTGGATTGTTCCTTCTTTTCTTGAACATTTACTAGCTGTCAAGCATCTGGTGCAGAGCTCCGTGCTTTTGAGGGTATAGAGAAAGACACGACCCCTAAAGAATGCAACCCTACCAAGAAGCTGGAGCAGCGGCACTGGCCATCTGACCATGGGAATTCGCTGAGCATTTCCCATCACCAGGCACTGCGCTGAGTCTCTTTACGTAGAATTATATGTGGTGAGCATCTCCAGAGGCAGGAACCAAGAGCTTCTTATTTAGTAGGGTGCAGGGAACGTAAGTGACTTGCTCAAGGAAGTGCTGACGTTGGGGCTTGTGGTCCAGGCTGGCTCTACTGCATGTGCTTGCTGCCCTCAGCGGGCTGCAGTCCTCCTCTACCCTCTTCACACCCAAGGAAGCCTTGAGTGAACTCCGCCTTGTTGGAAGCCCGTCCCACTCAGCCTTTTCACTACAGAGTGATCAGCCACCTGTACAGTCTTTAGCATCTCTCCTGGGCTGGGCCTAGGCCAGACTTCCCTGAGCCATTTGTCATTAGGAATGGCAGCAGCGAATCAGAAGAGTTTTTACAGCCCAGCATTGAACGGAGTCAGTCTAGGATGGTGTATTGGTCAGCTTTTCCTTCACCCGGACCGAACTTCTGAGATCCACAACTTAAAAGAAGAAAGGCTTACTGGGCTCTCAGTTTCAGAGGATTTAGTCCATGGTCCCTGGGTCCAGTGCAGCTCCAGCATGGTGAGTGAAAGCTATCCAACCCTCAGCAGTCAGGAAGCACAGAGAACAGGAAGAGCCAGAGTGAGCAGAAGGGGATAGGACAAAGCCATGTTCTTCCAGGTCGAGCCCCAAGGGACTCACCTCTTCCTGCCAGGCCCTCGCTCCTTACAGCACCTTCAGCGGTGAAGTCACCCACACACCGATCCACTGCTTAGTGCAGTGCCCCATGGTACAAGTATCTTCTGAAATATGTGAGGCTTTGGGGGGTATTCAGATCTAAACCCTAACAGATAAGAACGTGAGCTAAAAGTGGTAGGAGCAGGTCAGTCATTGGGATGAGTCCAGGAGTCTCTGCTTAGAGTTACGTGACCCTAGGTGACCTCTTCACTTCAGGGTCTCTCAGTTGGGCTAAATAATATTTATTACAGTGGCTGTCCATGCCATAAACCTCGTAGTGGTGGTGGTGGGGTTACATCAAGGCTGACTACAAATGAATGGTGTGAGAATGTGGGGAATTTATTTTCATGTGATGAATTCCAGTGCAGGATACCAACGTCCTTTTGTTCCAAAAAGTGTTGAAATGTATCCAGGCCCTGAAGCTCCTAGATTCTTCCTGGTACCTGCATAATTCCTTGCTAGGTATGCACTAACCTTGAGTGTCCACCTTGTTGACTAAGGCTCAAGGGTAGGACGTTCCCTCTGGACTATCCTCCAGATGCCTCGAACTTGACCTCCAAAGTGAACCCTCAGCCTCTCCTCTCATTGCCTGGTGAGAATATGGACTCCAGTAACACCTGTCTCACTTTCCAACACCGCTCTGCTTTAGAAGTGAAACTCTGCTCTTACTCCTCATGCCAGTCCCCAGCTGTGGACTGAAAAAGGCCTTCTCCATTAG
This sequence comes from Octodon degus, assembly GCF_000260255.1. Classification (NCBI taxonomy): domain Eukaryota; kingdom Metazoa; phylum Chordata; class Mammalia; order Rodentia; family Octodontidae; genus Octodon; species Octodon degus. The sequence continues at coordinate 9,693,553 of NW_004524646.1, forward strand.
CGTTCACCCTCCTGGGTCCAAATGTTGCCACTTTTTTACCTGAGCTCTTGATTTTCAGATCTTCCTTTCCCATCCGTTGCTGTGACCTGTGCTGTCCATAGTAGACAAGCACAGCCCATGGCTTAGAGCAGCTCGCAGGCCAAGGAGCAGTGCATCACCTTCTTCCAGAGTGATGGAAGGCAGGTGTGATCTGCTGCGTTTAGCCTGGAGATGATGGTTGGATTCTCCTGGGAGAAGCGTTTCCATACTGGGAAAAGCCAGGCTCACTGGAAAGTCGTGAGTACCAGGCTGGCTAAAGGCCAGCTCCGAAGACTCCTGAGCCATGTGGCCAGGTGGCATCACAGCCATGACCCCACTACTCTTGGTGCCAGAATATGTCCTAATTACTTCATCATGGCTGGGACAAAATACACACAAGTTAAAAGTAGAAAAGTTAATTTTGGCTTATAGTTCATGGAGGTTTTAGTCCATAGCTGGCTGGCTCTGAGGCAGGGTAGTGCAGCACAGGGTCAAGGCAGAGGAGAAAATGCTCATGGTATTGCAGGGAGGAAGCAGAGAAGAATCCAGGGCAAGAGAAAGAGACAGACCCTTCCTGGCCACACTACAGTGCCCGATTATTCCCATGAGGCTTCACCATCCAAACATCACATCCAGCTACTGGCCTGAGGATGGACCAAGCCAGTGATAAGTAAGACTCATGCATGATCCACTCGCCTCTCAAAGACCCCATCTTCAGAAGGCTCGGGGATGGGGGCATCTAGATATGAACCACAGGATTCCCCCCCAATCCCCACAGGCTCATGCTCATTGCTTTGTACAAAGAGCATCACTAGAGTTGCCAAAGTCTTAGCAGGTGCTGCACTAGAAGTCCCAGCCCAAAGTCTCTTCTGAGATTTAAAGGAAGCTCTTTACCTATAAAGCTCTGTAAAGATGAACAGTTAAACACTCCTGACTTGCAACGGCACAGGATTAACATTCCCACTCTTTGTAGACCCTAACTTTATCTGAGCTTCCTTTCTGGTGAAACTTAAAACTTTTTAAATCATTCTTCTGGGATTTTTGCTCTTGACTTCCAAGGTAAATCTGAGTAAACACCAGCAGCAGTAGTCGTAGCACCAGCGAACATGGATCTGGCCCGAAATTTCTTCCACCAGATTATTCTGATGCCTTTAATCTCAGGTTCCTGCAAAATCTCAGGAGCAGACGAACTTCCCATCAGAACACAGCACATGTGGCCTGGAACCAAGGGCCGGTGGAGATTTTTCTCACTGAAACCTTGTATGTCCACTCTTCTTTTTGCTGGGACGCTCTCCAATGCCATCTCCCTATTTTAGAGCCCTAGAAATCTATTCAGTTTATGCTCACTTCCCCTGAGGAATTTTAGTATAGCAGCTGTTTTGTGAAGACTTCCACATGCGAATAAAGGCAGCGTTTTGCCCTGAATAATAATAACAGTGTCTGCAGAAGTTACCAATTACTGACCAGCACCAGCGTGCAAAGCACCATGTAAAGGTTGTGTGAATTGCGCTTCTCCATCACAGCAGCACAGAGGATGGAAGGGCCGGCGTACAGTCTTCAGCTCTTTTCAGGAGGGCATTGTTACTGGTAGGGTCCTCTCGCTCTGAGTGAGACGTGAGCGCTGCTTGGTTTAAGTACCAGCCTCGCACTAGGCCTACGTGGGTCTGTCTCACCCATCCACAGCGTTCTCGAGATGATGCTGTGAGGCTTCTAAAATCTAGCTGCTTAAAGAGGAGGGCTTTGATGTGTGCAGGAATACCTGGTATGTCCTTCCTAACAGTGATGAAAAATCTGTCCATTTTCAGTCCTTCAGTGTAACTGGTGCTGTTGCCACCCTGGAGCCAGGCTCCTGGCCAAGTGAGCCCAGCTGCCCCAGCCCTGGTCCTCTGGCCCGTGTGAGTCACCTTCTTCCTGCTAACAGCAGCCCTCTTGCCAAGTTTGAAGCCTCTCAACACCCCATACCCAGGCATTGCTAGAAAGGGGGGGCGAGGAGATCATGCTGGCCCAAGCTTGAAATTGGATTTCAGGAAAAATAACCTAAAATGGGATTAGCGAGCAGTGCATTTTGTAGCTCTTGGAAGTTGAGTAACACTTGTGGCTGCTGAAAGCTTGCAGCCTGATACGTGGCGACACAATGGGTCCTGAGCCACAGCACGAAGTGCAGCGGAAGAGCCGGGAGGCAGAGGGCGCCCCCTCCCAGCCTGGTGTGTGACACCAGTCTCTCAGGCACACTAGTGGCTTCGTCCTTTGAAGCTGTCCGAAGTCCTTCTTGCTAAGGAATCAGCCACGCTTGATTTTTTGTGTGATCCGGATTCAAAGGCCCAGGGAGTGGTGCAAGGCCCACACTGGTACTTAGGTGCCAGGAAGGGCCTTCAGATCAGGCCCCAGCCTAAACCTTGGGGTTTTTTTCCCTACTAAACCACAGCATCTCTCGTTACATGTCTGCCTGTGCTTTTGATTGCTTTGGGATGTGACCTAGAACGACTGGGCAGAATCGTGAGGAGGAATGGGCTGAAGGTCAGCAGGGAGTTCACCAGCCACAGGCATCGCTTTTCCTTGGGCTGGAACTCAGTTTTGCAAGTAAATACCCAAGTGAAAGAGAACACTTTTCTTGGAAAAATGTTGGTAATTTGGTGCATGTAAACACACTCTTTCCTAACCGCCCCTGTCATGCGACCAGCCTGTGGATAAACTATATTAAGGAAAGCACAGTTTTAAATGAAATAGGTTTTTAAAAAAGGGGGATCCATAAAAAAGGCTGGCATTTATTGGCCACTCTATCATGCTAGGGATTCTGCAAGATTCTGGGTGCAGATGATTTACTCTTAAGCCCTGAAGGAGCTGGCATCTCCCACATTGGAGAGACCACCATCAGACAACCAGAAAGAGGAGGAGCAGGAGCTCCAACTCTGCCAGACTCAGGTCGGAAGTCTGACCCCAACTGTAAACGCTTCCCTAGTCTAGCTGTCCTCTTTGAAGAGAAAGTCTGCACTGTCTGCCAAGCTGTGTGTTGGTGACTCCAGCCCTGTGTAGTCTTTCCTGCTAGCAGTGTAACGCAGACCTGTATTTGGTGGCTGCCAGGGCTGGCACAAGCTGGGCAGGAGAGCTGTGTCTATTCACAGCAGTGCAGGCCAGTGGTGAGGTCAGGGTGCTGGCAGGTCATGTTTCTCTGGTAGGCGCCAGGGAAAGACCTTCCCAGGCTCTCTCTTGGCTTTGTCACCTCGGACAGCCCTTGCCGTGCAGTGTATCACCCCAGTCCTGGCCTTCACAGTTTTCCCTCTGTGTGGGTCTACTGGTATCCCAGTCACAGTGGCTTCATGCCACCCTAATGACCTTCTCTTTGAGTGAGTCCCTCTGGCAGGCCCCCCTTCCTCACAGGGTCGTATCTCAAAGTCATGCTAAAGATTAGGATTTCCACCTATGGTTTTAGGAAGCCACAGTTCAATCCATGGCAGGACACAGAAAGTCCGAAACTTATAATGACCAGAAGAATGGGCCCTCAAAATGTGAAAGCCCCATTTCCTGCTGCTTGTTGACTGCCCCTCTCCAAGGATCTGCCACCCCACTTGAGCACATGGTCTTCTTTCCTGTCCTTTTGCTCTATTTTACCGTCTAGGGTACTCTACCTCGCCTTCTCTGCCTGGGTAGTCTCTGGCCATTCTGTAAGGACGAGAGGGCCATGTTCACACTTGGAAGTGGCTTGAGACCCCAGCGCTTCACAGCTGGCACTGAGCTTCCCTTCCTTTTCTCTGGCCTCAGGGTGATTTTTCCACTATCTTATCAGTGTCGCCTTCCTCTATAGGCTCGTCTAGCCCAGAGTCTAGCCCAGAGTCTGCGCCTTAGATGCAGCCACATGCAGAGCATCTAAAGCCAGCCCAGCCTCTGCAGCTATCCCCGAGCATCTCCCTCAAGAACGAGTGCAATACTTTCATGTCTTCTGGAATTCCAGAATCCGGTAGCCGGATTCCTTAATTATAGAGGGAAATTGTGGGAGTAGCACGTGCTACAGATCCTTCTCGCATTACCACTAGGTGACCTCATGACTTCTTTTTTTATCACGCAAAAAAGATGTATAGTGTATATGACATTAACTACCAATGTCCCAATATGGAATTTACTTTTCATTTCATAATCTTAATTAATATAGCTTACCTTTATTCTAATGGCTCCTATTATTTATGTCTGCATTGTGGAATCCTTCACTAATGTCACGGTGTTGTAATGACTCAATTTTTCTTGGGAATTCTTTTTGAAATTTTCTTTAAAATCTTTAGAATTTATTTGTATATATATGAGTTATAGATAGATAGATAGATAGATAGATAGATAGATAGATAGAGGATAGGGAATTTAAATTCTTTTTCTCATACAATAACTATTGTAGCACAATTTGTTGATGAGAACTAGTGGGATTCATATTATTTTTATATCCCAGTGTACCTTGACAGTTTTTAAAAACTCAGTTGTATCTTATATGAATTTATATCTTATATGAATTTTTATAAACCCAGGGATAAACTTCTTCAGAATTATTCTGATAGAGTCATTGGATTTAATGAAGGGTACAAGGATACAGAATCCAAAAGTTTTGTTTAACGTGCTTGCCATAGTTACACAAAGTTTGCATAAATCATAACATGATTGAAATCTATGTGCTTTCATTTAAAATTAAATTTAAAAATTTTCAGGAAGATGACAGCTTCATGTAAAGTTCAATGAGAAAACAAAAAACAAAACCAAAAAAAAATTACAACAGAATAGTTGCCTACAATGAAAGGAGACTTTTTGGTGCACCTCAAAGAAAGACAGACTTCTGTCTAGAGGCATTTTAGGCTTTTCCTCCAATGCCTGAAATGAAAGAGTCTTTGGGTTATTCTTGGAGAGACCAAGATAGGGGTAGAGAATTCTGAGTCCCATTGTTCAGATATCACCCAGAATGAAGGAAACCCAAGTGACCCTAGTAAATGAAAGCTCAAGGAGAAGCATGTCAGCTGGGTCCCCGGAGGGGAGGGGAATCAAGGAAAGGTCAGGAGGGTGCAGCATCCGGGTACTCAGCCAGGAAAGCAATCATAACCACGATAAGTTGCCAGGGCCGATGGTGTCGCACCTATCCTGTCCTATCCCACACATTGGATTGGTGCTCGATGTTTCTCTCAGATCATCGTAATTCCCACCCTGCAGACAGGGAAGGGGCCTGTGAGGTAGCAAGGGCCTTGCCCTGGAGCACCCAGAGAGGATCGTGGATGCTGCTCAGATCCAGAGTTCTGATGGAAGACTTTACCATCAGCCTGGTTAAGGTGGGCATTTAGCACATCTCCTTGTACACAGCAAGACCTCAATAAAAGCTGGTGGAGAAAGAGACTGAGACTAGTCAAGGATACAGAATCCAAAAATTTTGCTTAATGTGCTTGCCATAGTTACACAAAGTTTGCATAAATCATAACATGATAGAAATCTATGTGTCTTCATTTAAGACTAAATTTAAAAATTATCCGAAAGATGACAGCTTCATGTAAAGTTCAATGAGAAAACAAAAAACAAAACCAAAAAAATTACAGAGAAAGAGACTAAGTAAATGTTGAGAGACATCTGGAGACTTTCTGAGGCCTCGAAAGAAACCTGAATGGAACTGGAGCTCCGTACGCCTCACGACTCCGAGTCATTCTCCTGCTTTCTGCATGCTTTGTGACCATAGCCGGTTGATTCTGGCGTGGCTGAATGGAGAGGCACACCGCATCACAGCACTGCCACCTCTTCGCTGGAGAGCATGTGGCCGTCCCGTAGCTCCCTGGCTCTGCTCCTTCTATGAAAGAGCCTGCAACGCCTCCCTCGGGGCAGCCTTGAAGACTAATGACACTGTGCGGGCAAGGCGCCTGGTGAGCAGCAGGCATCCTGTGACATATGGTAGTTATTCCTATTAGCGGTGTACCCTCCATGCTGGCTGGTGTCACTTCCCAGGGCTTGTGTGCTGATGTAAGGGCAGGGAGGGGGTGCTTTCCCACGTGGCTCAGATGACCACTGAGGCTGATTACAGGGTTCCTGTCTGCATGCAGGCTTTAAACAACCACTCAACACTTGCCCTGTCTCCTGCAGCAGAAGTGAGTCACACGGGATGGAAGAGAAATCAGGGAGGAAGCTGGCTGGCCAGACACCCCCAGGGACCAAGAACACCTGGGCATGCAACTGCAGCCGGGTTCCCAGCACATGGGCAGCCAGGCGTGTGTGGCTGGGCGGCTGCTCATCACTGGACCCTGAGCCTAAGGAACGGGACCCAAGGTGACTGCAGGGGCAGTGGTGGGTGGGGGTATCTGACACCCCTCCTGCCTGGGACTGCTGGAGACACTCTTGGAAGTACCTGGCCCACTCCTCAAAGTCTAGGCATTCATATTCTCTGCGACGAAGAAGACAGTGTGTGGAAGACTGAAGCAGGAGGATCGTATAGTCTGGGCAACTTAATGATTCTGGGAGACCTTGCCTCAAAATAAAAGTGTAAATAAATAAATAAATGAGGGCTGAGGCTGTAGCTTAGTGTGAATATCCTGAGTTCAAACCTCAGAAACAGAAAACGATCATAAGTGACAGCTGTGGTCAACAGTGACTCGCTGGGGGCACTGCCTGCTGATGGCCATGGGAACGCTGACCCTCTCTTGTGTCACACAGTAGCCAAGTGATGGAAGGGGCAAGACCAGGAGCAGCAGGACTCGGCCCTCCCTGCAGTTTCCTTGGGATGCCCTGGACTATGCAGCAGCTGGCGTTTATTGAGCTCACATGCCGTGTTTGTCCCGGGGTGCCCCATGTGCACAAGTGTGGCCTCTGCCCTCCTTCCCTCCAGGCAGTGCCCACAGCCAGCTTTCCAGGCAGGGACACTCAAAACAGTCTCTGACTTGAAGGTGAGGGAATTGACGCTAGTTATTTCCTACAGTCACCAGGTGAGAAAGTGAGGCAGTCAGGATTTGAACACAGGCCTGACCTGAGACGCCCAACCCCTGTGACCATCACAGGGTCTGGACTGAGCAAGAGAAGCGGTACTTTTGCCTTCAGGTTTTGGAAAGGGAGGTGCAAAGAGTGAAAAGACAAGAGCAGAGGTGATCCTGATGTCCAGTTCGTGCTCTGCAGAGTGGTGGCGTGGGAGGACAGCCGGTGCTCTCTGTCCCTCTCCAGCCAGCTTTGCCCTTGTAGATGGTCAGTGCCATCCTGCAACACAGTGCCACACTGAAGTTCCTCCTGCTTGTGTGCTCCGCTCTGTCCCCCAGGCCATGCACTCCGGGGCTTTCAACATGAGCGGGAGGAGGGCGAGATTTCCTGCTTGCTCCGGGCCAGGAGCGCATGTGCCGCTCCACCTGTGGATTTTCGAGTGGTGATCAGAACGAGATCGTCTAGCCACGCAAGCAAAGGGCTCAGCAGGGGTTCTACGTCTGGCCCAGGTCCCTGTGTGTAAACCAGCGCAGCAGGCTTGTGGCCCCTTGAGCAGGTGTGCCAGCCAAGGAGGAGCCCAGAGTCCACCCTCACTGCTGTGCTTCCAGATGTAGCCAGTCCCCAGGGGACTGGGCCTTGGCTTGGAGTGTGAGAACCTGTGCTGCTTGCGTCTCTACTCAGGACTCTTGGGGGAACCAGAGAGAGTGCTGAGCCAGAAGTCCTCAGAACGCCTCTCTTGCTAGCGCAAAACAGAGCCTTATGCACTTGCCTCTGCCTAGGCAATGGGGTCCTTAACGTCTCCCTGGCACTCTCGTCTGGAAGGAAGTGTGAGGGCACCCACACTAGAGCTCTGGCCCAAGCCCTGCATGGAGTGTGGGAGATGCCCCGAGCCTGCAGAGGGCAGAACTCCACGCCTTGTGGGGTCGCAGATCAAACACAAAAGGACTGACCTTCAGAAGCCCAGTGTGGCTGGGTCTCCAGGGCTGGTGCCCAACTTGGTCTCTAGCAACTCCCCCAAGGAAGGATGAGTGGACGGGCACCACACCTCCTCCAGACCAGAGCCGGACTAGCAGACATGGAAGCAGACTCAGGGCTCCGTGGGCGGCAGACCCTGCATCCTTCCTCTGACTTCTGTCCTCTTGGGAGCAAGACGGAAGATGCCAGCTCGAAGGAGAGTCCCCACAGCCCTACAGCTGACTGTGGTGGTCGCGGCTCACGTCTGAGTTACCACTTACATGTTTTTGTTCTTGTACTTCCTTTCTCTTTAGCGCTGCATCATCTAACTATCTCTTCTCTTCCTGGAATTGCTCTGCTCCTGGTTTGGACGGGCCCCTTCTAAGCAAGGGAAATGGGGTATTGAATCATCACCTTTCCACTGGGTTTCCCAGAATCGGGGAATGGTGCGATAGCTCTACACCCCACACCAGAAAGACCACCCATCTCTCCTCCAAGGAAAGTGATTTATGTTTTCTTAACAAACCCCAGGGACTGCCTCTTTGGTCCCACGGCTAACATTTCCCTGCGGCTTGGTGAGTTCCCAAGCTATCTGAGCAGTTTATCCTTTGAAGCTCAGCTTCCACCTTGGGCTTTCAGAATCATTTCTTGGAACAGTGATTAGCGCAGAAGGCGCCACGACAATTGGCACTCAAGATAGCCATCTCGTTACGCGAAGTGCCTGTAGATGCTCCTTGGAGTATCGCACGATTTCACAAGGGCTGCTATGCCGCAGCTATGGCTCTTCTTTGCAGCTTATTACTTAAGTAAAAAATGTTAATTGTTTCTGAGAAGCGTGCAGTGTGGAAGCGGCTGACATCTCCGAGGAGCCCCGCCTCTGGATCCCCAGGCTGCCCCTGATTCTCTTGCCAAATACGAGAAGTTCTCCGCTGGACAAGCGTCCATTTATACGCTCTGTCACAATTTGTATCAAGTGGCGTTTTCACATAGGGTGTCGTTTATTGAGGCTGGTACAACAGTAAGGAAATCGTGCTCCTGAGTAATTAGAGTCCCGTCCTCGTTGGGCAGGGGACAGGGCTTTCCTGCTCTCTGCCTTCTAATGGGCTTGCAGTGGTACTCCTCATCTGCTTCCATAGATAATGCTGTCCAGGAAAATAAGGAACCATTAAAATGGGGAGAATCCACACTCCGCTTCATAACTATAAGAGACACACTTGGGAAGAGGTTCTCCTATAAACAGACCGTAGCAGGGCTATGAGGCTTCCTGTCTCTACCGCCTTCTTCTTCTCCCCTTCTCTGCTCCCCTTCTCTTCCTCCCTCTCCCTGGGATGCGTCCTGTCCTTCCAGGGTGAAGCTGTGCTCAGGGCTGGACACAGTGGGGACTGTAGTTCCCATGGGAACACACATGCAGTTGGACATTGGTACTCACAGTTGGGATGTTGTTGGAGTAACTCTCAAGTCCTCGTGGCTGACCTTCAATCCCCGTTGTGAGGTGCTGGGAGGGTAGAAACAATCTGATCATAATGTTTAGAGATGGAGCTAGGACTAGGTAGCCCCACTAGTGATTGGACCGATAATGATTAGGATTAGATGCAGCCATGAGGTAGAGCCACTTGACGGAAGCTTTGTGGATTTCTGAGACGTGGAGAGACCACAGAGATACCCATACACAGGCACTTTCCTGATTTTTGCTATGTGATGCCTTGTACTATCTCAGTACTGTTCTAGAAAGAAAATTATCACAAAATGAGGCTCTTAGATCTTCAGCCTCTTGTAAACCAAAATAAAGCCCTTTGTTATAAAGTAATCTGCCCCAGGTATCTTACTATAGTGATAAGAAGCTGACTAATACAATTGGCATTGTGTCCAAGAGAGGTTCATTTTCTCTAAGCTACATTGATCTTAACAGAACCACCTTTTATGAGTCCACTTAGCCATTAGGTTCTCCAGAGTCTAGCTTCATCCTGCTCCAAACTTCGTGCTACTGAGGGATATTGCCTTGGGCAACCCAGAGCCTGAAGCCCTTTATGGGTCTTCTTTTTAGGTAAAACCAACTCGTATTTCCCGTAATCTCCACATCCACGAAGGACACACTCTCTTTCCACCACTGTTATCCTAGCATTTTCTTCAGTTGCCAAAGGCTCTGGGAAGACAACAGGTCAACAACTTTCCTTTTCTGTAAATGCCTGCCGTACTCCGAGTGGCTACCAGAACCATGCTGGTGGAACTGTGGATGTTCCCAGATGAAGGCACACATCAGTTATCTTTGGTCTGAGTGTTCTGCTGAGAAAGAGACAACAGGGAGTGCCCTGAGCTGAGGACTGAGTGAGGATGTGTTTTAAGTGATGGCAGTGTCCTGGTGGGAGGACAAGGCATCTCGGCACAGGCAGTGCTAGAAGCTTACTACTGACATAAGGTTGTTTCCTCCTTGGATGGTAAATTCCCTCTGTTCTTTCTACTTGTCCCGTAAGACCTGTGACCACAGCAGGCACTTATGGGATGGCAAGGAGGGGTGTGTGTGTGTGTGTGTGTGTGTGTGTGTGTGTAGTTAGGAGACAACCTTGGCAGTACCAAGAAAAGAGAGAAGTCTGAGTCAAGGGGGAGGACAGGGAAGGCCAGAGAGAGGTCAAGACAGGAAAGAAGCAAATGATCAGATGTCAGAGCAGGGGGAGGGTTGGCTTTCAAGGTCCCCTGAAGCATGGGACACTCAAGGAAGATGTGCAGAGCCAGCAGAGAAGTTGGCTTGCAGATCCATCCATAGGGACCTGGGAACGCCCATGTTGCAGACCCACAGTTACTCTTGCCCCATACACACATGTGGAGCCCCACATGACTTCCAGCCTCGGTGCTCTGATTATGCTTATTTTGTGGTAAACAAAGGCACAGAGAAATTACGAAGCTGGCCCTCATCAGGGCCAAAGAGAGCAGCCTTGAACTGTGGTGGTTTGGTACAACAACCTGGGTTGTAGCCACAGTCTGTGAGCCCACCTGGGCCTGTGTTTCTTCCTCTCTACCCTTCATGGGCCAATTGCAGAGACTCCGTTGGCTGGCGCAGTGATGACTTTCTTCAGAAATGAACTGCTTCCCTTTTGTGCCTAATGGAAGCCCATTTCAGGACCACAGCCGACCGAAGGCAGCGGTGGAACCCAGATAGACTATTAATGGAAAGCTGGGCCTCATCCATTCTCATCCTTGTCTGGTCTTCCTGCCATGAGGGTGAACCAAAGAGAAGGGTGGGAAGGTGCCATGCGACCTCTCCCACCCCAAACAGGAGATCAAGGGTGGCTGTAGGGAAGGCCAGCCTGGGCTCTTCATTAAAGCAAATACCATTAAACATATGTTCAAGATAACAGAATGTCTTGACCCCAGAGAGCATCTGGACCACAATGAAAATTCATTTTCTGCTCTAGAGCTACAGGATGCAGAGAATGCTTTCCAGGGCAGAAGCAACTGTTATGTGTATGGATTCCTCAGTAACAAAATCTGTATGCTAAACACACATGCACACCCATACAACTGCTAATTCGAGACACACGTTGGCAGACTCACTAGTCTGTTTGTGACAATGCCTATGAACACACACGTGTGAATACGCTCAGGACGATATAGATTTGTGAAGCTTTGGCAAAAGTGGTGTCCACCACATATTCTTGTTAGGGGATTAGGGGATTTAAAGGGGGGAAAGAAAGTGGGGGAGAGAGAGAGAGAGAGAGAGAGAGAGAGAGAGAGAGTCTTTTCTTCAAGCCATGTTTGAAATCTACTAGTATGATTTTCCTTACCCTGCATGAGGCTCCTTTAATCACTGTGTTAACTTTTTCTTTTGCTTCATCTAGCAGAGTCAGGCTTGCAACCCTGCCTCACTGACGTTGTCATCAAAATCGCCGTCCTACAAGCCCCTTCTGATCCCAGCCTGTGTGTCGCCCCCAAAGCCAAATCTCAGCTCCTTACCCCCAATGTCCCAGGCTGGAGGGGCAGAAGCTGCCTAGGGTAGCTGAGGGCAGGAGAAAAGGATGATCTGCCCAGAGACTGCTAGCAAAGGGAGAGTGAACTTTTCAGATGGATGTGGGTCAGAAGGTTTGACCGGAGAAAGGCTTGCTTCTGCTGCATCCTGCAGAAGGAGGACCCAGCCTGCTGAGGGAGGGAATCATGCAAATTCAGGCATGTGAAACAGGCAGGCCTGAATGGAAAGCATGCTGTGGTTTAGCTGTATGGGGGGAATTGTGCACGGGCTAAGGCAGCAGGAAAGGCCCGAAGCAGAGGCAGGGGCACAGTGTGGATCCCACCCTGGTAAGGATGCTGCGTGGGCCCAGTGGTAGCTAACAATGGTGTATCCCACTAAGCTCCATAGTACACATCTCTGTAAGAAACACAGAGTATATTCTCCTTCTGAAAGATTCCTTTTTTTTTTTTTTTGTATTTAGTACAGGATCTACAGGGTCTCACTACGTAGATCTGACTCATAGTGATCCTCCTGTTTCCAGCCTTCCAAGAGCTGGCAGGCACCACCACGCCCAGTCTTAATCACCATCTCAGCACACCTCTGGGGTGGGGGGCCAGCAGGGCAGGCTGGGAAACGGAAAGATTCTTGAAATACCTAACTCAACATACTCCTTTCTCCCCAAATGCTTCAAATTCCTCATGTTTTTCACACTGATATAAACAGGTGAAAAAGTACTGAGTACAAACAAGGGAACACAAAAGTTGGTGCAGTAATAAATATTGACAGAGGCAACAGCCAGGGCTGAAGAGTTGAGTCGCCCCAAGTGCTGGGTGTGGAGGCAGACACTGCACCAGGTGTGGGGACAGTGGCTCTGAGCGAGGGAGGACAGATGGCATGGTGGACGCTGCTGGCTCTGTGGCTCCTACCTCTCATTAGACATGGTGATGGCTGCAGTTGTTTCCTCATCAGACTATAATTTAGTAAATCAAACTCAGGCACACTATTAACGCTCCAGAAATGTGAATTATTTGTTCCTTAAAATCAAGGAAGGAGAGATGATAAATATATCAGTAACAGAGGTTAATATATCTAATTCTATATTTCTGAGCCACATTCCAGTGCAACACCAATTCTTTGCATTTCTCTCCCCACAAAATCTGATGTGTTTGCATAACATAAAATATCAGGTGTATATAACCTGAAGTTATGTGGAAAAATCAAGGAAAAAAACTGGTTATAACTCTCTCTGATTAATATTAGGCCTAAAAATTCAGTGATTTATTGGCTATTTTCAGTGGTTATAGATGGCTTTGATAAAGAAATTTGTATTTTAATTTATTACTTTGATAAATATATATTGTAGAACATTTGGAAAAAATGAATCTTAAAAGCCACTTTTCATGTTAATATTTTAGCTACTTTCCTTCTCATTTCTTTAAGTGCAGAGTCATTTCACAGACGGTTGTCATTGCATGCACAAACACATGGATACACAATTTTATACCTTTCAGATCTGTTTTTCATTATTTGATAACTATTTTAAAATATTTTGCTCTTTGTAACAGTATTGTACATATCTGCCTAGTATGCTTGCATATGATTGAAAATTTACTCCAACGTACCTCTGCAGGGGGAATTCGGTGCTCTTGATGGGTAAGGGATTTGGAAAGTTAAGTGCGAAGGTCAACGTCATTAAGAATAAAGGGTGGTGCAGAGAAGGTGGCAGCAAGGCTGCTCGGAGGCTGCCCCTCCACAGCAGCACCTTCTGGACACACACTTGCACAGCGAACTATCCTCACAAACGCAGGGGACCAAAGGTGAGACCACAGAACCCAGTTAGAGTCTAATAATAGGAAGCATTGCAGAAGACAGGAAGGACCAAGTAGTCTGCCTCCATAGGCCAATTCAGAAGAGTTATCCTCAAAGGCCAGTATGCCTTTAATACCTTGACATGGCCGCAATAATGGTAGTACAACAAGGCTATGCGTAGGCCAATATGTTGGTAGGCATATTGGTAAAAGTCCTTAACAAAATACTAATAAGTTACCTCTCAGATTATTAATTATGATCAAGTGTGTGTCATCCCAGGAATACAAGGATGGTTTTCCATGAGCAAAATCAGTGAACGTGATACATCGTATCAAGACAGCTAAGTGCCAGAGCCAAAGAATTATTTGCATAGATGTAGTAACATCATTTGATAAGTTTCAACACCCCTTAATAATAAAGGTTCTTAACAAATCAGATATAGAAGGAATCTACGTCAACATAATAAAAATCACAATGGGGGTCGGGGAGATGGCTCAGTGGAATAGGCACTTCCCTGGCAAGCACAAGGACCTGAGTCCAATCCCTGGTTCCACAAAAAAATAAATAAATAAAGCTCACAAAACTAAAATAAACATGAATCAAAAATCTAAATGCTGAAACAGAAACACTTAATCAGCTGGAGGATATGATAGACACAACTCCTAAAGATGGAAGCCTACGAAAGAACTCTTCTTCTTCTTCTTCTTCTTCTTCTTCTTCTTCTTCTTCTTCTTCTTCTTCTTCTTCTTCTTCTTCTTCTTCTTCTTCTTCCT
>NW_004524646.1:9708130-9758831 GCF_000260255.1 Octodon degus
TTCTCCTCCTCTTCCTCCTCCTCCTCCTTCTTCTCCTCCTCCTCTTCCTTTTCCTCCTCCTCCTTCTTCTTTTTTACAGAACACAAATAGAATAAGAAATAATATCAGGAATCAACAAATAGGATCACATAAAGTAAAAAGCTGCTGCACAACAAAAGAAACATCTGAGTGAAGAGATAACCTCCAAAATGGGAAAACCATTTGCACCTCCTACTCCTTAGAAGAGGACCAACATCTAGATTATATAAAGCACTCACAAAATTAGGCTTCTCACAATTAAAAGACTCAATCAAAAAATTGGTAATTGAAACAAAGAGACACTTCTCAGAAGAAAAAGCTCAGGTGGTAAATACATACATAAAATATGTTCAATACTGCTGGCCACTCAAGCAATACAAATTAAAATTATATTTAGGTATAATTTTGCTCTCAAAGGCATGGATATCTTCAAAAGATCAAATAATAACATGTGCTGATAAAGAAACCCTTCTATATTATGGGTGGATATGAAAAATTGTACAGTCACTATGGAAATCAGTGTGGAGAGTCCTCAAAAAGCTAAAAATGAAATTCCATTTGATCCAGCTAGCCATTGTTAAGTATTTTCTCCAAAGAGTTAAAATCATTACACTACAGGGACATAGGAATATCCATGCTTATAATAGCATAATTTATAATGGGTAGATCCTGGATGCAGCGGATATGTCTATCAACAATTGAGTAGAAAAGAAAAATGTATTTATATCCAGTGAAGTACTCCTCTGCCACAAACAAAAATAAATTTGAGACAATTATAGGTAAATACATGTACCTTGAGAGGATAAGATACACAGTTTGGCACCACAAACTGTGCTGAGACAGCGATTGAGACAGGGTGTGGTGGCATGTGTCTGTAATCCCAGCTCTTGGGAGGCTGAAAACCGGCAGATCATTGAGTCTGATCTATGTTGTGAGACCCTGTAGACCCTGTACTCAATTTAAAAAAAGGCAAGGAAAAGAAGAAAAAAAAGACAAAAAAGAAGAGGCCATGCACATACACCAAACAAACAAGCAACTCAACAATCCAGAAAATATCCAGTTTTCAAGGATTTAGAGAATCATTATATTTTTTAATGTATTTCAGTACAGGGTCTTACGAGGTCTCACTACATAGCTCAGATTCATAGTGATCCACCTGTTTTCAGCCTCCCAAGAGCTGGGATTATGGGCCGGTGCCACCATGCCCAGTCTTGGTTGTTGTCTTGGTACCCCGGGGGTGGGGTGGGCTTGGCACAGGGATCCAACCCTGGTTGCTGTGCCTGCCTAAGCAGGCACTTTAGTCTGCTGAGTTATCTGGCTGGACCTTAAAGAATCAACATTGTAAAAGTGTCCATGTTAATTAAAAAATAATCTACAGATACAATGTGACTTTTATGAAATAACTGATGAAATTCTTCACAGAATTAGAAAAACAAAATTGTAAAATTTGTACTAAACTATAAACATTAAACAAACAAACAAAAACCAGGGGCTGGGGAGATGGCTCAGTAGAATAAGCCTTTCCCTGGCAAGTGCAAGGGCCTGAGTTCAAGCCCGGTTCCTGAAAGAAAAAAAAATGGCTAAAACAGTCTTAAGA
The DNA here is from genome assembly GCF_000260255.1 of Octodon degus. Lineage (NCBI taxonomy): Eukaryota > Metazoa > Chordata > Mammalia > Rodentia > Octodontidae > Octodon > Octodon degus. Next base: position 9,709,746 of record NW_004524646.1, read on the forward strand.
AAAACCACAGCCCAGGATGAAATATACTATCTTCAAAATATGCCACAAAACTATAGTAATCAAAACAGTTTGATACAGGCATGAAACAGACACACACACCAATGGAAGAGAAGAGAGAACTTATAGATAAACCCCCAGGCATCTGCACCTAGTGACACTTGAATAAAGGTGCCAGGAACAGGCTTTAAAGAAAGAACAGTTTCTTTGATAAATCATGGTGAGAAAACCAGAGGTCCTCATGTAGAAGGAAACTATAGCCTGAGTACTTACAGTAAACCCCAAAATACCTAGAAAATTTAAATGGAAGACCTGAAGCTACTAGAACAAAATACACAGGGAACACTTCAAGATATAGGATTAAGAAAAATATTTCTTTGAATAAGACCCCAAAGCACAGGAAACAAAAGAAAAAGTAGAAAAAAGAGATTATATTAAATTAAAAATGACCTATATGTCAAAGGGAACAACCAACATATTGAAGAGGAAAACTATAGAATTGATAGACATATTGACAAGCAACAAATCTGACAAGGGTTAATATTTAAAACATATAAGAAACTCACTTCACTAGTAAAAAACTAGTAATCCAATTTAAAATGAGCAACAGATCTAAACAGTCATTTCTCAACGGAAGACACAAATGGTAAACATGCATATAAAATGCTCAGTATCACTATTTGTAGGTGAATGCTAATTAAAATCACAAGAGTTCACCTCGCTCCAGTTTAAATAGCTATTATCAGAAACAAAACCAAATAAAATACAAAAAAATGCTGATGAGGCTGCCATTAGAAAGGAAGAATGTAAATTAGTAGTTATAAAGAACAGTGTAGAGGCTCCTCAGAATCCTAAGAAGCACAATACACTCTCTGTACTTGTGTGTACCAGAACGAAACGCAACTGGCATGGCCAAGAGACGCCAGCACGCCCACATTTGCTGCAGTGCTGTTTGTCATAGCCAAGAGGTAGACGCCACGGCAGTGTCTGCCAAGTGCTGAATGATACAGCAAGTGTGATACACAGTGGATCTCTTTGAACCCAGAGCAAAACACAAAATCCAGTCAATGGAGCCAACACCACTGGAAATGGAGGTCACTGCTGAGTGACATAAGCCAGGCCCAGAAAGACACATACTGCGTAATCTCAGTCACATGAGAGGTCTGGGAAAGTTCATGTCATAGAAGTTGAGGGTAGGACGGTGGTTAGCAAAGGCTGAGGGAAATGGGGAAGGTGTGGGGAAACCTTGACCAGTGGCTACCAAGTCACGTTGGGGAGAAATGAGTTCTGATGCACACAGGGCACTGCAGAGTGACAGCGGGTGAGGCTCTCGTCACCGTCTATCCATCACTGTCCCACAGCTGGGGCCAAACGTCTTACCCTGGCCCATGCTTCAGGGGCTTCAGGGCAGGGCTGGCTGGCTGCAAGCAAGGCAGGAGTGGCCTAGCGGAAGGTCATGGTGCAAGGTCACCTCTCACCCTTTGGCAGCCAGGACACACAGAGAGAGGGGCCGGGAGGGAAAGCATGAAGAACACCCCCTTCTCAGCACAGCCCATGACAACTTCTAACCTGGAGCCCCCGCTCCAGCACATTTAGCTACAGAACTCATCCCTGGGTGAACGCACGGATTTGCACAGTGCACCCAAGTTCCAATCACCTTGGACACAAATGGGACTTTGGGGAACGTCTTAGGTAGAAACCGTAACATACTACATATTGAAGAAAAAAAAAACTAGAAGAAAGAATTTGGAAGGATTTTACTCCCTGTGGTGAATATTGGGGAAGGCAGCTCTGTTTACCTTGCTCTGAGCATCACCTAATGTGTACATGTATTGAAACAGCACATAGTACCCCATAAATATATACAATTTTTGTGTGTAAATTAAAATAATTCTCAGTTGTTGGAGAAGCCCGTGAATAAAGCAAACTATGTAACTGTTTAACTCAGTGTTCCCTCAACTTATTTGCATGCAGAGCCCTTTGTGTTTGTGTGTATAACACCAAATTATTAAAATAGAAGTCAATCTGTAAAATGAGAGAGAAAAGAAATGAAAGGGAATTGTCACGAAGCTGACTTGGTACTTCGACGAATCCAATCTCAATCATCAACAGGAAAACTTGTATTAGCAGAAGACAATCTTAGACAACTACAAACACTGCAGTCATCTTTTTTCTTATTTTCTTAAAAGAAATAAGAACCTGAGCTCTACAGCCAGAGAGCAGTCGGTGCAGAATCTGCTGCCTTCTACGTGGAAGACTTGGAGAGTTGCTTGGCCTCCTTAGAGATTTATTTTCTTTATTTCTTTTCTTTCCTTCTTTCTTTTCTTTCCTTCCTTCCTTCCTTCCTTCCTTCCTTCCTTCCTTCCTTCCTTCCTTCCTTCCTTCCTTTCTTTCTTTCTTCTTTCTTTTTCGTATTTAGTACAGGGTCTCACTACACAGCATGGACTCAGTGATCCTCCTGTTTTCAGCCTCCCCAGAGCTGGGATTCCAAGTGTATGCCACCACGCCTGGACTTAGACTCGGTTGTCTGCTCAGCACACCCGAGGATGAGGCTGTTGCGGCATGTGGTAAGGGGGATCGAACCCCAGTCCCTGTGCTTGTCTAAGCAGGTGCTTAGTCTGCTGAGCTATCTCACCAGCCCTAAGATTTATTTTCTTATGTAGAAAATATGGATGATGTTTCACCCCTCGTCTAGCAGTTTCAAAGATTAAATCATATTTGCCTGATACCCCAGCACCCCCAATCCTCACACTGATATTTATTATACCCATCAGGTATGATATCTCAGGTCCAAATCCTGTCTCTTCTATAGACCTGAAAACCTTATACAGGTCAGAGTAATGTCTCCTTTATCCCTTTATGGTGCCTGTCACAATGTCTGTCACACAACGGGGACTTGCTAAATGATTAGGGAACAGGTAAGTGAGAATCCTGCAGTATGAACGTGTGGAAAAATTTAGAAGTCATGTCACCCTCTAAGGAAACTGTGGCGGCCTCTATTTTCTCTACTCAGTTCTATAGTTTTGCATGTGACCAAACTGTAATTGCAGAATATTTTCCATGAAAATATAATCATATTTGTGGAAATTGTAATATATCTGCAATGAAACAAACCTTGCCTCGTTGTCCTGAGTAGAATAAGTCCAGAGAACAATGGGCTTCTTAGAGGAATGTCCCCTTCCCTCCCAGCACTGCTACAAACTCCCAAAGATGCAGGAACGGGAAAGCAATTTTCCCAACAAAGCCTCTCTACATGTGGGTGGTCAATGATGTTTACCTAAATGGATTTGTGGCAGTAGAGAAAATTCTTATTTCCCGAAAGGTGAATCTCACTCATGCTGATTATAGAAATAAGTCGTGCTTGATGTTAGGAAAGAAAAGAGCAACTTTCTAATTTATCTCTGGCCTGTACAAACAAGGGCAAGGAAAGATTATATGTTTTCCTGTGACTCTGAGTGCTGCAGAGGCAAGAGTCTGCATCAATATTGAAATTGAAAATTCTGGGACATTAGAATTGCTTCCTGCCCATGAGACGCACTCTAGTTTCTTGCTGCTCTCTGCCAATAATACAAATAAACAGAGGTCCCAGATGTGACTCTGTGATGTCACCCCGTCCCCAAACCTTGACAGAGGAGTGCCAGCAAGCTTGGGACTGCAGTGTGGGAGCCAATTTCTTGTCTATACTTTCCCATAGCTTTGAGCAGTGAGGCAAAATGAACAAGACCTGCTGTTACCTGCAGAAAAATCACTGGATCTCCCCAAGTGGTATGAACAGAAACCCTGTCCTAGAGGAGCAGAGGGTCACTCTTTCTACCTCAACCTGTGAGAGGCTGTGACACACATCGGTGTCCTGTGGGCTCTAACCCCATCTCCCGCCAGCATCTCCAGAGGCACTGCTGTGATTCCCAAGCAGGGCTGCAGAGCAGGCAGGTGGAGCCCTGGCCAGGAGCTGGCGGAGGAGCCTCAACCTGGCTGCACTCTGGAAACCTCAGCAGTGAGTCCAGCCTCACCTCTGTCCATGGAATGCCTTTGGCTGGACAGAAGGGGCAGTTTTCCTGATTGTGCAATTCTAAACAGACTATTTCCAGCCAGCCAGATTGTCAAATCATCCTGGTAAAGGCTGGGATCACAGAGCACCAGCTCAATGCGCAGTTCACCTTCTGGGGAGGCGATCATTGGTGTAGAACAAGCCTCCTCTTCTTGTGAGCAACCTTTCCCTGGTTTGTATATTTATTTATTCCTTAGTCAGAGGTCTTGTGTCATCTTACTCCCATCTGTCACATAGCAAACCCTCTATATATTTGAATATGAAAAGGAAATAGTGGTCTTTCTAACCTCAGTGGTGCATGCAAAGTGGCCAAGCACAATGCCGGGCATAGTAGATGCTTAAGAAACAGCAATGAATGTTAACTGAAATAAATCCAAAGCAGGCAGTTAAATATGCTACGGTTCCTCTCACAGGAGAAACAATATAAAAATAAAGGAGAAAAATATAGAGGAGAAGTGGGAAGGGACAAAAATTTCAGCGGTTTTGGAGGTGAGGAATGGGAGTAGGAGAGGGGACGGGGAGAGATACAAAGGGATCAAAACTGATGGGGACGCGATGTGTACACATGCCAATTCCCCACTGTAAATGTGACCTTTGCACATTATCAGTGTGTCCCCATTAAGAAAGAAGAGCTATCAAGGAGAACAGAATGTGCATATTTCCTAACCCCACACCTGCTTTCCCGGTACTTCAAGGCTCTGGAGGGCAGATGTGCTCCTGGAGAGGGCAGGCCACGAGAGGGAATGTCCAGCTCTTCCACACAGCTGGCTTCCAGTGAAGTTCTGGGCACCCTCCACTCACTGACTTGGCTAGTCCTCTGGACCTCTCTGCTTTAACGAGGAATCAATATCAGAGAAGTTAGAAACTGGGCCAAAGCCACAGAGCCAAAGGAAGAAGGTACGGCTGGGTTCAGCAGGTGAGCTTGTCTAACTTCAAAGCCTGTGTGTCTGTCACCTAATATGAGAACAAAGCAAGCATAGAATGGATTGCCACCTCCTAAGTTGAGACCCAAAGGCAGAAAGATTAACACCCAGTGAGAACTCCAGGGTGGACTCCCGTCTGCACCAGCTGCCTTTTGCATAAAGGCCACCATGGTTTTGCATTGCCTGTGATATCCCCGATGCTGCTCTAAGAGCTTACGAATATGATTTACTTAATCCTCACCTAAGTCCTAGGGAATGAGTGGAACACCTACTCCCACAGTGCCCATAAGGAAACTGAGGCACAGGAGAGTGGGAGAGCAGGTTGAGCACTGTTATGAACGGGTGTGTAGCCGAGCGTGGATTGAAATTCATGATACTAGAGTCTGCGTTGAAGTGCACTGCTGTTCCTGATAGCTGCCGCCTGGACTTTGGTCTGCCTGCAACAGTAGGAAGCTTGAAATGCCTTACGATAATGCCTTTCCCATAGAGTTACTCAATGATCAGGAGCAATTATTTTGTGTTGCACTCAGTTCCCTACAGGCAGGAGTTCTGCATCGCCCAATCTCCACTTCAGGAAAAAATTATCCCTGTACTAAATACATGCAGACATTTTTCTTGTCATTGTCCCCTAAACAATACAACACAACCACTATTTACATAGCATTTCCATAGTATTAGGTGTTGTAAGTAATCTAGAGATGATTTAAATTATACCAAAGGATGTCTCTAGGTTATATGCAAATCCACGCCCCTCCCCACAAGGGACTTATCCTCAGACTTTGCTATTTGTGGGGTCTCCAAACCTATGCTCCATGCAGATCATTATTTACTGGTTTCCTATTATGACAAAATACCTTTGGGGTCATTTACATAGCTTCCCAACATTTTTAAAATATTAGTTGATCTTGCTAATTTTTAATATTTTAGCTCATTTAGTGCTTGGGAATGTGATGTTTTTGAAAGCAGACTTTTCTGTTTGGAGCCCTTTTGGTTTCACAGAAAGTGTGAGCAGGAAATGCAGAGCTCCACTTACCTTCTGCCTCACATATGCCTCCCTCTCTATAAATAGCCCCTAGTGGGCTGCACCTCGGTGCTTCTAACAATGGACCGTTTTCAGCTCAAGTCCTCAGTTTATGATAGGGCGCATTCTTGGTGCTGTAAGTTCTATGGGTTTTGACACAGGCATGCTGACATGTGTTATGATTTCTGTCTGGATGTCCCCCAGAGCTTCATGCAATCACACACATGGCCCTTGGAAGGTGATTGGATTGTGAGACCTCAGAACTGCCAGGAGGTGGAGTCTGGTCGGAAGAGGCGTGGCTCTGTAGATGTGACCCGGAAGCTTATAGAACTGTCTTCGCCTCATTCTTCACGTTTTATGCTAAGAGAAAGATCCTGGTTGGAGCGGGGGAGCGTCTCTGTAGATGTGACCCGGAAGTTTATACTACAGGCCTAGTCTTATTTTTCACATTTTCTGCTAAGACGAAGAACCCGGTTGAAGGTGGAGGGGTCACTGCAGACGTGACCCGCAAGCTTACACCACCATCCTGGCTCCACCCTCCCCACTGTCCGTTCCCCAGGTCTGAACCTTGAGCAGATTTCCTCTGCTCAGACCCTCCTTTCAAGCCACTGAGCAAACAAGGTTGAAACTTCTAAAATGTGAGCCAAGAGAAACCTCTCTTCCTTTAAATTGCAGCAAAAAAATAAAATACATTGCAGCTATCAGGTATTTTGTCCTTTCTGTAAGGACAAGGTGGCTAAGATGAACCATATCCTTCAGTACAGTATTATAGAGAATACACTAAGTCCCCTAAAAATCTTCTTTCCTGCCTAGTTATTCTTCCTCACTTCTAACCTCTGACAACCACCAATTAAAAAAAAAAAATTTCAGGAGTTTTGCTTTTTTTTTTTTTTTCAGCGTGGCGTATAGTTGGAATTGTGCGTTGTGCCTTCTTCTCAACTTGGCTCATTCCTCTGAGTGCAACAGACTTAAGTTTCCTTCATATCTTTTCATGCTTTGGTAGCTCCTTTCAATGTAGTTCTGAATAATATTCTATTGTTTGGGCATAACCCGTATAATATAAATAAGTTAAATTAATTCATTAACCCACAAGGCCATCTTGGTTGTTTGCAAGCAACAATGAGTAAGGCCTTTACAAATGTTTATGTGGAAGGATTTGTGTGGAAGTTAGTGTTCAACTCATTGGAGTAAATACCCAATACTGCCATTGCTGGATTGAACGGTACCAGTGTGTTTAGTTTCGTAAGAAACTGCCCGACTCTCTTGGAAAGGGGCTATGTCTTTTTGCATTCCTACTAGCAAGGAAGACAGTGCCTTTTGCACAACACTCTTGCCAGAATTTGAGACTTTCAGTTTTGGACCCTACTACTAAATGAGCTCTACAGTCTCACAGTGGTTTTCATTTTAATTTCACTGATGATGTATGACTCAGATAATCTTCCCGTCTGTGCTCATTTACAGCCTGTGAATCGTTCTGATGATTGAGGCCATTGACCACTTTTCAATAGGATTGGTCACTGACATATTGTTGAATTTTAAGAATATTTATATTTTGGATAGTATCCTTTATCAGATATGCATTTGCAGATACTTTCTTTCTAACCTCTGGCTTTTTTTTCTTCATTCTGTTGACAGTATCTTTTGCAGATCATTGTTTTTAATTAAATAAAGTTTAACTTATCAATTATTTATTTCAAAGATCAAACTTTACTTTTTACTTTTGTGAAGAGAGTACAAAATCATTCGAAAATATAAAAATTACAAGTAATACAGAATGTCACTTATCAAAATAACATGAATTTCACAGTATTTGTTGTAATGCATAATGCTGTCTTCCAACCAGTTATTCATTTTACTAGATATATGCATGCAATATTGGAAGAAGAAAGAAAGAAAAAAGAAATGTATAAGAAATTAGGAGGAGAAAAAGTACAAAAAAATTGAAAAAAGGAGACAAAATAAATTAAGAATTATTTGCTGCTTTTCATAGAACAGCAGAGATACACAGTGTCATTGTTTAAATCATACTGGTTACACACGTACATATATCTCCTTCCCTCACTCCCTCTCCTCTCCTTCTCAACTCAGTAACTCTTTCCTTTTGAATAAGCTCATCCTCTTTTCCTAGTATCTCACACTAAGGAGTCAATACAATGTTTGCGCATGCTGGTCTGATTTAGTTTACTTCACAGTTGCATCCATTTACTGACCAAAGACTCAAATATATCATGTTTTTTTTTTTTTAGCTGAATAATACTCCACTGTGTAAAAATACCACATAGTCTTTATCCATTCTTGATGGGCATCTGGGTTGTTTCCAGGATTTAGCTATGACAAATTGCTCTGCTATAAATATGAGTGCACATATGTTGCAATGGTATGATGTTTTTAGTTCTTCTGTAAAAATATCCAGAAAGGGAATAGCTGGCTTGACCTCCAATCCTAGCTTTTAAAGGAATCTGCACACTGATTTCCATGGTGGTTGTACCAGTCTGCACTCCCACCAGCAATACAGATGGGTTCCTTTTTCTCCACAGCCTCTCCAGCGTTTGTTACTGGCTGACTTCTTGATGTTAGCCATTCCTTCTGGGGTGATACGGAATCTCAGTGTTGCTTTAATTTGCCTTTCTCAGGTGGCCAATGATGCTAAACATTTTTTCATGTATTTACTTGCCATTTGTATTTTTTCATCTGAAAAAAGTATATTCATCTCAGATGCCCATTTCGAATTTGGGGGCCCTGATTCATTTTAATTCTTTATTTGTTTTAGATAGAAGACCTTTGTAAGAGGGACAGTTGGCCATACTATTTTCTCAGTTTGTGGGCTTTCTTTTTACTCTGTTGGAGATTTGAAGTGCAGAAACTTCAAAAAGATGTGATCCCAGTTGCTGATTCGGTGAAGCTTTTCCCATGCAGTTTCGATTTGTTCATGAACTTCCTACCTACCCCTGTCTTTAATATTTCTACTTGCATTTTCCTTCAGAAGACTTAGTGTTTCTGCTTTAATATTAAATCTTTGATCCATTTTGAATGTAGTTTTGTGCCTGGTGATAGACATGGGTCTAGTTTTAGCATTTGGCATGTGGAAAGCCAGTTTTACCAGCACCATTTATTAATGAGGTTATCTTTCTTCCCGTGAGCATGTTTGGCCCCTTTATCAAAGATAAGATAGTTGAATGTGTTTGCAGTTGTGTCTGCATCTTCTAACCTGTTCCATTGGTCCTCGGGTTTGTCTCTATGCCAGTATGATGCTCATTTTACCAGAGTAGCTTCATAGTATAATTTCAGATCAGAGATTGTGATGCCTCCTACTTTTCCTTTGCTGCACAGTATTGCTTTTGATATTCTGGGTCTTTTCTTGTTTGAAATTAATTTGAGAGCAGTTTTCTCTAGCATTTTAATAGGGATTTCATTGAGTCTGTGTAACAATTTTGGGAGTATGACCATTTTCACAATATGGGTTCTTCCTGTCCAGGACCACAGAATATCTTTCCATTTTCTCAAATCCTCTTCAAAAATTTTTTAGAGTACCATAATTTTCACTGTATAAATCTTTTACTTCCTTTGTGATATTGATTGCTAAGTATTTCATCGTTTTGGATGTTATTGTGAAAGGTATGGTTTCCCTAATTTCTTTCTCGGTGCATTCATTGTTTTTGTATAAAAATACTACTGATTTTTGAGTGTTGAGTTTGTATCCTGCTATGTTACTGCATTTGGAGATTAAATCTACAAGACTCTTGGTGGAGTTTTTTGGGTCCTCTATGTAGAGTATCCTATCATCTGAAAATAATGATAGTTTTACTTCTTCTTTCCAGTTATTCCTTTTATTTCTCTCTCTTGTCTAATTGCTCTGGATAATATTTCCAAAAGTATATTGAATAGTAGTGAAGACAGTGGACATCCTTGTCTTGTTCCTGATTTTAAACTGAAGACCTTCAGTTTTTGTAAATTTAGTATGATGTTGGCTGTTGGTTTCTCATAGATGGCTTTTATCATGTTGAAATATAAACCATCTATTCTGATTTTCCATAGAAGTTTTTTTTTTTTTTACCATGAATGAGTGTTGGACATTGTCAAAAGCTTTTTATGCATTTATTGAGAGGATCATGAGGTTTTTGTGCTTGGTTCTATTGACACAGTGTATTATGTTTATGGATTTGCATACATGTTGAACCATCTCTGCATTCTTGGGATGAATTTCACTTGGTCATGATGTACAATTTTCTTAATGATTTGGTGCATTCTCTTTGCTAGTATTTTATTAAGGATTTTTGCATTTATACTCATTAGAGAGATTGGCCTGTAGTTCTCTTTTTTAGTTGGATCTTTATCTGGTTTTGGGATCAGAGTAGTCCTTGCCTCCAAGAATGAGTTTAGGAGTGTTGCTTCTCTTTCATTTTCATTGAAAACTTTGAGAAAAGTTGACATTAAATCTTCTATAAATTTCTTGCAGAGTTCTGCTGTGAATCCATTGGGACCTGGGCTTTTCTTTGTTGGTAGGCTTTTTATTTCACTTTCCATTTCAGTTACTGGGTTATTCAGTTTGTGTATCTTCTTGACTCAGCTTTGACATTTCACATGTATCTAAGAAACTGTCAGTTTCCTCTGTGTTTTCTATCCTGTGAGAGTAAAGATTTTGGACGCAGGTATTGATGAGCTTCTGAGTTTCTCTAGGATCTGTAGTGATTTTATCCTTTTCATTCTGTGTTGTATGAGTGCCAAGGAGATAGTTCAGTGGCATAAGCATCAGCCTGGAAAATGCAAGTTGTCAAGTTCGATCCCCAGTACCACACACACACACACACACACACACACACACACACACACACACCATTATTAGTTGTTTGTCCATTCTTTATTGCGTGAATTTGGGCCTTTTCTTGCTCTTTTTTGGTTGGCTAGGCTAGGGGTTTATCAATTTTATTTATTCTTCAAAGAACCAATTCTTTGATTCATTTGTTCTTTGTATTTTTAAAAATTTCTTCTTAGTCTTTATAATTTCCTGCCTCTTTGGGCTTTGGCTTGACTTGCTCTTCTTTCCCTAGGAGCTTGAAGTGCAGCATAAGATAATTTATTTGGGCCTTTTCTGTTTTCCTAATATATGAATTTACCACTATAAATTTTCCTCTTAAGACAGCTTTTGTTGCATCCCACATGTTTCGGTAAGTTGTATCTGCACTTTATTTGATTGTAAGTGTTTTTAAATCTTTTCTTTAATTTCATCTGTGACTCCCTGGTTGTTTAGGAGGTTGTTACTTAATTTCCATATGTCTATGGTGTTTTTGTAGTTTCTTTTGTCAATCATTTCCAGTTTTATTGTTCTGTGGTCAGATAGTATTCATGGGATAACTTCAATTCCTTTGCATTTATTTAAGAGTGCTCGGAGTGCTAGTATATGGCCTATTTTGGAGAATGTCCCATGTGCAGCTGAGAAAAATATGCATTCTGTTGTTGTTGGGTGAAACACTCTGTAAAGATCTACCAAGTCAATCTCTTCACATTTGGTTTAATTCTGTTGTTGTTGGTATTATTATTATTAATTTATTTTTGCTGATTTTTTACCTGGTTAATCTATTTCTTTGTGATAGTGGCCGGTTAAAGTCCCCTATTACAATTATGCTATTGCTCATTTGATTTTTCATGTCTGTTAGAATTTGTCTTACGTAGGTGGGCCCTCCCAAATTGGTTGCATATATATTTGTAATTGTTACCACTTCCTCTTGCAGTTTTCCCTTAAGAAATATGTAGTGACTTTCTTTATCTATTTGAATGATTTTTCATTTAAATTTGATATTGTCAGCAACCAGGACAGTTACCCCTACTTTTTTCTGATTTCCTGTGACATGTAGAATTGTTTTCCATCCTTTGACTTTTAGTCTGTGAATTTCCTTCTGAGTTAAGTGTGTTTCTTGTATGCAGAATATTGTTGGATTCTGTCGCTTAGTCCAATCTGCTAGTCTGTTTCTTCTGATTGGTGAATTGAGTCCTTTCCATTGATGGTTATAACTGATATGTATTGTCTTATCTTTATCATGTTATTTTCCTGCTATAGGTTTTGTACTTTTTCCTTCTTTTTAATTACTTGCTCTATTTGGTGGTTTCTTTCTGTTTTTGTTGAAGTTGTGATCACTTCTCTCTTTCTAGAATATCTGTGAGTACTCCTTGTAGGGTTGCTTTGGTGGTCATGGATTTCTTCAGTTGTTCTTTGTCATGGGAGGCTCTTATTTTGCCATTGAATTTGACAGAGTTTTTCAGTGTACATCAATCTGTGTTGGAAGTTACTTTCTTTCAAGACCTGAGATACTTCACTCCATGTTCTTCTTGAATTGAAGGTTTGTGTTGAGAAATGTACCATGATTCTGAGGGGCTTTCCATTGTAGGTGATGTTTCTTCTCTCTAGCAGCTTTTAATATTTTATTCTTTTGCTGAGTTTCTGAGATCTTGATTATTATGTGTTTGGATGTAGATTTATTGTGATTATGGCTGTTTGGAGTTCTGTATGCCTCACTTACCTGTATGTAAGTTTCTTTTCACATGTTTAGAAAATTTTCTGTGAGTACTTCTGCAAATGGTCTTTCTATGTCATTTGTGCTGTCTCCTGCTGCTTCATTGACACCTATTATTCTTACATTATTTTTCTTTGCATCATCATGTAGCTGCTAAATTGTTATTTTCTGGTTCCTTGTTAGTTTTAATAGATCTTTTCTTTCATGTTCATAGGCTGCAACATTGTCTTTGAGGTCTGAACGTCTATCTTCAGTTTCATTCCAACAGTTTTGCTAGCTTCCAATGGAACACTTAATTTCCTGGATATCTGTTCTAATTCATTTCATACATTCTAATTCTTTCCTGTATTTTTCATCCAGTGTTCCATCATTTTTCTATTCTCCACTATTTTTTTAAAATCTATGTCTTCTTTAGCTGTGCTGAGGAATTCTTCATGATTGTTGTCATTTCTTTTCTGACCTGAGATATTATTTCTGATCTTATTTCTCCTATAGCCTGATGTACTTGTTTCTTTACTTTAATTGCTATCATTTCAGAGATTTCAGGTATGTGATTTCCAAGTTCTTGCGTCTTTGTCTCCTGGATTTGTTTTAGGTTGGCTAGAGGATTGATGTTGCCTTTTTCTCCTACATTTTGGCATTTTTGAAGCTCTCAGTAATCACTTAGACTTAGCAGGGATGGAAAAATGATAAGGTGTGTGTCAGTAAGATTTCTGGTACAGTGGGGAGCACAGTAAGACCCCCCAAGGTTTGACTACTAGTGGGGGCAACTGGCTGACACTCAACAAAGCTTCAGGGTAGGTAGTGGGTGTTGGCCAGATTCAGCAGAATCCCATGGGCTGCCCACATTCCTTCTAAGTTCTTGAAAGGTTGGACCAGCACCAGCACAAGCTCCACACCTGTGTGCTGGGGGCTAAGTGTCAGAGCTTACCAGAGTCTCTCAGGTCACTCAGAGTCCTCTCAAGTTCTTAAATGGGTGGCCCAGACTCCAGTATAGCTCTGCACATGAGCATGCTGGGCTCAGAGATCACAGCTCTCCAGAGTCCTGCAAGCTACTCAGTGTCCTCCTAAGTTCTTAAAATGTTGGTCCAGCACCAATCCAAGCTCCACACTTGCATACTGGGGGCTAAGGTCAGAGCTTGCCAGAGTCCTTTAGGCTGCCCAGAGTCTGTCAAAGTTCTTAAATCTCAAAGATTAAACTTTGATGTTGTATCTGGGAAGTCATCAGCAAAACCAAGGTCATCCAGATTTTCCTCTGTATTCTCCTCTGTGAGTTTTATAATTTTTCATTTGGGTATATGGTATGTTTTAAAATAATCTTTTGTGAAGCATGTGAGATTTGTGTCTTTTTTATTTTGCTTGTTGATGTCCACTTGTTCCAGCACCACTTCTCCAAGACAACTGTTGTCTCAGTTGTATCATTTCTCCCTTGTCTGTAATTGGGTAGATTTTTTCCTAATCTTTCTATTCCATCCCATTGATCTGTTTGTCATTTCTTTCACTAGCACATCCCTGTCTTGCTTGCTGAACCCTTGTGGTACATCTTGAAGTTGAGTAATATCCACCTCACCACTTTGTTTCCCTCACTACTCTACTTGTTATGCTGAATCTTCTGGCTCTCCATATAAATTTTAGGATCAGCAGCCAGAATCTACAAAATAACTTTCTGGGATTATTTTGAATGCATGGATCACATTAGCAAAAATTGGCATCCTGTTAATATTCCGTGAGTGGGAATATTACTCTACGGAATATAAAAGTTTGTTGGAAGTGCCTCATAAGGTTTTATACTTTTCCTCAAAGATCTTGCACATTCCTTCTGAGATTGATGCCTAACTATTTCATTTGGAGACAGTAATGTAAATAATATTGTTTTCAATTTCAAATTCCAGTTGTATATTTCTTTTTAGGGAAGCCATTGACTTTTGCATATTAACCGTCTATTCTACAACATTATCACAATTGCTTATTACTTTCAGGAGCACCACTGCCATATAAAAATAGAATATATATTCGATTTCTTATCCCACAAAATTTGCATTGTTTTCTTTCCCTAACAGTCTTCATGACCATTTTCTTTCCTGCTTCTACTTTTTGCTCAATTCTTTTATCATGTCCAAGTGGAGGACAGTACCATTCTGTCCCATTACCTGAGTTTATTTATTTTTTTTTCTTCTCTGTTTACTCTTTGGTTGAACTTATAATGGGAAACCAATAAATAGTTTACAATTTCCAAAGCATCTTTTGTTCAGAGGCTCTTTATGACATATACTTAGATAAGCTGCAGTTACCTCCTCATTTGTGTTTCCTTTCTAAGGGAGTTTAGATTGATCTTTTTCTCCTCACCCCCAAATACTTTGCTTGCTAGAATATATCTTCTGGAAGCATGCTGTTATGGCTTGTGTCTGGTTGTTCCCCCAAAACATCAGATGAGTTATGGGGCAGATACAGCTGGAGGAGCAATAAGTGGCTTGAGGGGTGGGGCCAGAGGACCGGGGTGCGCCCTGGGGGGTGGGGCCTGAGGGGTGGGGCCTGAGGGGTGGGGCCTGAGGGGTGGGGCCTGAGGGGTGGGGCCTGAGGGGTGGGGCCTGAGGGGTGGGGCCAGAGAGGCACGACCCGTTAAACTGGCTAGCCTGTGCTTTCTCAGAGAGGTGGAGAGGGTCATCCTGGACACGGCAATGCCCCACCTGTTTCTTCAATGTCTTGAAGCCTCCAGTAACTATGAGCTAAATAAACCTTTCCTTTCCTCATTTTGAGTGTCAGGTATTTATTCCAGCAATGAGAGAAGAGTAACTAATACACTTTCTCAGATGGAAAATTTGGGATGGGAGGTGAGATTTTGAGTCCTTAAATACTGAAAATAAAAATAAAGAAACTTTGTATCATAGTTTTTATTGTTTCTTCTGTTTAAAATAAAGTAAAAATAAATAAATACTCAATAAGATTTAGCTACAGTGTTCTAAAAAGAAAATAAGAAAAGAGAAGGGCTGGTGAGCTAGCTCAGCAGATTAAGAGCCTGCTTAGGCAAGTGCAGGGACTGTGGCACTACATGCCGTGTGGGCCCAGCCTCTGTATGCGCTGAGCCAGCCACTGAGTCTGGGTGGTAGCACACCTGTAATCCCAGAGCCGGGAGGCTGAAAACAGGAGGATCACCACTAGTCCAAGCTGCATTGTGAGGCCCTGTACCACACGTTTTTAAGAAAAGGAAAGAAAGAAAGAAAGAAAGAAAGAAAGAAAGAAAGAAAGAAGAGAAACATGTCCTGTACCTTGGATCATTTGCCCAGGTAGAACATTCTAAATATAAAAACATTTTTGCACAAAACTTGGAGTACCTTTGTTTTCAGCTCCTTGAGCATCTATTTGTTTATTTAAATTTTTATTCATTTAAATGAGAAAATAAAATAGAACTGAAACAGTTTCAAAATAGGTTAGTAGGACAGCTACAATAATTAATACAATGCATGTTATTGTCTTCATAGTGGTTATTCTGAGAACAAGATGCAGACATGACATCTTGTTTAAGCAATATTAGTACAAACCTTTCTTCTCATTGAACTAAGAGAAAGTAGCTGTACATATAGCCTAACTATCTTGTATATACATGGTTTCAGGGTAAACCCTGTATAACTAAAAGTGTAACTTTTATATCCAACATGGATGAGCATCTATTTGTGGTTATAAAAAGTTTATTTTTATTTATTTATTTTTTTTTTATTTTAGGGAAGGGTCTACACGGTGTTCAGACTCATCGTGATCCGCCTGCTTACAGTCTCCTAAGTGCTGGGATTACAGGCACTCGCCACCACTCCTAGTCTCAATTGTCATTTCAGGACACCCTGAGGGCGGGGCCAGCATGGCAGGCCTGGGGATCGAACCCTGGCCCCTGCGCCTGCTTGCAGGTGCTTTCATCCACTGAGCTATTTGGCTGGCCTAGTTGTAAAAGATTGATGTCAATTTAAATTCCACTTTTGATAGGTAATGTATTTTATGTCTTCCCTTTGTAACAATTTTAATCTTCTCTTTATCTTTGAAGTTACAGCTATACAAATAAAGATAGGTAGATCTTTGGATGCCTGAATTTTCATCTTCAAAGGAGCCTGATGAAAGGCACAATACCCAAGTGGAGAAGGATGACTGACTGCTTTGTTTTACCCAGCAGCAGCAGCAGCAGCACCCATGCAGGACGGAAGAGATAAAAATATGAGAACCACATTTCAGGTGGCATGAAGGGACGAGATGATTGAAGGGATCTGGATAGACTTGAGCACACGGAATTACTTCCCACGAATGGCAGTGCAAGAGCAAAGTTGCCGAGTACCCCAGAGACTTGCTGAGGAATCACATCCTTTGTGGCTTAACATTCTCCAGCCCTTGCATCCCATCGCATTTCTGACATCATAAACTGTAACTCCAAATTCGATGAGAGAATTCCAGGGGAGCTCGGGAGTGTCCTGCCTTCCTTGAGATCCAGTCAGACCTCCCACTTTCTCTTCTAGCTCTTGGTTTCTCCATCACACATTTTCCCACTTCAGGAGAGCAGTCAGAATATTTTTTCTTTTCCTTCTCTTCTTCCTTCCTCTCACAGTTGTCCATAAGGAATGAGAACTGCCCTTGCCTTCAGAGGGGCCAGGCTTCAACAGGGAAGCAAAGCATGAGATACAACTGAGAAGCACAAGGGCCCAGGGGGACGCAGCCTCGGGCAGGCCCATGTGCTTCTGTGGGGAGGGGGCTCACTGGGGAGGACACCCTGGTGGGTGGTCTTTAATAGAGACCTAATGAGCAAGCTGATTTCTCTTCTTCCTGTTCTCTCTGCGGTGCCTTTTCCTCTTGGTCTTGGAACTTCAGGCCTGGAATTCTCTACTGGAATCTGCGCTCTTGGAAGAGTTTGCTGTGACAAAAATATTGTAGGTGGAGTGAATTGTGGACAACAGAAACATATTTCTGTGCCTCCTAATACCATCACTTTGAGGATTAGGAAATCAGCACTGAATTTGGGTTGAGGATGGGGGCAAAAATACTTTGTCATTTGTAACCCTTGAGCTTCACTTAATATGGAAGAGTCAAAGAAACTGCTTTGGGGGAAAAATGATCTTTTACTTTCCTAGAGACAAGTTGAGATTAAGCTGCAGTAAGAAGTTCAAGGCAGCGGGCCAGCAGAGGTGACAATCTTTGAAGGAAAAATGGGAAGCTGCTCAGCATGGCTGGAGGCACAAAGGCAGAGGAGACCCTGTACGTGGACCTGGGCAGAGGCACAGCCAGGCTGAGAGCTGGGAAGTCACCAGGAGCCGAAGGAAGGGACAGAGTGGAAGGGGTGGCTTGGGCTGGCGAGGGACGTTCATTCCAACAGTGTCACTCTGCTGCTGTGTGCAGCAGTGACGGAAAGGAGACCAGGGTGGAGGAACTCACTGTGAACCCCGTGTCTTTATCTAACTACGAGGGAAGAAAGTTAGCTGAGATGGTGAGGAGCAGCTGGGAACCTGGGGTACACTGGGACCGACAAGCCGGAGCACCTGGTGGTGGGTGAAGAGGAGTGGCACGCAGGGCAGCCAGCCCCAAGCTTCTGGCTTAGATCTCTGAGTGGACTGCTCACTCCTGAGTCAGGGAAGCCCGAGCACAAATAACCAGGAAGACAAAAACTTCAGCCGAATAGGGTTAGGGATTCCAGGACAGGGAGCCTCTGAGGAGAGGAAGGAGAAGGATTGGAACCAGGCCCCAGAGCTTTCCAGAAGTCAACGGCGGAGTGGAAAAATTATGGAGGGGCACAGTGTGTCAGGTTACAGGGTGTATTCATCAGCATTTCCATCCATGAAACACAATTCTCACATCCTCGACTCAGTGGAAGAGAGCTTTGACTTAGCTCCCAGTTCCAGAGAGTTCAGTCCATCGTTGGTTCGTTCTAAGGCAGGGGCATCGTGGTAGAAGTGTGTGGCGGAGCAGAGCTGCTCATTGCATGGTGGCCAGGAGGCAGAGTGGAGGAGGGACCGAGTGTGGCACCCAAGGCCATGCCTACGTGACCTCCCGGACACACCCAGGCATGGCTGAGCAGCTCCCAAGCCAATCAAGTGGCCGCAATTGAGCTTGCCATTGTGGAAGGCTCTGGGCACTTCTGCCCATTCTTTGAGCATCCTCTCATTGAAGTTAGCCTATGTGCAGGACAGTTTCCTATTTATAACACTAAAATTCTGCAAAGTGTCATAGAACAGATCACCTATCTACTTAAAGGGATGGCTCCAAGGTTTTAAATTTTTAATTTTGATTGTACGTACTTCTTTGATTCAAAGATACACCAAATTCTAAAAGAATATTGAGGAGAAAAACTCACCAGGTGGAGACATGAGCTTGGCAGGAAGTTCTGGTGTGCTGATTATAGTAGTGGCGGTGTGAGTAGAGAGCACTGTGCCAGCTCTTGAGTGACCACTACAGTTGGAACTGGCAGGGGGAAAGGGGCAGAGAGAGAAGACAGAAAGGACAGGACCCCAGCCCGGGGGCACGATGGACAGACTGTGGTCATAGGAGCAGCTCTGGGCTGCACGCGGGTGGAGGCAGCTTTGGAGCTGTTAGGTTGCAGCCGTTTACACTAAGTTCCTGTGGAGATTTGTAGAACAGGCCGGAATCTTGCATGCGCTCACAGTGGAGCATGCCGGTGCACACAGAGGAGGAGCTTAGGAGCGCTCCAGGTGGGGCAGATCCGTTCGTGCCATGGCTGGAAGAGGACCTCAGAGCATCCAGGTTCTGTCTGTCTCCTCCCAAGAAAGAATTGGAAGGAACCTCTGTGTCCCCTGAACAATTGAAATCGTGGTTCTGGAAGTGGAGAGAGGGACCAGAGCTGGGAGTGAGGCTCTGGGTATTGTCATGGGGAGAGAGCAACCGAGGACGCAGTTGGGTCGAGGTATTTGGTAGATGAAGGAAGATTGTGGTGACCCAGCGACAGGAAAGAGGGGAGTGCTGGAGGCAGGGAGGCTGGGGCAGGACATTTGGAGGCAGTGGATCCATCTTCGGGGTGGCTGCTGCCTGGCTCGAGGGACCTGGATGGATTGGGTGGGTGCAACACAGGACACATGGAGAGGGTTAGAGCCGGGGTGCATTCCAGATGTCACCAGCTGATTGCAGGCAATTAGGGGGGTGCCTTTTTCTCTCTCCCAGGACCTCTAACACAAACTGTCTGAACCACAACAGTTGAGGCTGAGCATATCAAATATGTAAGGCCAAGAGAGAGCCACCAAATGACTGTGGTTAGTGGCTCGTGGGGCTGTGGATGGGCTGGAGGACAGGCTGCTCCAGAGAAAGGAAACTTGCTTTTAATCATCGTGCTAATGTAGGCCATCAGGTCTGCTTTCTCCCCTCCCTCGCCCCTTCTCTGGGCTCAGGGCCCCGCTCTCTCCTTGTATTATGGAATAGAAATCTGGTCCAGTTTCTTCTCTTATTTTTCTTTTCAATATAGATACATTAAAAAACAGACACTGATCTTCAAAGAAGCCTGCAATTTCACTGGCGACAGAATGTTTATAGCCACCATTTGTTTGGTTCTGATAAAATGCACATGCCCTGCTTCTCCGTTGTGTTTTCCTCCCAAGCCGCCCCCTTTGTGCGTGGGCCTTTGCCCACCCTCCGTGAGGCAGAGAAAAGTGGGGGAGAGAGGCCAATGAAGGAGAGGGAGAAGGAGGAGTCGGAGAGGGGAGAGGGGAAAGGAAGAGGAGAAGGGCGGGGGAGGGAGATGAGAAGGAAGACAAGAAGAAGGAAGAGGAGAGGGAGGAGGAGAAAGAGAAGGGAAAGAGACAGAAAGATGGACAGGAGAAAGAGGAGGGGAAGGAAGGGAGGAAGAGGCTCCTTCACTGGGCCATGTCACTATGCCTCTCATAGGCTTGGGAACCGTTTAGTGTTCCAGAAGCCCTGTGACAATGCTAGTGGCCAGGATAGCAGGCCAGTGGGACAGTCCTAGCTATTCCAGAGCTAGCTTATTCCATGTCTGGGAAAATGCAAATCTTCACAGGCTTTGGTAAAGCTAAACTTCCCAGTTCTTTTCTTTATTTGGTATTAATGAGTGAATGAATGAATGAATGAATTTGGTACACGGTCTCCCTATGCAGCCCAGACTCCTAGTGTTCCTCCTGTGTCAGCCTCCCCACTGGGATTAAGGGTATGCACCACCTTGCCTGGTCTTGGTGGCTGGCTCAGTGACCCCTGGGGTTCCAGGGCAGGCACAGCGAGTGGTACCAGGGATTGAACCTGGGTTCTTGCACTTGCCAGACAGGTGCTTAGCCTACTGAGCTATCTCTCCAACCCCTTCCCAGTTCTTCTCAAAAGACTATGCCACTGCAGGGGGAAAGTCTTGGAATGAAAAACATCATGGACTTAAATGTTAGCTCGGTCATCTTTTTCCATGTGGCTTTGAAGGAAACTTCCTCTGACCTGGCTGTCCTTGTCTGAAAGTGAGAGCTATTTCTCCAGGGGGAAGGATGCGAGATTAAGTGATTGGATCCTGGGCAGTGGAGTGAGGGTGGTGGAGGGCAACCGATGGCAGGACAGAACATTCTAGATGAAAAGCAAGAGATGCCGTGCATAGGACTTGAGAACAGAGTGCTGCCTGGGGCAGGAGGAGAAGGATGGGGTTGCCAGGGGGTCCTGGCAAGGACAGGAGGGCTGAGAAAACAGGATAGCACGGGAGGCCTGTCTGTCAGGGAGAGGGCGTGTCATTCTGTAGCCCATTGGTGGGCCCTGGACTCCGGGGATCATGCCTCCGAGGACCATGCTCTTGGTCCTCCCTGGGAAGGGTTCCAGTTGCAGAATGGTTGGCCAGCTGCAAAGGCAGAGGCAGAGGCAGAGACCCTGAAGTGAGAGATGGGCCATGGGGCTATACGCCCATCGCTGCTGCTGTCACGGTGCCCAAGTTGGGGTGACGGCCCTTGCTTCCCACGCCGGCTCTGCCCTATAGCAAACACAAATCCTGCAACAAGTTAACCGCATGGTTGTGTCTGTAAGATGAGGCGCGGCATTAGGTGTGCTTCCAGGGTGGACAGTTTCTAGCACAGAATTCTAAGAGAAATACTTTAAGAGGTGTGTATGGCTGGACCATGGTGTGAGATTCATTTAGTCCAAAAATTAAAATCTTGGACTCTTAGAAATGGATTGGGAGTTTAGGAACTCCTTCAAATTCTTCGCTTTTCTAACAATTGAACGCCGGTATTTTCTACATTGGAAGCTTTCTGACCCCTCTTGGAAGATCCCCTGATGTCTGATGTGCTGACGTCAGCTCAAGCTGCCGAGCTGCCACCTGCTGTCCAGCAGGGTTCGTGTCTTGGGGCTGCCACTGCAGAGCACCCCGTGCTGGTGGTTTTAACAACAGAAATTCTCTGCGTTCCCGATCTGGTGAGCAGAGCCCATGAGGAAGCTGTTGGAGGGTTGGCTTAATTTCCAGGATTACAGAAAGATTCTGCTTCTGCTTCTGCGGCTGCTGGCCATCTCGGCATTCTGGGGGTGCAGAAGCCGGCCCTCTCTCTGCTTCCTTTCGTCTGTTGTTTCCCAGGGAGCTTCTCGCTGTGCTTACTGAGGCTTAGATATGGCGGGGGATGTCTCCTGGAGTTTCATACACTGAAAGTTTGGCCCCTGGTAAGAGGCAAAGGAGATAAGGTTGTGGGGTGAACAGGGGTGCATGTAGCTCTTGTTAGACCGGATTAGGTCACTACACTGGCGGCTTGCTGCGAAGGAACAGCCTAGCCTGGGCGCTCCTGGTCTGTCTTGAGGCTGCTTTTTCCTCTCCACCTCTCTGTAGGACTGCGACAGTCATGGGGATGCTCCTCAGAAGCCCACCCCATGCTCCAGCCACCAGAACTGTGAGCCAGAGCAGCTCCTTTCTTTACCCAGAGCCCCACCTTAGGTTTTAGCAACATAAGGTGAACCAAGCAACCAAACATCTTTTTCAATTTTTTTATTAGTGTGCGCACTTAACACTTACACTCTTGCAGGGAGTCGGTGTAGGTTCATAAGGCATCTTACTGCCTGATTCCTTCCCCTCCCCCATCCCTGTCCCTTTATCTCTTCTTTACACAAGAATGTACTTATGCTGGATGAAGGTCTACCCCAGTGACCTCATTTTAACCAACTGCGTGTGCAATGGCTGTGCTTCTGCATGAGGTCCCGGTCTGTGGTTCTGGGTTTAGGGATCCAGCACTGAGAGCTTTAGAGGAAAGAACTCCGGCTGTGATGCCTCCCGGCCACATTCCAGCCCAGGCTTCTCGCTTACACCTGTCCCTGTCATGGCTCCAGCTTTCAGTGACTGCCTGCCGTGTGCCTCCTCCCCACCCCTGCCACCCCGAGCCCACATTTTTGGTAAAGCAAGGATCAGCTTCAGCTTCGGAAGAGGTTGGTGGCCTGGTGGCTGCAACAGAACGCTGTCCTAGGGCTGCACAGCCGGTGACCAGAAGAGGAAATGTGGGCTCTCTCTGGCTTCTGGTCCATGTCTTACAGTTGTGTCACAGAGCGAGCAGCCGGAAAAGCTATTTCAGGCTTGGTGCCTCTGAGAGTGGTAAGCAGTCAAAAAGTTAGGGAGCGTTGACTCAGGGATGGCTGGTGACGAGCAGGCTGTGACAGGTGGAGCCCGAGGTGACATCCTAGGAGAAATGTCCAGGAGGCAGCGGGTGATGTGGGACTGATGTGCATGCTGCTGCTTCCTGAACAATTCAAATCAGAATCTTCTCGCATCTGGGGAAGACCTTATCAGGCTGGTGTTTTGTTGGCAATTCATGTACAGTTTTGATTTCTCCCCTAATGTAAGGTGATAATTAGGAGGAATTATAGATATTCGCAGAGTAAAGATACTGAGGTGAAACACAGTTTCTAGTGTTTTATTTTAAATGGAAAAATGTTCTTTTTGTGTGTTACTCTTATGAACAGCATGGATAGGGTTTCTTCCTTACCAAAATGCCAGTTAAATTATATTTTGATAATTTTCTCAATGTGTCAGCTGCCAACAGCACTTTAAATAATAAGAATTAGATCCCTCCTAAATAAGGCAGTAATTCTATTAAAAAATGCTCCAGGCCCCAGAGCTCAAGGTCTAAGGAACTGAACCACAGGCTTGCTGCAAGGTTTACAGAATTCTGAAACACACACTTACCCACTTCTCCAGAGCGCTCCCCACACCCCTGTCCTAATGAGGAGTGGGTCTAACTCTTGGGGAATCACTGGGCACCTTCACAGGCTCCTCCTTTTGGGTGGTTTCTAAGCCTGATGTGCTCAGGGAGGAACTGAATTGCTGTCTTCATGTCCCAGAAGAATGAACTGAGGCAGGGGGAGCAAGGCTCGCTGCAAGGGTCCACAGAGGGAGTCCAGAGAGGGGAGAACAAGCGCCTTGGCGGTGACGGAGTTCGGACCAGGAGCCACTACAGCTGGGGACTGGGACAATATGGTTCCAACGTATCACGTCTTTGAGTGTTGCAAATGGCCACACATTTGTAGTCATCAATAGTTTGACCTTGTAGAGCTGAAGAACTGAGTCTTAGAGAAAGAAATAGGTGCTAATTATTCCTGAATGATTCCTGTGTGCTGGGATGTGCACTGTGTGCTCAGCTATTGAATTAGCTTAAAGCCACACATGACCATCATTTGACTCTGCTGTGCTCTATTCATTCACTCATTCACTCATTCACTCATTCATTCACTCACTCAGTAGTTCACGCACTCATTCATTCACTCCTCCCTCATTCATTCACTCCTCCCTCATTCATTCACTCCTCCCTCATTCATTCATGCCCTCATTCATCACTCACTCATTCGCTCATTCATCCACTCATTCATTCACTCATTCACTCATTCATCACTCATTCACTCATTCATTAGTTCACTCACCCATTCATTCATTCTTTCTTTCTAGAATTGAGGAAACTGAAACTCCAACAATGGCTATTTTTTTTTTATAAATTTCTTAACACAGAGCAAGCTCTTTTTAACAGATTATGTGAATATTTTCAGTGTTTCCTGTATAACTCTGGACATCGCTCTCTTTTGTTAGGCTTTCAGATGTAAGAGAGATGCTGTTAGACTCTGTTAGATGTTCTGATAGAAGCAGACTGCTGGCCCTCTCCTGTTGTCTACTTTCTTTCCACTGCACATGTAATTAAAAATTTAAATAAATTTTAGCAGAAGTAAGGAACCCAGGTTAACAGGAATGAAGGAAGGGTGGAAAAAATTTGCTCTAACCTTCTGAGAAACTTTTCAAATATTTCCCTGACTCATTTAATGATAATAGTAATATAAATCAGAGAAACTGGTGCATCAAAAATATTTTAATAAAATATAGTTAATAAATATCTAGACTTTAAGAATATAAATGTTTTGCTATGTTTTTACTCTGACTTTTTGTTTTTTATTTACCTATGATGGGAGGAGTTCAAGCCTCATACTTTGCTCTACAGTCCTGTTTCTCTTCCAACTTAAAAATAATTGAAAATCTTTTATTTATTTATTTGGTACAGGGTCTCACTGTGCAGCTTGAACTGGTTGCAATTCTTCTATCTCAGTCTCCCCAGTGCCGGGATTACAAGTGGGTGCTATTACGCCCAGTTTTGGTGGCCAGTGTGACACGCCTGGGTCCTGGGTCCAGCATGGCATGCAGTACAGGGGATCTAACCTGGGTCCTTGTGCTTGCCAGGCAGGTGCTTAGACCACCGAGCTATGTCTCTAGCCTTCCTACTCCAACTTTATATGTTTCTAGGATTTGGAAACCGGTCTGTATTATCTTTACCTATATTTTATAACTTTATTACTCAGGTATTGGCCTACAACAATTTGCAGAATATTTGTAGAAGTGTAACTTGTTGACATACTGCTACTTTATAAAAACACTTCTCAAGGATCTATATTCACAAAATGTATCTACTGTAAAAAAAATACAGACAATAGCGTGGTAGACATAGATATTTACCCAACAAATGTTGACACATATGAAGGCTACTATATTTTCTTCAGACTTTTTTGTGAAATAAGTACAACATCCCGATTTAGCTAGCTGACTCTGTTACCAGTTCCATTACAATCCACGTATGACCCTGTTGTCTTTCCCTGCCTTGAGAAAATATTTTATAGTATTACAGAAGAAGCAGATTTTGTTATTTCACTGCTATGTTTTATTTGTTATTTATGTTTTGTATTTTTAGGGAAGGGTCTACAGGGTGTTCAGGGTCTCACTACTAGATTGGACTCGTAGTGATCTGGCTGTCTTCAGCTTCCCAAGAGCTGGAATTATAGGCGCACATCACCACACCCGGTCTCAGTGGCCATCTCAGTGTGCCCAGCACGGCAGGCCTGGGGATTGAATCCCTGGCTCCTGCGCCCGCTTGCAGGCACTTTAGTCCACTGATTAGCTGGCTGGCCCTTCTATCCACTTTTTTGTATATATCTTATCTGTCTGTCTGCTTGTGTGTCTGTCTGTGTACCTAGTATCTAGGCAGTACTTTTGGTGACGTACTTTGCAAAAACTTGACCTTAATCTGTGACTTAAATTTTAACTCTGCTTATTGTGTTTCTTAAATAAAAGATGTCTTTATTTTCAGTATGATTAACTTCATTAATTTTTCCTCAGTTCTTTAATAATAGTCCATGAATAGAATACACTTTCAGGCTATCAACATTATATATATATATATAATATATTCTTTTATTTATGTTATCTATTTGGTACATGATTTTGCTATGCAACTCAGACTCATAGTGATCCTCTTGTCTCAGCCTTCCCAGCACTGGGATTACAGGTGTGTACAGCCACGCCAAATTTTAGTGGCTGGCATGGTGCTGGGCCTGCACATTATGTGGTACCAGGGATCACACCCGGGTCTTTGCACTTGCCAGGCAGGTGCTTAGACCACTGAGCTATCTCCCCAGCTCCTATCAAAGTTAGCGTTATTAATGTAACAACACTGAGTAATCCTTTGACTGAGTATAGAACTGTAGGCAACATGGACTTCTTCCCTCGGTGTTTGAATGAGCTCTCTCTGCCTCTTCTCCTTCGTCTCCCTTCTTGGTCAGTCTAATTGACATTCCTCGTGGAGAACTCATAGAGCCTTTTCTTGAGACTCATTTAGATGCAGGCTCTTGCTCTGTTCTTCAGTGTTTGTCCTCAATGTGAGAAATCTTACCTTTCTTGGTGCAGATTATTTTCATCTATGATCTTCTTGATACTCTTTTCTCTTCCCTCCATGAAATTCTTTTTTTAAAAAAATTAATTTTATTGAGAAACAAATAGCAATGAGACAGTTTCAAAACTGATTAGTAGGACAGTTTCAATAATTAATACATTGCATGTTGTTGTCTTCGTAGTGGTTATTCATAGTACAAGATGCAGACATGATGTCCTGTCCATGTCTAAACACTGTTAGTACAAATTTTTCTTCTCATTGAATTAAGAGAAATTAGCTATATATTTATTCTAACTATTTTGCATATACAGATACAAAATGGTCCTTCATTTATATCCCCTTTTGTGTTTAGTTTTGTTAGAGATGGGTATTCCATTGCCATTTACATGTTGCAGGTGCATGAATTCAGCAAAATGATCCAATATAGTCCAGTAGTCCATAACAGTGGTGGGTTATCCGCAGGACTGGCAACATCAGAAGTTGTTGACCTAGCGTTGGAATGGCGGACACGCACACGACAGAGTTGCGGCTTTCACTGAAATTCTGTTGTGTGCATGTCTGCCACTCCAGTGCTAGCACTCAAATGTGATCGTTCTTTTGTACTTTCTGCCTCCTCTCCATGCCGCAGCATTCTCCAGGGCAGTCAGGCTCATCCTCCCCGGTTCACCTTCAACCAAGTTATGTCTAATTTTTGTGTTGATTTACACATATGAAGGGTCTCGTTTAAAGGCATATATGATGCCGTCTTAGTTAATCTTCTCATTGTGAAACAAACTATCTGATACCTGAAGGTGAGAGAGGAACACTGACTCGGCTCACTCTTGTACGGGTTTCAGCCCATAATCGGCTGGCTCCGAGGCATGTTGGCTTGGCAGGCAGACACTGCAGAGGAGAGACAGTTCATGGTGGGCAGAAGGCAGAGCAGCGACGTGGGGCCACTGAAGTGCTTTCTGTCCCTCATGTCTCATCCAGGCTGCTTAGGCAGG
Source organism: Octodon degus (assembly GCF_000260255.1). Lineage (NCBI taxonomy): Eukaryota > Metazoa > Chordata > Mammalia > Rodentia > Octodontidae > Octodon > Octodon degus. The sequence goes on from NW_004524646.1 coordinate 9,737,359, forward strand.
TCCACCGCACCTCTTTCTAACCGTCATGTCTTATGGAAGCTACTTAGGCAGGCAGCACTCACACCCTTAATCCTAGTGCTCTTCACTAGAGCACTGCACCCTGAATCAGTGGCAGTGACACACTGTCTAGATGCAGCCACCTTGGAATAAAACCTCACCTAAGCTGCCACAGGGCTTTGGGGACCATCTAGGGGCAAGCCATAACAAATACATCACATTCACATATGACATGGAAACACAGAACTCTAGTTCTTCTCTGTTTATCTCTGTTCTAATAATCACTGAGTTAATCTCTTAATGCCAACCTAACACTAGAGATGAGATGCTAGTTTTCTTCTTTTCTTATTTATAACTCCTGCTAGGGCAGTAAGAAATCTGGATCTATTTGCCCTCGGTAGAATTGCTCACTGGCTTTAGACTGGGATCTACAGAAAGCAACTTCAGAACCTATGCTGTTGGGAAAATCAAACCTACCTGTTAAGTGTTGATATTTATTTATTAATGTCTACATATACTACACAAAATGCTTAAATCAACAAGTCTTAAGTGCACAATTTGACAGGCTTTGACAAATGAGAATAGCCTGGGAAAACATCCCTGTCAAGACAGCGAGCATTTCCTTCTCCCCAGAAAAGTCCTAGTATTTCTTTCTGGCTCGTTTCCCTGCCTCATCTCCAACAGGAAGCAAATGCTCTTCCTGTTTGTCATCATGGGTTAGTTGCGTCTGTTCTAGAATTTCATATAAGTGAGGTCAGAGCGGGTTACCTGTTCTGTGGGCCGTTTCTGCCCCTCAGTATAATGTCCCTATTCATATATGCTGTTACATACGGCAATAACCTCCCTCAGCTTTATTGCTGAGTAAGTCTTTGTTATAGGATGGGTTTCTTGTTCACTTACTTCTTCAGAGGCATTTGGGTGGTTTTAGTTCTTAGGGTTTTTCATTATTAAGTTTTTGGTACTGTTTAGATGTGCGTAATGACCCCATTCATCAGAGGAAGCGTGCACCTGTGGGCGGTATATTCTATGCCTCTTTTTCCTCATTCTCCCCAACCTTCAGTCCCCTTTCCTCCTTGTTTACAAAGCTTTGATTCCATTTTAGCCTTTTCTTCCTTTTCCCGTCCTTCCTCCTCTCCTCCAGTTCTGCTTTCCTTTTGAACATCTCTTCCTGTTTCACGGTATCTGCTCTATGCTTTGGTCCTTCTTTGCACTTTCGGTTTCTCATGCCACTGAAACAATGTGATATTTACACGTGTGTGTGATTAGTTTCACGTAAGCGTACGGTCTTAAGGTGCATTCCTTTAGCTAGAAATGTCTCAAGTTTATCCTTTACCACTGAGTAGTACTCTACTGTGCTAAAAACCACACATCTTTTTTTTTTTATCCATTCACTAGTTGATAGGCACTTGGGTTGTTTCCATGGGTTAGCTGTCACACACGACGCAAGCATGAATACCTTGCTGGGGTACGACGGCTTTAATTCTTTGGGGAAGTTGCTAAAAAAGAGAATAACTGGGTCAAATGGGATGTCTAGTCCTAATTTTTTTTTCCAAGAATCTCCACACTGATTTCCACAGTGGCTATACCGGTCTATACTTTCACTAACAGTCAGCAGGGTTCCCTTTCCCCCACAGCCCCACCAGCATTTGTTATTGGTTGTTTACTTAATAACAGCCATTTTTTCTGAGGAAAGACGGAATCTCAGAGTTGTTTTAACTTGCATCTCAGGAATGATTAGGGATGTTGAACATTTTCTTCATATAATTATTTGCAATTTTGATTCTTCATTTGAGAAGCGTTTATCTTCACCTCAGATGCCCATTTTTGGATTGGGTCTTTAAATTTGGGGTGCTTGATTTTTTTCAATTCTTTCCATATTCTAGGTATTAATCCTTTGAGGAGCTACTGGCTCCGATTTATCCCCACTCAGTGAGTTGTCTCTTCACTTGACTGGTGATTGCATTTGCTGTGCAAGATGAGCTATCAGTGGTTAATCCTTTGTAATATTTCTTGTGTGACTGGCATTTTGTTTATGAAGTCTTTGCTTACACCTGTGTCTTCAAGCGTTCTACCTATTCTCACTGCCTACAGATTTAGTGTTTCCATTTTAATATCCAGATCTTTGCTCACTTGTGATTTTAGTTTAGGGCGTGGTGATAGACATGGGTCTAGCTGCAGTCTTTGGCACGTGCACTGTCCGTTTTTCCAGCACCACTTATTAAAGAGGCTGTATTTCATCCAGTGAAGACACTTGGCACCTTTGTCAAAAATAAGGTGGCTGAGCGTGTGGGGATTTGTTTCCGAATCTTCTGTTCCACTTGTCCTCAGATCTGTTTTTTATTTTTTATTTATCTGGTTTTTTGCCAGTGTGGAGAGGCAGGGGCACCGCAATCCCTGACTTGAAATGACAGCGCAGCACTACTGTGATAGTTTTAAGTTATCATAAATGAAAATGTTCGTGGGAAGGCCTGCGTCTTTGTTTCTACTGTGTAAATTTCAGGGGTCAGACTTGTGAGTTTCAACAACTGGGGTGGCAGTGATAGAATATTTGCCTAGCATGCCCAAGGCCCTGGGTTTGGTCCCAGCACTGACCCCAGACTTGTGGGGCTCAAAGCATATAATTAAGAACATTAACTGTTAACTTTTTTTCACAGTAATCCTGCCATTTTACATTTTCACTAGTCTTATAAAACATACATACTCTACATCATCAACACTTGAATTTAATGGACTCTATTATTTTGGCCTTTCTTGTAGCTGTGTAGTGCTTTTTATGGTTTTAACTGTATTTCCCTGGTGACTGATAGCAGTGGCTAAGAAAACTTAGCAGTTGCTTTCTTAGCTATTTCTTGCATACTTTTGTTGTGTTCTGACTCTTAGTTTTGAGACAGGGTCTCACTATGTAGTTTGGGCTGGCCTTGAATTCACTAGATAGCCCAGGCTGGCTTCAAACTGGTGGCGATTCTCCTGCCTCGGTCTTCCCAGTGCTGGGATTATATGTGTGCACCACTACGTCCAGCTCTCTGTACTTTTGTAAGGTATCCATTCATGCCTTTTACTTAGTGGGAATCTCTTGTACAGTCTCTTAGTACAATCTCTTGTACTAGTTGCACTATTTTATTTTAAGTCAAAATGCAAATGTTTATTTTGCAGTATACATAAAGAATCTTTTGTATACTAATCTTGCATCCTGAGACTTTATTAGTTTTAAAAGCTTATTTAATAGGTTAGGAACTGTTTTCTAAACAGGTACTCATGTTGTTTGAGAAAAGAGACAAAGATAAAAAAATATCCACTTCTTACGTCTTTTCTTCATCTTGCTCTTTGTTTTACCCTGATGTCAAGGAAAGCATTTTCTCTTTGTCATATGCCATTAGCCAGAGGTCTTCAGAGAAGTCTTTCACTACATTGACAAAGTTCCCTTCAGTTTCTACATTCAGAGAACTTTGTGATCATAACTAGATGCCAGATTTTGTCATCATCGATGGGTCCTCTGACTATGCAGACAAACTTTCCAAGCAGATGAATTTCCTGCAAGAGTGGTTGGTGCTTACAACATTTTACTTATGGCTGTCTTAAGTGTGCTGGTCTTTTATCATTGTAGAATTTATTCTAATAAGGAATATTGGCTTATAATCTACTAGTAATATTGTTGTCAAGTTTTAGTAACAACATTTTACTGTTCTCATAAAACTGCTGGTTGACAGGCAGCCTCTAATGTTTTATTTTACTGAAAGCCTGTGTGTAGGCTGGGCATTACTTTGCAGTTAAATATTTTATAGAATTCAATAGAGCAACCATTGAAACAGTCTGGGCCTAGAGCTCTTTGGGGAAAAACACACTCACACACATGCGCGTGCATGGGCGTGCACACACACACACACACACATCATACACTTTTTGTTAAATACAGTACTCTTTGACCATTTAAAACATTCATTTTGGGCCAGGAAGATAACTCAGTAGAATAAGTGCTTGCCTGGCAAGTACAGGGCCCTGAGTTCAATCCCTGCAAAAACCCCCAAAAAACAAACAAACAAAAAGTTCATTTTATTTTTCAGTATATATAAATTTTGTAAATGTTATATGTATGTGTGTCTAGTTATTCAGATTTTGTTTTGTTTTATGTGAATTATTTATGGTCTTTGTTTATCTTACTTAAAAATTGTCTATAATCTCCTAATCCTCTCGAAGTGTGTAAGATTTCTAAATGTGTACTTTCACTCACTTTTGATATTGATCATTTTCTCCCTCTTTCTTCTCTTAAATGTATTTAGTACAGGGTCTACAGTGTCTCACTGCACAAACCGGACTCATAGTGACCCTCCTGCTTGCAGCCTCCCAAGCACTGGGATTACAGGCCTGCTCCACCACGCCCAGTCCTGATCCCCGTCTCAGTGCGCCCTGGGGGCGGGGCCAGCACAGCACACCCGAGATTGAATCCCAGTCCCTGCGTCTGCCTAAGCAGGCGCTTTGGTCCACTAAGCTATCTGATCGGCCCTTTAGCCCTCTTTTTTTTTTTTTTTTTTAATGAACTTTACTAAGACTATACTGATTTCAATGTTTAATAATTTTAGAGCAACCCATTTTGTCTTTGTTAATTTTATTTATTGTCTATTTTCCACTACAGTAAGTTTCACTCTTATTGCGTTTAATTTTTTACTGATTGTGATTTAATTTTCTCCTACTTTTTAACTTAACAAATAATACACTTTAGATCTTCTTCCACGATATAAGCAGATAAAGCTATACCTTTCTACCTTAGTACTGCTCTATTTGTATCTTACACATTTTGCTAAATCATGATTCTATTAACACTCAGTTCCAAATATTTTCTAATATCTGCTATGATTTCTTCTTTGACTTATAAGGTATTTAAAAATATATTACTTAATGTCTAAATACTTGGGATTTTTCCTAATATCTTATAATAATTAATCGCTATTTTGATTGTTGGTTTCTTTTTATTTTGTTTTTGAGACAGGGTCTTGCTGTGCAGTTCAGAATGGCCTAGAATTTTCTATGTAACTTAGGCTGGCCTCAAATTAGCAGAAACCCTTCTGCCTCCACTTCCAAGTGTTAGGATCTTAGGTGTGCACCACCACTCCTGGCTTAATTTCTGATTTAATTTTATTGTGGTCAGATAATGAGGTCTGTAATATTTTATTCTTTTGAAATTTTTTATTATAGGATTCCATTTCCTCATGGTTTTACTCATGTGTTTATCTTTAATTATCTCAAACACGATTGAAGGAGACTTTGGCTTCTCCTACGCTGTGGCTCTCCACCTTTCCCCAGCGCGAGCCTTCCATTTCTCTGCTTTTATGCAGGTCCAACACTTCTAGACCAGAAAAACTCTAGGTCCAGGTCACATCTAACTTTGGCTCTTCATTTCTAAACCCTGGAAGTTTATTTTCTCTTGAGGTAAGCTATGCATTCTTATCTTTTACTTATCATATTCTATCTTAGGCTTTTGCTTTCTTATAGGAAGAGAGAAGGGTTCGTTCCTTATCTTAGTATGAAATAAAATTGGACATGTATTGCTAAATTAAAAGTAGACGCTGAATATAATAACCAGTGACCATCTATACTGACGTAACAATTCAGAGAGCCTGTCACAGGGTGAATGTCAGACATTGACTCTTCCAAGGCAGATCCATTTCTTCACCCCAAACAGTTCCCATTCTATTTGTCACACCCAACTCTAAACGCAGTGTATTATAAGCATGTGTGGTCTTCCCCTCTTGGCGTCTCCCAGGGGTGGGAAGGGAGTGCGTGCTCTAGTCTGTGCTGCCTGGGACTCTACAACACGAGTGCTCGCAGGATTCTGGCCCCTGTTTCCTGACCAGCTTTGCCACATTGGCAGCCAATGGTGATGGCCACGACTCCAGGGCGCTTTGAAGCACGCAGGGGATTCCTCCTTGGCGTCCTGCTGATGATCCAGCACCCTGCAATTCACTCTATTTTTTTTCTCAATTTACCTCATTTCTTTGGAAGATTGGGCCAAAGGAATGTTAACATTTCCAGTAACCCAAAACCTCCACAGTCTGTCACACTTCAAACCCAGCGCTGCGCATCCAACGGAGAATTCAAAACACTATTTTCACACTTTGCTTCTGACCAAAGGAAACGTGGTATGTTGGCTTTAGCTTTGAATTTCAATCCATCTAATTCAAAATATATGAAATCAAAGCTCATTTCCAGAACATCTGTGAGAGTCGCCAAGCGCCTCGCTGCCTCTGCCCTGTCCTGGCAAAGCTGGTTCTGATTTTGCGGGCTTCCAGCCCTTGTTTGAAGTTCATCAGCGACGCTCAAGTTCTGGCGTGGCTTTCATCCCGAGCCACACTTGACACTCACTTTCATTTCGCATGAGGACGAGGGGCAGGAGAACAAATGGAGACTGCGGCGAGGAGCGGTTAGAACCGGGTACCCCATGAAGGGAGCCGAGCTGGAATCCTCCACGCAAGCTGGAAATGTGACTCCAAAGGAAGAAGCAGATATTTACTGACAAAAACATCATTTATTGAGCGTCTATTACATGCATCATGTATATCATGTTCGAGGAAAAATAAATTACAGGTTTTGTGCCTAAGCAAGAGCCAGAAGAGTAACCAGTAATTAGGATAAAATGTGCTGAATTAGAATTTTGGGAGCACAGGAATAGAGAGGACCCTGGGGAGGACTTAGCGAAGTCCAGACTTTTCAGTTGGTTTTGATCATGTTGGAGGGCTTGTGTGGGGAGGGAAAGAGTGGAGACAGAAGAAAGCCAAAGTCAAGGCCACCAAGAAGCTCGAGCTGACCCAGGGGAGCCCGAGTCAGGAATGGCTTGCTCGGCCAAGACCGAGGTAAAGTAACTCCTCATAAAGCGATGTCTGGCCAAAGCTTAGCCTGAGATCCTTGCAGGCTAGCAGCAGTAACACAGTTAAGGTCCTCTCGGATGCCCACCAAGAGCCCGGAAGTCCTCTGAGTATGTTCTCTGACCCACATGACCTTGTTCTGGAAAGAAGGAAACTGAGTTGCGAAAGGGAGGGTACATTTCCATGATGAGTCAGATCATGCAGGGCCGAGACTAGATGGACTCTGACGTGATGTTCGCATCAGTGTCCCTCACTGTCACCTCACTTTGGTTCTCTGTGGGACACACTCAGAACACCTAGGGGTGAGACCCTGGCAGATACGGATTAGACAGCCCCACAAGCAAGGCTGGAACACAGCTCGCTGTCCCACAGCGAAGGCGGGCCAGTGCCATTTCTGATTGCTCTTCCTCCATCAGGGGAATTTTGAAATAAGATCCCAGAGCCAGGAGCACCAGCTGGGAATTGTTAGAGATGCAGATTCTTCGTCTCCTTCCTGATGCACTGAGTCAGAAGCTGAGAAGGGGGCTCCGTCATCTGTATTCCAACCGACGAGCCCCCAGCGGTCCCAGTGCCTGGCCCACCCAAGGGCCCATGGCTCCCACATCCTACCTCACTGGTGTCTCATGGTGTTTTGCATGGGAGACCAGCCCCGCCCTCCCTGGTCTGGTCCTCCGATGTTGATGGCTGTTTCCACTACGCTGTCTCCTCATGATATCCAAGTCTAACCTCTACTACAGTGGGAGGTGAGGAAAGAAAGACAGGGGCCCTTGGCTAAGCCCACAGGTCTCAGGGAGCAGGTGCCACTACCTCTGCTTTCCATGAAAGCAAGACAAGGTCACCGAATGGCTTAGCTTCACATTGCTGGGACAGCCGGCGTTTCATCTCCACAGCAAGCAGTCTGCAGTTGACTGAGAAGCAAAGCTGTGTGCTTCCAATAGGTCTCCCCCCAAGTGGCCAGCACCCCACTTTCTGCCTGGCCATCGCCACCACCAATCTGGAATGTGTCTGCCTCACCTTCGATGGGCCGATTTCTTTACTCCCATCAACCACTTCTCAGCATCACCGTTTAGGGAGGAGGAGCGAGCTGAGGTGATGAGGTGCGTCCTTCTCCTGGGCTGGGCACTCACGTCCTGCTGAGTCCAGTCATCTATCCAACTTGATGGCCAACTTTAGCCTGTGTGTATTTGTTTGAACGCTTGCCATTTTTCCCCTAATATTTTGGATCATATTATAAAATACATTTTAATTTTCTTTTTAAAAAAGGAGGATGACAATACTATTTGTCTCCTACTCCTGAGGCCCCAGAAGTCTTCCTCAAGAGAAACCAGGTGAGCTAGTTCCTCATGGACCCTGCAGGAAAGAGCCTGCGCACACATGGAATTCACCGCGTGTCCAGCCAGCCTCCCAACTGCAGAGGCCGGGGAATGTGGGTGTGGGGTTTTGCTTTGATTTTTGCAGGAGACACCCAACTTGGAGTGTGTTCTGAAACTGTGCAGAGACTCCACCCCGGCCTGTTTGCGGTGTTTCTGTCCCCTGCTACCAGGCACAGCGCCTCGTGGTTAGTCTGGCATATATATATATATATATATATATATATATATATATATATATAGAGAGAGAGAGAGAGAGAGAGAGAGAGAGAAATGAAAATATATGATAGGACCAGGGAACTAGCTTGGCAGTCCAAGTGCCTGCCTGGCAAGCGCAAGGACCCAGGTTTGATCCCTGGTACCGCATGCCATGCAGGCCCCATGCTGAGCCAGCCACCAAAACTGGGCATGGTGGCGCATGCCTGTAACACCAGTTCTGGAGAGGCTGAGACAGGAGGAACACTACCGAGTCTGAGCTGTGTAGAGAGATCTTGTACCAAATAAATAAATAAAAAGATTAAAAAAAACATATGGTGAATGTGTAATTTTTTAAAAAAATTATTACAGTAAAAAGCACATGCCACTAATCACCTTTAACCTCCCCAACACTTCAAGCATATCTTCCCCTCTTTCTTGCTACTTCCTGAAGCAGTTCTGAAGTGCTCATTCATCAGTGTCTTAAAAATATAGGAACAAAAATACAGTACATGTTGCTACCATGCGCCATGCGATGGAAGTGTAGCCTCATAAAGACATTGCGCTTTGCCTTTTCCACTGGATCTGCCACCACGCAGCCTTTGGCTCCTTCCCTAAATCAAAATTATCACCAAGGGGAAATGGTTTGGATCTAGGCAGGACATCAAGGTAACTGCCATTACAGGGGCACTGCAAAGCCTCGTGAAAGAGGACTGCAGGAGCTGCTTCACAAAGCGACGAGGATGGAGGCCTCGCCGCACGAGGAGGAGCGACCTGAGGAGGCTGTCGCATGTGTCTCCTACTGTGTTACTGCGCTCTCTGCTCGTACCACAGGCCTCTGCTCCTGCTATGTCCTCGGTTGCAATGTGCGGGCCGCTCTGCCCACAGGTTCTGAGTGAGCCACGTTCCGCACTCTCTGTGGCGTTCCACAGAGCTCGCTTCCCGCTGTTCAGCGCTGGCTCCTCACCTGCCGGCTGTGTCGTGAGCACAGAGGTCTCCCCCGTGCCTTTGGGGCGTCTTCCCTCCTCCCTCAGGGTCCTCCACTGCTCGGTGCTGGAAATAGCCTGAGAAAGAGACAGACTGCGCTGGAGCCCGGGGGTGGAGATTTGCCAGGGGGCTGACCTGGTTCCCCGCAGCTGTTCCAGAGGGTGGGAAGGCTCACGCGCTGCTGTCCCCAGGCCTCGCCACCCATGTGCAGCTGCTGAGATCTTCTCTGTGAATGTGGCCATTGTGTCTTGGATCCACTCCAGGAGTTCTGCTTCTGCTCATTGGACAGCAGCTGGGCCGGGCTGTGACCACAGCAGACACACGTGCCGGGGAGTGGCCCCGGCCCCTGCCGAGAGCTGTGTGAGCTGAGGGCCCTGCCTTAGTAGTCAGGCACTTGGATGGAAAGAGTCCCCACGCCCACAGTTCAATGCCAGCTCTATCTTTCAAACCCTCCTGCAAAGTCTTGGTGTATAATACGCATGTCAGAGCAGATCATGTGGTGTTTTCCCACCTCAATTTTTAGGACTTTGGAGATGGAGTCATTTAGACTTGTGATTTAGGGACCATCTCCCTGCCTGGCTGGCTCTGGAAGACATCACAGGAAACTGGCTGGGTAGGACCCATCTGGCTTCTAGTCTGGCTCTGCCATAGTCTCCAGCCTCTCTTCACCATGGCAAGAAGCAGGTGACACAGAGCCATGAGCACCTCCTCTCTCACTCAGCAGTGGCCTGTGGCACGGGGGATAGCAGTGAGGGTGGGCGCAGGTAGACGCACACTCCTGCCTTTTTCACTTCGAAAATCGTGTTAAAGGGCACATAATGTAACACCCACTGTCTGCCCCAAGCCTAAACACGCAGTTCAGTGGTTTGAATGCATTATAACGTGCGACCAGCACCCGCGTCCACCCTGCAATGCTTTCACCTTGTGTGGAGTGCATTCTATAGCCATTAAGCCACCACTCTCCACTTCTGGCTCCCTCAGTTTTCAGCAACCACCCTTCTCCTTTCTGGCTTTCTGAATCTGAGGACTCCCGGTGGCTTCGGTAGGTAGAGTCAGACACCATTTGCTCACTGTGACTAGGCGAGCTCCTTCAGCAGTGTCCCCAGGCGTGGCGCGCCTTACTGCCTTCTGCAGATTGCCTCCGTCACGGGGCTGAGTGGTGTCCCAGAGCGCGGCTGCCAAGCCCTGCTCGCCTGGTCATCTGTCCATGTGTGAGAGGCTCTTCTCCTGCTGCTTGTGCTGTGAGTAAAGCTGCTGTGGAGGGAGGTGGACAGAGAGCCACCTACAGCCTGCTTGGGGCTCTTTGGGGCCTACACAAGAGGCAGAGTTGCTGGGTCCTATGGTCCTTCTGGTTCTTTTCATGGGAAACTGTCCTTGGTTGTGTTTTAGGGGCACAGAGAGCCATCTTGAAACTGGATGGCAGCAGCATGGTGCTCCTTGGCCTCGTTTCCTCAAGCCTGCACCCAAGACTTGATCATCAGCCTTCTTAACATGTGCTTTTTTTTCTTTCTTTTTTTTTTTTTTTGGAGGAATCAGGGATTGAACTCAGTTCCCTGCACTTGCCAGGGAAGTGCTTATTCCACTGAGCCATCTCCCCAGCTCCTTGTCATGTGTTTTCTCCACTAACCTCTTCAGGCTTTGGCTCCTCACTTTGGTGACAACAGGATAAGTAACTATAGCTGGTACACAGATAAGTCATGAAAGATCAATAAATGATGCTTTAACTTCATGATGTGCATGTGTGTGTATGTATGTGTGTGTGTGTGCGTGTGTGTGAAAGAGAGACAGACAGACAAACAGAGACAGAGAGACAGAGACAGAGAAGCAGAGACAGAGAGATAGAGATGGAGAGACAGAGACAGAGAATACTTCTTGGCCAGAGCTCAGAAATCCAGTTAGGCAAGAAGGCCAAGAAGTGGTGTTTTCTTGCAAGAACAGGATGCACTGAATGTGAACTGCTGCTCTGCCATTCTGGGCCGTCATCAAGGGCCTTCATGAGCACTTCAAGGGCAGCATTGTGCCTCCTGCCTCTGCAGGCTTGTGACGAGGCCTTTGGGGGTGGGACTTTTTGGCAAACTGCATCCTAGGCAACGTTGCCTTTTCCATGAACTTATCTTTGGAACCTGGTTGATGGCTGGAGTGGACAGAGGTGTAGTGTCACTCCAGACAAGGACCGTCAAAGCAACCAAAACAGGGAGGCTGATTAGCGTGGCTGGTTAAGCTAAACAAAGAGATTGGCCATTACTGGGCAAGATCAGTCACCTCAGAAGTCCCAGGGGAGACCTCCTTCTGGATTCAAAGCACATTAAATTTCCATGTTGGGGGCAGCAGCCGTGGATGGCGGAGGAGCTTCGCTGCAAACCAAACCCCTAATTCACCGTCCCGGAGTGGAAATGTGTGTTACTAACACCTCCCGAAGTTAAATCAGAGCCAGAGAGATAGCTCAGCGGCATACACCCCTGTCTGGCAAGCACAAGCCCCTGAGTTTGACCCCTAATACCAAATTTTAAAAAAAGAAGTGAAATCATCAATATTTACCACTGTAACTTCTCCACACTGTTCGACACCCAGATTTCACCTCCACTGTGAAGCCACCCCTAGAATGCTGTCCTTGTCGCCAGGAGTAGAGAATGCGCATGCGAAGCCCTCCCATCTTTAGTAAGGCGGAGGAAGATGCAGAAGCCACACCTGCGGGGGGCAGAGTGGGCAAAAGTAACACATTTTCTAATATTTTTATTGCAAATGTTTTAGTAATGGAGGAAAATTGTCTTACTATATTCATACGTGGAATCTGCACGTGCAATGTGTTTATGAAGAGAGATTTCGGTGGCATCGTACACACCATAGTGGAACCACGAACTGCAGCGTGGGGAACACAGTCTTCCATGAATTAACCCATTCAGTTCTCACTCAAACCTAGGAGCCAGATGGCGTGGGGAGCCAATGACGTTTCCTGCGGGGTGGCGGGTCCATCGGCTCTGCCCACACCACTGTAGATCTAGAATCTCCATGCCGATCAGCCCCCCAACACATGCATTCAGTGAGCCCGTTCACTGGTGCAACTGTGTTTGTATCCAAAAGTTTAAACTCTGGGGCATGAGAACACAGTACTTCACAGTACTTCACAGTACTTCACGGTATGGGAGAGGCGGCAGTGGCTTGGGAATTTTCCTCATTAAACTTTTTACTTTTACCAGTTTCTGCATCAGCCAGAAAAAAAAGTGTATTTCACAATGGAAACCTGCAGCTTGGTCAAAGAAGCTGATTTGCAAAGAGCAAAGAGACACGCATCGCTGTATCAAGGACAAGGAGGGCAGGAGGGCGGAGCTGCCATTGGTGGTGAGGCCTCACGGTCTTCTCACTCAATTAGGTTCTGTTTCATGGAGCTCAAGTGTTAGAACTGGAGAAGAAGAGAGAGTGAGCCATGACCACAGGATTATTGTTTTATTCCTCTTCCACTGCAGCAAGGCAAGTGTGTCTTGTCTGTCTGAGAAGCGGAAGTTGTATGGGCCTCTCCACAAAGCCAAAGAGTCCCTTCTGTCACACTACGAGTGAGACATGGGGAGAGTGACCACTTCCCTAATGGAATGACAGTGCTGGATGGGAATTTTTCTGTTCTGAAATGAGGGCCCAGTGGCATGACTGTGTCCTTGTGGTGGTAGGAAAGGAGCAGAATCAAGACACTTGGCCAAGAAACAGATTGGGGGCTGCACTGAACCTGTGCCAAGCTGGAAAGAAAAGGCCTCTGGAAAGGTGGCTTGCAGGTTGTTGGGTGTGGGCAGTCCCTAACCACTCTCAGATTCAAACAAGAGTAGTTTAGGAAATATGTGGGAGAAAATGACCATCCTGCTCAAACGATGTAGACTACTGGTGATTTCCATTGCTATTATGGGCTACTGGACTCTTTTAGAATATTTTGCTGAGTTTACACACCTATAATATTCAATAACGGAACTTAGAAAAAATGGGGTATACCGATGAATGTCCATTTTGTATCTGTGTATTCAAAGTGGTTAGGATAGATATATAGTTGCATTCTCTTAATGAATAGAATGATTTGTTCTAATGGTGTTTGTAAATAGGATCACAAGTCCGCATCTTGTACAGCAATTAACCACTAAGAATATATGCAGTGTATTATTTGTTGAAACTGTACTTCTGATTTGATTTGAAACTGTCTCATTGCTATCTGTTTATCAATAAAACTTTGAAAAAAAAAAGGAATGGTAAGTAATCTACTGGTAACTTAAAGTGTGTGGGAAGGGGATGTGTTTGTGCCTAACTGTCCCCCCCAAAGCCTCATGCGTCATGGGTGGACTTCTAGAGTTTGTGATTAACTCATAATCCACTGGGATTATGGGTGCGAATGCTGCTGGGATTACCAGTGTGAGATGGCTGTGCTTATCAAGGAGTTTCAAGAAAGTAAATGACTGAAAAAAGGCCAAGGTCCCAGGAAAAGAAAGGATAAGACAGGCGCGAAGCTGCCTCGTCAGGTCCGGCTGCTGCACCTTTTCCAGGAGTGAGGCCTGTGCGGCTCACTGGGACGTGTCTCAGCAGATGGGGAGCTGAAGAGCGCATGGGGCAGTCCCTATGGCACGGGGCTGCTGGAACCACTGCTGTCCTGGGTGTCTGAGCTCAATGGGTGGTGAAGCCAGGTTCTTTCCCTTAAGTATTTGGGACATATGATCAAAGACTGCAGTGAATGCTTGAACTTGCTTTTAAATTTTGCTTAATTTTATTGGTACATTTTAAATGATTGCACTCATTGGTGAGTTTGTACCTGTACGCGATGTACCTTGATTCTTCTTTTTCTTCTCTCCTCCCTTCAACCTCCCTTCCCCTCTTTATTTACAAAGCCTTTGTTTCCCTTTTCTTCTATTCTCTTTCAAATTTGAAAAGAATGAGTGTTACAGTAAAAGCCATACTGGTGTTGTCCCCTCCAAATCCTCCTTGTCTCCTCGAGCACCCCTAATTCAGCTTTCCTGCCGCTTCCTGCAGCAGCTCCGGAGTCCTTTTTCCTGAGTGTCTTTGGTTGTGCTGTGCTGGCTCTCTCAATGTGCTGAATCTGTTCAATGCTTGTACCTCTCACTGTGCAGAAGACCCAGCAGTCCTGCTGTGCCTGATCGCGTGAATGAGCCGGCTGAGGCCGCAGGGTCGTGCTTTTGCAAGCCTGCTTTCCACCACGCGGCACTCAGCAGAAGCAGTCCAGATTTTTTAATCACACCTCATAAAGACCCCAGGGAAAGAGACCTTCCAGAGCTGCTCCAGAACGTGCTCAGAACGATGGCAGAAGGGTGTGCTTGAAGGGAAGTGGAGGATTTTAAGAGAGGTTAATGACTATGCATCTTTCAACGTAATAAGGTTTTTAAGTATTTGGATATTCAGCAACTGTTTTGATTATGTTCCAAATTTTATTTGGTGGGGGAGAGAGAGAGAGAGAGAGAGAGAGAGAGAGAGAGAGAGAGAGAGAGAGAGAGATTCAGAGACAGAAACAGAGTCTCAGGTCCGCTGAGATGATATTTCTCTGTCATCCCCAGAGACTCCTCTGAACTCAAGTGGGGTGCGGTGACATGTAGCTGGTCAAGTCCCCTAACACTATCCTCCTCCCCATCAAATGAAGCTGGGCTTGAGGATTCCCCAGGGCAGGGTGAGGTGCTTTCTCTTCTGCACATGTTCTGGGGTTGGAAATGCTGGCTACAGCAAAGGGCCCTTCCTCCTCTCCACACCTCCTGAGATGCTGCCTGTCCTCCGGGCCTCAGTTTCTATCTCTTGAAATAAGAATGCGTGGACAGTACTAAAGATCAAGTGACAATCCTCAGGGGACTTGTATGTGACTACAAGGAGGCTCTTCCTCCTTGGCTGTGCTTCCCAGGGAGATCTGACTGTATGGGAATTGACATTTCTTAACAACGTGGTGGTGCATGCCTGAAACTGTAGCACTGTGGGAAGCTGAGACAGGAGAATTACAAATTCAAGCCCAATCTGGACAATGTAGCAATCCGCAAAGAGCCCATCTCAGCATGAAAAATGAAAGGAGGGCGTGTGAGATGAGCTCAGGGCCAGGACATCGGGCTGAATCCCTAGTGCCTCTCACCATGAACAAAAAGCCGATTTCTTTATTTCAATTTTCTAGAATTTGACTGAAGGCAAACCTTAGCTGAATCACCAGCATTTCTGTATGGTTGGAAAATGAGCCAGTCTCTGAGCAGCTTTGGCCTCCTCTGTGAAACGAAGGCCAAATGCTGCCCACTTCCAGAGAACCTGGTCTGCCCCGAGCAACTCCACGCGTGGGCACCTGGAGAACACCAGCCGCTCTGACGCGAGGGGAAGAGCGAATCTGGATTGCCATGTCCGCAGCGGCCCATGGTTGATACCCAGGGAATCCCCACAGCGCCCGGGGGCCCCTGTCTGTACCCAGGGAACCCCACAGATGTCCAAGGTCGGGAGAGGCGACTCCATCACCAGCACCCAGATGCACAGTGTTTTGCAGAAGCAGAAGTTTCAAGTTTGCTACCCGGTTGCAATCGGCCTCATCTGGTCAGCTTAGTTAGTTCGTGTGTCTCCCACTCGTTAGGCAGGTCGTGTTCTCTGTCAACCTGAATGCACTCCCGCGTCGATCTTAGTTGCATTTTCTCTCAGCACAGGGCTCCTACTCTTTTACATACCTCAGGGGAGCTTGGTCATTACAAACTGATATTTTATTTTGCCCGAAGCTACTCCTGGATGCATTTTTTAGAAAGCATAGACACCAACAGCGACCAGCTGGGCTGTGGAGTTCCTCCCTGTGGGCGGCGTTGGACAGCTCGGCATGTTCTAGGATGCTGAGACTCGTGTACTTCACAGTCGTGGTGTTAAAAAATAATTTCTTTCAGAAACAACAACAATAACAACTTATTTTGCTTTTCTCTAACTTTCACTCCCAAGAGAATTCCTAGAGTTTCTTTTTGTCAAAAATATGTATATAAATAAGTTATTTCCTATCTCAGGATTATTTTAGACAAATCTACAATTGGAAATTGGCCTGGAAAGCAAATTATATATTCACACAAACATGTGATATATACTTCGAGACTTCATATAAAATGTAATGTGAAGATTGCATAGGAAGTTATTCTACCACTTTCTGCGCATTCACGGGCATCTGCTCTGTGGTAGGCATGGTACTACCTTGGGTGTTACCTGGCTCTTTGTCCCTAAAGCCTTGTGTTTGTACCCTGGTCCTACCAGTTACTGGGTGGGTGATGTTAGATGACTCCATATACCTTATTGATTCCAATGCCATCTTTTAAGAAATACTTTAGGATCTAAAGTGGTTCACATCCCGCAGTTGATGACCTCTTTCCATCCTTATCCTTAGTATAGCTTTCTTTCTTTGCAGTGCATCGTCCCTCACAATTGATGTACCTAAAATCAGTGGAATCCAGTAGCTACCATTTCCAAGTTTCCATTTCGTTCTCTGCAAAGTAGGGAAATTGCCAACTTGGCATTGCTGAGGATTAAAGTAATTAATGGATTTGGAGATTTCTTAGTATGGGCATGTGATAAAAGGCCCCTATTATTGTCATAATAACTTAGTAATAATAGTCATGATTTCAAATGTAGACATCCTGCTGATTGTATTTGTTCTTTTTATAGTGATAAGAATATCTCGACCTATGAAAGTTACATGGCCCACGGTCAAGAACAAATTCTCTGCTTCTAGAATTCTTATTCATCCCACTTAAGCTACCTTAATGCATAAATATATATTGTGTTATTCATGCATAATGGCAACCCTGAATCTACTTCTCTAAAGCAAGAAAAAAAAAGAGCCAGTGACATCTCCAGCACTCTGAGAGCCCCGTTATGTGTTACTGATTCTGCACAGGCATCGGAGTGAGTGTGTTCATCCAGGCACCCCCAAATGCTGTGACTGCTCTGTCACCTCGGAGGGTTCCACATAACCACTCTGGATAGCTTTATGCAGGTCAGCAAATTCTGCTGCCTTTAATGTACATGCGGAAGAGGGAGGGCTATTTTTCACTGAAGGTTTTATGGAAATTTTTCCACTTATTGATTTTTCTTTATATCTTAATCTTTAAAGACACGCCCTGTATGTACACACACACACACACACACACACACACACACACACACACACAGAGAGAGGAAGAAAATGATTGCCGTGGCCGTTTGTTCAACGTAACAAAAATATAGCATATTGACAACATTATCTGTCATCCCCACATTTCTTCTGGAGTAGAAAACTGTTTGATCTCAAAAGCCTGCAGACTGCATCAGTTCACAAGGCTATCTTTTATTCATGCATGTTAAAATAAAGACAGCCATGTGCAAGGGTTTCCACAATTTGGGAAGAGGGGAAAATGAACCTACTTCTGCTAGCAAAGCGCACCGCGTCGGGTACGCCAGCAGGGGTCCTTCCAGTAAGTTTTCCACACTGCTCGGGGTCCCCTCTACTGTCAGTGGCCCGTGCAGCTTCGAAGCATTGTTGAACTGGTGATGCCTTTTAGAGAGCTTTGCTTTCCAAGGGAGAAAACCAAAGACTCAATGGCTCAGAGCCTTTCCTGGGGTCACGCGTTGCATTCTTCACAGGACAAGGCCAAAAAAAATCTGCTTTGTAGATCTCAGCTGGAATCCAAGTACTGAAGGGATGGGAGAATCTTGGGGAAAATACTTCATCTCCTTAGATTTCTATTTTTTCCTCTGGAAAATGGGAGTACTGGTACTGACTCTGCAGATTTATTCCCAGAACTGAGGGCAACAGCATACGTAAAGATGTTGGCTCTGTGCGTGCATGACTCCACGTACCCATTTGCTTTACTTCAATTTATTGGCTTTGTGATTCCCTGCTACAGAAATAGTGACATAAAGTGATGCATTTGTGATTGATTTGGATTTATCGTGTAAACTATAAAAACACCTCCGTCGCCTCATTCTGTGAGGATTATCCAGTGTTGTTGGATGTTATTTCGTGTTCAGCAATCCTGGAAGCCAAAGGGCGCGCCTGCCTCGCCCCTCCGAGAGTGAGCTGGGGCTCGCCCGGAGCCCAGCTGGCCCCTTGCGGTCCTGTGCTCCCTGGCGGCCGCAGTACACATCCTCCGCGGTGGAGAACTCCGCGCCGGGAGGCCAGGCAGGCAGTTCCACCTCAGCCAACCTGGAAAACGTAATTTCGTTTATGGTTTTTTGTTCTCCTTTCAGGGATAAATGCTATTGGTGATGGTCCTCGAGAGAGCAGGTGTTGTATTTAGGCGCCCTGCGCTCCTGGCCGGCCCGTGGGCCCACGCACGGCACCGGCAGAGGCTGAGTCTCCGCGCTACCACCCACTCTTCATTTCTAGGTGGGTCATTCATTCCACGTTGAACTTGAACGTCACTTAAGATCCCTTTAGGGGCCAGGTTTTCTAGTCCGTTGAACTAAAAATACGTGAACCTCTGCCGTTCCCTGAGCCCCGCAGGGCGGCTCCTGCGGTGCTCGCAGGATGTGTGCGGCGGAGGCCACTGGGTGCTCTGTGCTGTTGGTAGAAGAGGGAGCGCCACGGAGACACCTCATTACCTGATTAGGTCACCCTGCTAATGAGGAAGGAAGTTGCAGGGTGCCCCGGGTGCCCACGCTGATCGCGGCTGTACTTTGCTCCCCCCGCCCACACCCTGAGTCTCACCACCGGAAAGAAGGTGCTTCTTTCTGGAAGAAGAACAGGAAGACAACGAAGAGGTGAAGGCAGAGGCTGTGATGCGAGCAGGGTGCGGGGCACAGGCTGCACCCCAGGGCGGGAGTGGGCGGAGCCGCACGCTTGGCTCCTGCAGGGTCCGCCTGGGGGCCAGCGGCCTGGGCCTCTGCTCCCTGGGTTTGGGGCTCAGGTGCACGCGTGCTGCCCTCAGGATCAGGGCCGTGGTCCTCGGTAGTGCTCACCCCTAATGTCCGCTTCTGTGGCTGCACCCTGTGCCCTGCCCAGAGAACCCAGACACCCCGTCTCCTTCGGTTTCTGAGTTACAGTCCTGTCTTCCTGCCTCAGAGGCATGGTGGTCCTGGGCCTGTGTGTCCATGGAGCGGGCGCGGCCTGGTTCCTCCACGTAAAGCCGCTCACTCCGTCCTCAGCAAGTTGGACGGGGCCTCCTCGTCTGCACGTGAGACTGGCTCCCCAGGCCCCTCTGCCAGCATCCTCCTTGTACTCCGTGGAAAGCCATGCTGCCCCTCCTCAAGGAAGGCAGTGGCCCGGGCCCTGCTGTGATGACCACAAGACCCGCTTTAGCACAGTTTTCCTTCGCTTCCCTCTCCCCGCCCTCCATTTGTTGCTTTGACCACGGTAAGGAAGTGTCGCGGACCAGGCAGCCTGGCACAGACCAGCTTCCGGGCAGTGGAGGAGGCTGGAAGAAGACGACCAGGGGCTGAGCGAGATGCTCTCCCTTGGGTCCACCCCCCACGGCCTGGAACGGCTGCCTCTGCTGTGTCTTAGCGCAGTGCGTTTCTGTGTCGTGTCCTGTCATGCGCTCCACCAGGCGACCTCACTTTCACTGAATTGCCTTTTGTAAGACCTCTGTCCAAATGGAGTCCCATTAGAGGGCTCTGGCTGCTAGAATTCTAACCTAGGAATGTTGGAGAACTACGTTTCAGTGAACATACAATGCCTTTTTTTTTCTTATTTTTCCTTTTTAAAAATCTTACAAGGGAGGCAGGCGCTGGTCTTGCCTGATCACCATCTTTGCAAATCTTTCTTCTGATTTAAATGTAGGCCATGGCTTTTGACACCCAGACACCAGAGCTTTACTGGTGTCCTGGTTCTGTGGGCTAGGAGGGGTCCGCTCTGACCGTGTGAGGGCTGGCAGAGGGTGGGTAGGAAGCTCGTACAGTGTGAGTGTACATGCGTGTGCATGTGTGTGCGTGCGTGTGTGTGCATGCATGTGTGTGTGTGCGCGCAGGATGGGGAACCATCAAATAGTTCTCAAAAATATTCTCATGCAAAGATCAACAGCTCTCCCCCATTTACCTCCGCGTGTGAGTGGCCACATGGCAGCTTGAGGAGCTCCTGCCTTGCAGGGGTGCCCAGTGTTCTGTAGGGAGCCCCTGATCAACGCATTTCCTTGTAGCTGGATGGGGTGGCACAGGCAGGCAATCGCAGCACTCTGGAGGCTGAGGCAGGAGAATGACAATTATGAGCTCATTTGGGCCATTCAGTGACTTGGCAAGATCCTGTCTCAAATTAAAAAAAGAAAGAAAGAAAGAAAGAAGAGTTGGAGAGATAGCTGAGGGCGAGGGCTGTAGATGCAGTCCCTAGAACTGAAAAAGAAATCCTCCTTCTTTGCAGTGCAACTGCAGCGTTGTTCGCCCTGTGACCCTTCTTAGTGTATACACACACGCACGTGCACACGCACTGTCTACACGCACACACACACACACTGTCTACACACACATACACACACTGTCTCTCTGTTAACAACAGAATGATTTTGATACATCTTTTAACTAACCAAAAGCAACATCTTGACAATTTTAATCGACTAATTATACACTCCTGGTCATCTTGAAAAGTGCCCATTGTGGGGCTTTATGTCTTGACAACTGTCAGAGTTCTCAGCTGGAAAATTAGGATACAGACGGAGAATTTCAATGACTGTGACCTTGGGAAGTTCAGAGCTGAGTTTTCCGTCATGCCAGGGCCTCAGAGAGGCATGTGGGTGCCCTGCAGGATGGGGCGCAGGCCCCCCTGTGTGAGCTCTGCCTTCCTCCCACCCAGAAGCAGCCGGCAGCACCCAGGGCCACAGAGCTCTGACAGCAGCAGAGACACAGGGAGCCACCTGCCTTTCTGCTTTGTTTTACTGACATTTCTTTAGCTTCTTCTTTCTTCTCCTCTCCTGCCACCTCCTTTTTTCTCTCTTCTTTTTTAAAACAGATGAATGAGAACTCCGTCTCTCGAACCTAAGAGAGTGTTGCTTGCTGAGACGTGCTATGCATATATTTAGTGCCAGATAGTTTACAGTGGTCATTCTAGTACATTCTTTTTTTTTCCTGATTTATTTATTTATTTATTTATTTTTTTACATCAGTTATTTTTATTTTAAAGAAGGAAAAA
>NW_004524646.1:9760894-9767240 GCF_000260255.1 Octodon degus
AGGATCCCGCCGCCCTGGTCATCTCACTCACTCGCCGGCCTACGCTCTGGGTCTGTTCAGGATCCCGCGGCTCTGGTCGTCTCACTCACTCGCCGGCCTGCGCTCAGGGTCTGTTCAGGATCCCGCGGCCTGGGTCGTCTCACTCACTCGCCAGCCTGCGCTCTGGGTTGTTCAGGATCCCGCGGCCTGGGTCGTCCTCTAGTACATTCTTGATTAAGTCAATATATATTGTCCCTGTTTACAGATGGAAAGCCTGGGTCCTCTGAGGCAGCACAGTAACATGTACAAGGACAGTCACGTGGTAGCCGCAGCCCCACCAGCATTTTCCTTGTATCAGGGATATCTCATTCTTTACATCTAGTCAGAGCAAGAGAAAACTCCACCCAGGATCCTACCCAAGGGGCTCCCTGTGCAATGGGACTCCAGGACCAGGGCAAGGCTGGGGGGACAGTGTTCAGGGCTGGCTTAGAGCTGCACCTGGAGCAAGCCAGAAAGCCCAGGCAGCTCAGAGCAACCTGCACTCAGTCTTGGAGTCTCAGGTCTTTTGCAAGACAGAGAGCCTCCAGCATGGTCTTCCAGGGACTTGGCCATGTAGAGGAAGCCAACCCCTCCAGCACCGTCAGCCTTCTGCTCCCGTAGGACATGCAGGGACTTCCAGGTCTCCAGAGACAGGAGCAACAGCATAGGCAGCGTGATCACAGGACGTGGTGAATGGTCACATATGAGTGTGTGACACATGACCTTAAACTCCCTTCGGAGCACTTCCTCTTACCTCACACACACTCATCCTGCTACTTCCTGAAGCAGCTCTAGAAATCCTCTTTCATGAGTGTCCCTAGCTGCCTGAACGCCCTGGGCAGAGGTGACATGTTCCTCTTTCATGATCATTTTGACTTGGGCTAGAACCAGAAGTTGCAGGGTGTCCGATCCAATGAATTAGGTGACTGAGGGCACATCGGGGTACTTTTATTTTGTTTGCCATTAGTATTTTGAATTGATTCAGAATGTTGAGATGGATACAAGAAGACACCTCAGAGCCGAAGCTGTCCACAGCTACTGGCCTAGGGAGATGGGAGCTGATGGTGCCAGCCCTAAGCAGGGGATGAGCAGGTGGGACTGGACAGCTCGCGTCTAGAGACTGCAGACCCTGGAGTGCTGATGTCCAGGGGTAGGAGCAGGAGGAGTTCCAGCTCCACTTGAGAGAGAAGGAGAGTGAATTTCCTCTGCCATTTTGTTCTGTCCAGGACCAGCTGATGGGGGGTGTTGGGAAGGGCAGGTCTTCCCTAGTCCACTGAATGAATTACTACCTGTCTCTAGAATGCCTCACAGGCATCCCAGGGAAGATGCTTTGCCCAGAATCCAGTCCTGGTGACACCTGAAGGACCCTCTCCCCCTCTGGCAAGTGTAGACAGGAAGGGGTAGGGGCTGGAGGTATAGCCATACCCACAGTAGCAGGGAGATTTAGTCAAGGGTTTCCTGGCTCCAGGCTCAGAGGAACCACTTCAAGTGGCCCTTAATCTGTAAACAAACTGAAAGCATTTGATTAGAAAAGAGCATAGAAAGTTCTAGAAGCCTGCTCAGCCTTACATTGCCTGTCACACTGGTCTAGCTTGAATCTGTGTCCCTTTCCACCCATCCCAACATACGACTGGCATCCAAAGTCCCAACATGGTGCCTGTACAACTCTCCATGCCTCCAACTCAGGTGGCTACTCGTAAAAACAGACATAAACATAAAAACCTTGGCCTGGAGTAGACTTGGTGGACCCAGGGAGACCTTCAAAGGCCATGATCACATGGGACCCCTCCGCAGCTTTGCCCTCCAGGGTGCCATCTTCCTGCTTCTCCACTGCCTCCAGATCCTTGTGACATCCATGCTTCATCAGGATGCTCTTTCTGGGCCATCTTAGCTGCCACCTCACTCTATCCATCCACTCCCACTGCACCCCACTTAATGTGGTGTCTGAGGACAGCACCATATTTACCCAGCAAGCAGCAGCTCAAGACCTCAGGGCTGGTTCCAGTCTCTGATCACTCTTGAATCAGGAACCTCACTGAGCATGACAAGCTGCGGCCTTGGCCTTGGAGTAAGGCCCTGGTACTTTTTGATGTGGCCTTGGCTGGCATTGGTGAGCCAGGTACTCCTTTTGCAAACTGCCTCAGCTTCTCTAAATAAAAGGGCCTTTATTCGCCAAGCCTAAAGTGTTGTGCCGTGTGCTATACTTGAGTAATACCCAGAACCAGGATTGGGGTGGCAGGGGGTGGAAGGACATGGTTGTCTAAACTTATAGCAATTGTTTTTATGTATTTGGTACAAAGTCTCACTAAACAGCTCAGACTCACAGTGATCCTCCTGTTTTCAGCCTCCCCAGCACTGGGATTACAGGCATGGGACACTACCCCTGCTCTCGGTGGCTGGCTCCGGGTGCCCAGGGACAGGGCCAGCACAGCATGTGATGCCAGATATGGAACCCTGATCCCTGTGCCTACCTTAGTCTGCTGAGCTATCTCGCCAGCTCTGATCGTTTGAACTTAAAAGAAATATTTTAAACTCACCCTTGCCAAGCTAAAGAGAAAACTGCAGATTGCTTTTGTATCAGTCTCCCCAACCCCAAAGCCATCACTGTCCACCTTTATTGTTAGTTTATGTTTTAGTTGCAATATACTGAGAACCTGACCCAAAGCTGTCACCCTGAGTGCCCTTGGGCTTCAGCCTCAAGTGGCTGCATGGCGTGGCCTAGAGCTACAGATGCTGGCTCGGAATCTAGGGCTGTCGCTCGCTGGATCCCGGCTGACTGGCATCCTCTGGGTCTGTGTGCGGGCTAGGCAGGCTGTGCCTGGCTGGGACCCGGGTGAGGCATGCCTTCCCCTCTGGGAGCCCTGCCCGCCGATCTGCCGGAGAGCAGGGCTGGAGCAATGCTGAGGGTTCTCCCCGTCATCCTGGAGCTCGCTGCTTGCTGTCCCTCTGCGCGATCCCACTGCTGAGCCTTGCTCTGCGCGCTGTGCTGGAGCTCCCTCCCTTGCCAGCTCAGGCCGGTTATCCCTCCTCACACACTGTGTCCACCGACTGCGTCATGGGAAGAGGCTTCTTTGAGCCCAGAGCTTCCAGCCGCCCCCCCTTGTTAACTCAGGCTGGTGCTGTGGCTGCTTCTGGGTGCTGTGGCTCCTTCAGTGGAGGAAACAGCAGCAGAGATGGTGCAGACAAGTACCTAAATAGATGACCTCAGAGGTGCTTGCATAGGCGACTTTGGCCCCAGGAACTCTGGGGTTTGCCTGCAAACAGGCTTGGATGAACCTGCTGGAGGGAACAAGAGACCACAGGGAGGCTAGATCGCTCCAACAAAGGGACGTCACAGCAGCCCGGTCCAGCCAGCACCCCAGCCAACCTAGACTCACAAGTCAGTCGGCCCAGTCTGGCCCAGAAGAACTGTCCAGCCAGCCCAAACAGCCCAGCCTCAGGCTCCTGGGCTCACTGGCTATGATCTTAGGCCAACAAGTTCTTGGTTGTTGGCTACACAGCACTTCCAGCTGATGTGCTTGGTCTGTGGAGCTCTCTGTGGCTCCTCAGCTGAGCCCCTCTCTTCCTATCCTGTCCTTGTCTGCTAAGGTCCTTTGCCTGTTCCTCTGACCCTCCAGCTAGACTGCAAATCCATCAGGGCAGAGTCCACAAGTCGCAGTCGAAACTCCAGGGTCTCCCACAGGACATGGCACACAGGAGATGCTCATTAAATCTTTTTAACATCCTTCAATGACTGATTCAGGAAATCAGACAGATTTAGCATTGAGCCATTGCTTTCTGACTTTGATATGAGCTGTACCTTCCCTGGACCTCAGTTTCCCCATGGATCTAGAAGAGGTAAGCATACCCGTATGTCCTGTGGTAATGAGGGAATGTTTGGGGAACCTGCCTACATCTGTGTGAGGCCAGTGCTCAGCAGTAGTGGCAAACACATCCAAACAAAGACCATCAGAATGTTTCCTGTGGGCTTGCTGATGCCATCCAGTTCTCTCGTGGTACCTGCAGCCACCATTGGTCCACAGAAATTGTGCATTCCAGGAGGGAACTTTGACAATGAAACCAGGCTCTGCTTGTGTTGGCATTTGGCTCCCCTTTGCTTTTCTTTAGATTGGGGGCATCAGGTGACCCTAAAGCCTGTGTGCAGATGTATCCATTCTACCTGCCATTCACTCCACTCACAAAGAAAAATGTCACATCAGTTAGAGAGATGAGCAGGCCAAAAAAGAACAACAAGTGTACACCACCTGCACACTCGCACTGCAAAAGCGATGGACTAGTGCGGAGGCCAGGGGCAAGGAGGGTCTGAACACTCGAGGAACCAAGCTCCCATGTGACAGCAGAGCGCTGGAGGGGTGCTGGCAGCTGTGACAGGGACGGGGCAGAGCATAAGGCCTTGTAGGTCTCAGCTGAGTTCAAATACTTATTTTTTTTTTTCTTTCTTACAGTTATGTAAATCTAGGAAAAGATTTTTAAAGCATGCATAGCAGACTTGGTGGCCAGGGATTCCAAGAATAACGCACAATTGTCTCATATCATGTGTCCCTCCAGCAGCTATCAAAGCATCCTTGTAAGCTATGTGTTCAAGAATGACCCATAACAACTGTGGAACAGTAACAGCATGGACAGCTCTCCGAGGATAAAGGCCTGACCCCTGGGAGGCCCCTCTGTGAACAACTTCGTGGCATAGTGGACATCCCAGCAAGTGCAGCAAGAGAGGGCAAGAAAAGGTGTGCAGCCCGAGCACTTAAATGTGTCATCCGGCTGAGTCTCGTGGCTGTCACTTGACACGCTCTGAGGGTGTGTGCCCCTGTGTGCAGCGTGCCAGACTAAGAGAGATGCATGTGTTCATTGATTTAGTTCTTACAGTCAAACTGAGTTATTCATGACTGTCACTCTGCGCTAAAACCAAAGTTGCTGTTGTTAAAACCAAAATTTAGACTTAGGAAGCTGGCCCAGGAGCCAGTACCCTTAAGCACTGCAGCATTTCCTCAGTGGTAGGGAGTGCAGCGTGGACCTTCTGTAAATAAGATTATGTGGCACACAGGGCACAGCTGCTGCATGGTGTGACCAGGCTTTGAACCCAAGGAGAATGCAGGCAGAGGGGCTTGACCACAGACTATATGCGCTCATCGTCGGTGTCCAAACAGCACACACGGGCGCACATGTACGGGGACGAACCAACACCTGCATGAACACAGATGCGTGTGGGTGTGCACAGGGAAGAGCCGCCGCTTTATTTCTCTGTGTGACCTCCGTTTGGCCCACGGAAAGCTGCTGAGCTGGGTCTTCCTGCCCGCTGGGGTCTGAGCTTTCCCCTTGCATGAGTCAGGGCAGTTTGTAGATGAACAACCCAACTGACCTGGGGTCAGGTGCAAGAGACAAGTGCCTTCCCCGTACCGGTGGCTTCCTCCTTGGGGACACTGAGGTTCTCACGGGTGGGGCTCCACTCCTGCTCTGTCCTGTGAGTCCCTGACAAGAGGTTTTACCTTCTGTGGCTGAGCCCTGGGTGACAGTGGCAGATAAAGTGGAAAGGCAGAATGGACTGGGTGTGCCCAGGCTGCCTTCTCCACGGGCGAGGAAGGAATGCAGCCTCCAGCAGCCGCTCGCTTCCCATGCCATCATCTGGTCCGTCCAGCCCAGGCTCAGATGTCCTGAGAAGGAGGCCAGGAGTGTGGCACTCACCCGACATGCTCAGGTCTCCGCCACATGCTGGACCCTGGCGGGAACATCGGCCACCAGGCGCGGTGCCCAGGGGACTCATCTCTGACTTCACCTCAGGAACAAGCTAGACCAAGGGTGCTTCCTATGCTTATCTTTTCTTTTCTGCTCGCTACTCCACGAGCTCAGGAAATCCTGACCTGCCTGAGCTTGTTCTCTCAATCTCAATGATATCAAAGTTTTCTGGCTGAAAGTGGGATCCTCAAAATGAAATACGACACTGGAGAGTCAATATGAAAATGCAGAGACAACCTCGGGTTTGTGTTAGGTCCCTGCCCTGCATCAGAAGAATTTTCTAGAGGAAAAATGATGTCTGCTTAAGAATGCATCAGTTCCCAGCTTCCCCACCTAGGGCGCTCTGAAGGTGCTGGGTGCCTGGCATCATGGCAAGAGGTTTTGGCTTAAAGGGGCTGAGGAAAGAATAGGTGCTTGGAGCCCCCCAGGCCTTTACGTGCTCAGCCAGGCCTGAGGGCCTCAGAACCCCCTGTCTCAACTAAAGAGGTTCCCACGGAAGATCTCTGTCTTTCACATTCTTGGGGTTCCCATGGAAGGTCTCTGTCTTTCACATTCTTGGGGTTCCCATGGAAGGTCTCTGTCTTTCACATTCTTG
>NW_004524646.1:9767340-9785021 GCF_000260255.1 Octodon degus
TTCACATTCTTGGGGTTCCCATGGAAGGTCTCTGTCTTTCACATTCTTGGGGTTCCCATGGAAGGTCTCTGTCTTTCACATTCTTGGGGTTCCCACAGAAGATCTACCTAATTCATGCTTTTCATAGGAAGAAATGGGATCAGAGCTAGAGGAGCCAGAAAATCTATCCACCAGTAGAATCCATGGCTACAGTTTGGACCTGAAATGTCTCCCAAGTCCTATATGCTAAAGGTGCAGGCCCCAGAGTGGAATCTTTGGAAGAAAACCTTGCCCTCTCTGACCGCTACCCTCGTCTTTTTCCTTGTCGTGTGAATAGCACTCTCGCTCTACCACCCCACCTGCCATGTTGGACTGCGCCACCATTGGCTGAAAACCATGGACTGGAGTCAGCAAGACCATGAGCTAAAATTAATCTTCTCTCATGGTAAGCTGTTGTGTCAGAATTTATGTTAACAATCAGAAGCTGGCTGACAAATGGTTGATGAGAATATTTGCAAGGCGATCCTCCAGGGATGACAGCAGGGCCTAGACCTTTCTGGTGTCCAACCAGAACATCCATCACCCCGCACAGAGCAGACCCAAGTAGTGCTTAGCGACAGGTAGAAGGAGAGGAGAGATGAGCCATGGGGCAAGCACCATGGAAAAGGGGAATGAAAGGATTTGGGCTTGTTCTATTCCCCAAAGTTTCATGAGATGGGGTCTTGGTCCCCAGGGTGGATGTGTAGAGGTGGCAGGGCCTGTAAGAGGTGGCGATTATTGGAATGAGGGTAGGTCCTACTGTCTCATCCTCAAAGATAGATGAGTGTTCTCTTATGGGTGGGTTGAGACTTGTGGGATTTGTTTAGTTTCCTCAAGAATAGGTTACTAGGAGTGAGCCTGCCAGCTGCCCTCAATCCCTCTGTCATATCCTCCTCTCCTTTCCTTTCCCTCTTCCTCTTTTTCTTCTCCCTTGACTCATTCTCCTCTTCCTCCTCTTCCTCCTCCTCCTCCTCCTGATTCCCTTTTCTCTCCCCATTGCTGGGATTCACAGGCTAGGCAAGGGCTCTGCATCCCCAGCCATTTTTTATTTGGAGACACCAAGTTACTGAAGCTAGCCTGGAATTGTAATTCTCCTTCCGCAACCTCCTGTACAGCTGGGAATGCAAGCGCCTGCTGCTGCATCCAACCAAATCTTTCTCTCTAAGTACGGATCTGTTTCTGTCAGAATGCTCTCCACCCTGGACGTACAGGACTAACCCTGCTCTTGATAGCAGCAGACCCCATTGCCCTCTGCAGGGCTTGTCTCATGCCTTTACCCCTTGGTTCCTGGCTACTGCTGATCACAAAATCACGTGTTGGCCAGCCAAATAGCTCAATGGATTAAAGTGCCTGCTTAGTCAGACACAGGGGCCAGGAGTTCCATCCCCTGGCCTGCTGTGCCATCCCCATCCCTGGGGCGTGCTGAGATGGTGATTGAGACTGGGTGTGGTGGTGCATGCCTATAATCCTAGCACTTGGGAAGCTGTAAACAGGAGGATCACTACAAGTCCAATCTAGTAGTGAGACCCTGAGCACCCTGTAGACCCTTCCCTAAAATACCAAAAAAAAAAAAAAATAAAATAAAAATGTGGCTATGACACTAATAGTTATTTCAAAAACATTACTTTGACTTAGTGTCTATGGAGTCCTGTCTCCTGCATCTCTATTCTGTCACCTCTTACCTCTTGGTTTCTTTGTTAAGCAAACATCCTTCCCATCTTCACAAAGGAATATTTTAAATACAGTTGGATATTTTAAAAACACTTTTGTAAGAATCCTTAAGTAGTCTATTTCCCTAGGGTGCATCTCTAGAAATGGACTTATTAGGGCCAAGTTGGGTTTCAGTGACGTATTGCGTCATGAAGTCATGGATGCTTTCTATAAGAAGGATGAGCAAATTTAGGCACTCTGTACCTTGGTGAGAAGTACTGACTCATTCATCCTCCACAAAGTGGAGTTGTGTCATTCAGAAGTTGACAATTCTAATAGCTGAAAAGCACTATTTTATTTTTTAAATTAATTTTATTGAGAAAGAAATAGCAATAAGACAGTTTCAAAATAGGTAGTAAGACAGTTTCAATAAATAATACATTGCATATTGTTGTCTTCATAGTAGTTATTCATAGTACAAGATGCAGACACGATATCCTGTCCAAACACTATTAGTACAAACTTTTTTTCACTGAATAAGAGAAAGTAGCTGTTTATCTGACCTAACTAATTTGTATATACAGATACATTTTTTTTCACTACAAAATGGTCCTTCATTTATATGCCCCTTTTTTGGATAAGATGGATAAGGCAGTGGTCCTGAGAATCTCCCTCAGGTTTCTGAAACTAGCAGCTAATTGGTGGGATTCTCACCCTGATTAACTATATATGCTGGTACCTATGAAACCGAGCAATTGCACCGAAGATAGCAGTGTGTAGTCCTAGGGCCATGCTTGGAGTGCCTGTCATTCAGCACTATTTTATTTTTGTTGCTTTTGTAGTTATTGGATTATTA
Source organism: Octodon degus (assembly GCF_000260255.1). Classification (NCBI taxonomy): domain Eukaryota; kingdom Metazoa; phylum Chordata; class Mammalia; order Rodentia; family Octodontidae; genus Octodon; species Octodon degus. The sequence continues at coordinate 9,769,865 of NW_004524646.1, forward strand.
ATGAAGATAAATATTTTTTACCCTTATTAGTTATTGGACCATCTTTAGTATATTTGTTTTGATTGCCTGGCTCGATACTGGAATTATTTTTTCTTTAATTTATAAGATCCTTTGCTTTTTCTAGATTAAAGATATGCATATCTTTATGCTATGGTGATTATTTCCAAGTTTCTGTATTCCTTTTAAATTTTACTATGCTTTAGACAATATTCATTACCTCTTTCTCTCCGAGATTTAAGAGAAATATATATATTTGTAGGCAAAAATTTGAAAAGCAAATGTAGAAATGCAAATTATAAAGCAAAATATATTTTGATTACCACCATAAGTAATCACCACTATAATTTGGCGCAGCTTAAGCTGTTCTCAGCAATATGACTTTTCTTTTGCCTAAATTAGAATTATATCGGATTCTCTGTGCTGTAACCTGCATTTGTGAGTGTCTTTCTGTTTTGCTAAGTAGCCTCCCAAGGCGTGACAGCCAATAGCTGTAAACTCTTTTGTAACAGGGATGCAATACGCCATTCCTTTTTTTTTTCTTTCCCACTGAGGCATTTTATTTGTATGTTTTACATCCTTAGAAAAAGAATCCCAGGAGTTTTCCTCCTGTGTGTTTTCAACGCTCTTCTTCATGATCCATGATGCCAGCCGAGGTTGTCAATACATTGAAACCAAGCTGACAAGATGGGAGCAGGTTGTTCTGCCATCTTTCCAGGTCTTTCAGCTGCACATCCAACCTGGGGCTGGTCACGCCACACTTGCTTAACCTTCCTGGGAGATTCACAACCATTTTTCCAGCCCTGTGATCATCGGTGATTTCAGATTCGCCGGTGTAACCAGGCTTCGTCATCACGGTTAGAAACCGGACCACGACTTTGGAGCACGGCCTAACGAGGACCTGGTGTGTGCCTTGCTTTTCGGCATTGTGGATGCTCTTGAGAGCGTCAGCCAGGACATTCGCGTGCACCATTGTGGCGGCACGGAGAGATAGCAGAAAGAGCCAACATGCCACTCTAAACAGTCGCCAGTTGTCAAGGATTGTTGGCGACTCGCAATGCCACTCAGGATAACTACCGCACAGTCAAGGTTTTTTGTCAACAGAGCTCACCTAATGGCTTCCTTTGCACGTTGCTCTAGGAGTGGGGTCAGGGGTCCCAGGGTTCACCCCTCAGAGAGGCTCATGGTCAGCACTGCCTGGCTTGTCCCGGAGAGGGCTTGGACCGCACGACCCTCTTCCAGAAGGGTGTGAGTGGGAGAGTCATTGGTCAGCCTGACTGGGATACAGGACGAACACAATCTGTTCCTTTGAATGTCCATTACCTGACCACTTTCTTCCCTTCAGGTTGAAATTATGAACTTTTGTGAAGTCAAATCCCTTAGAGATTGTGAAGCTGAGAATTTTACCTGCGTGTTGGGTGGAGCTGAAGATGCCTTGGGAGTCTTTCCAGCATAAACGACTGTCAGGCTGGTCCCTGTGCCCAGCACTGCTGTGTATCGGCTTACTCGGCCTCTTGTCACTTCCCTGTGGTCCTTCCAAGGATGTTAAGTCCTGGGGCTGTCAGGGCCCACGAGGGACTGATGGCTAACATTTCCCCACAGGGGCAGGGTGATGGGGCAGTGGGATCCAGGCATTCTTGGGTGGAAATGGTTCCAGAGAATGTAGGCAGTGGGTACCTTTGCTCTGTGCTGAGCTGTGCTTGAAAGAACAGAGTTCTGAGCTCTGCTCCTAGGTAGCAGTACACCTGGCAAGACCAGAGCAAATTTTATTAAAAGAAAGGAGGCAAGAAGCTGAGATCTGGAGTTATTCTAGACACTAGACACCTGTTTCTGAGTATTCCTAGGGTCTAGACTGAGGGTCAGCCAATTAAGGACAATAAACTATATGTGGCCCACTGCCTGTTTATTTGAATGAAGTTTCATTGAAACATATCCACACCTATCATTAACAGGGAGCCTGGGGGGACTTTCACAGTGTAAGAGCTAAATTAACTAATTACAACCAGGATATCTGATCTACAGTGACGAAAGTCTTAGCATATAACCCTTTAGAAACAAATTTTCTGATTGCTGATCTTGACTGGCATTATATTCTAGAAATGGACCTCATTCAATATTTCATTTTCTTTTCAGTTCATATCTAATTTTGGTTATTATTTTAATTTCTAACTTCAAAAGAAGTACAAGTTTATTGTGGGCAGTTGGATGGCAATTATTTTCTAAAAAATTAAGAAAGAGAAAAATTCAAATTACTTCTTGTTATGGTTTGTGTATACTTATCCTCCCAAAGCTTCATGCAGTCGTTGAGGTGCAGGTCTTCAGCTAATGGTTAATTCGTGATCCAAGGCTGGGATCATGGGTGTGAGGGCTGCACCCAGCCTTGGGCGGACAGCCTGAATATGAGACACAGAGACAGACTTGCCTTCTGTAGCCACTACTGCCGCTACTCCTCCATTTTGCTCTCTGCTCTGTGCTGCTGCTGTGAACGGTTGCTCTTTGCCATGTGCCCCTCTGCCTTAGAGCCAGTCAAGTAGGGACTGAAACCTCCAGTAACTCCGAGCTAAATAAACCTTCCCTTCCTTCACATTGAGTGTCGGGTATTTGTCCTAGCAACGAGAGAAGAGTAACTGAGATACTTCTCTAAGATGACACCTTGGGTAACCCACTTAACCTCTTAGTTTCTAACGTTCTCCTCTGTAAGATGGGCATAAGTCCTACCTGTAAGGACTGGGTGAACTTATGACTGCAAAGCACCACATTGCCTGGAGTGTCACAAATGCTCAGCAAATGTCAACCACTCTCAACACATTTGACCTGGGAGGGACCTGGCTCTTCTCTTACAGATTTATATGGTTTTCATAACCCATAGTAATATTAATCTTTTCTTGCCCAACTGATCCACAGAACTGGGCCCAACTGGAGTCTCAGATTTTCTTTAGTTTTCCATCCAGAACTTGGGGATGAATAGCAGTGCTGTCCATATCTGGTAATCGTACTTGGTGTGTGCTTTATATCCATAGAAAGGGCATCTTATTAATGATCATAACAGTTTTTGTAGTAGATAATAAACTGACTGTATCAGGCTGAGTACTAATAGGAAAATGGAAAAAGTCCTGACCATTTGCAATGATGAGAGTTTGGGTATAGACTTGACACCCTACAGACTGGAACTGCCAAGATCCTGCTAGAAGCCAGGGAGGATATGTGAAGACTAGCATAGGCAGAATCCCCCGGCACCCTGAGGAGAGGTTACCAGAGTTGGGGCTGTGATTGTCTGGGTGTCTCCCCTAATCTCCCCTTGTTACTCCTCCAGTGAACTGCTGTTGTCACAGGCCCCTTGAGAGAAGCAACGCGCCTTGCTTGCGTTTCTGTCGTCGGCACCACTGGCTTCAGGAAAGGTGATCAAATCTAGAATAAATGGAGGCGGTTCCAGTCTGGATGCTGCCATGGGCAGGCTGAGTGTCACAACTACAAGAGCAGGAGCCCACTCGCTGGGTCAGGCCTTGCTGCTCCTCCAGAGCCACAGGTGGTCTTGGACAGGCCGCTTCCCCTCTCCAATGCCTTGACAGAAACATGGCAAGAAAACAAAAACAACACCTTCTGCGGAGAAACACTCAGACTGCTTCAAAGCTTCGAGACATGTGGGGACGCCTACCGACATGACACTGCTTGGCTACCACAGGAGCACAGGAGGGTGCGGTTGTGCAACCATGACAGCACAGGCAGACACACGTGTGTGTGTGTGTGTGTGTGTGTGTGTGTGTGCTGGCTATAACACTGTGCAAGAATGTAAATGTGTGGTAACGACCTGTATAAGAATTATAAAATAAAGATGCAAGCTGTTCTTATGCCCTTGCGCTCCACTGTGCTCTGTGCTTTCTGGTGTGGCTGATGCCTTGCACATGTGCCTTATAGGATCTCACTGGTGAAAGCCTATCTTGGGATCCCCTCCCCCAGCAAACCAACACCTTCCTGCAGGCCCATGGTAAAAGATAACATCTATGTGCAGTACACCTTAAAAGCAGCAGAAGACAGAATGGGTTTATTTTTCATTTCATTCTTTTGTTCCACAATTTTGGAGAGAGGCATGTTTTATAAATACAAAGGAATAGATTTCACTGAGGATGTAAACCACGAGATTGATCCAAGGGGACCCAAAAGGAGACAAAGAGGCAGCTGTCACCAAGCTCTTCCTGTCTCATGGGTTCTGGGTTGTCTGGCCCCTCAGGAAGACCTGGCCAGAATCATACCGCCCTCTCTCTGTGAGTCCATTGGTGAGACTCAGGGAAAAGAACACTTGTATCTAGGAGGAAATGGGCCCTGAGGCTGCAGAAAGTTGCCCTGAAGACAGCGCAGCAAGCTCGTCCCTCTCTGCTGAGCTGCTTGAGCAGGCACAAGAGGAGGACAAAGCGATTGAAGCAGATGAAGAGAGATCCAGAGGCCAGAAATGACTGAGAGTGCAAGGAGAGCCGTACCTGGGAGGGAGAAGGACATGGTGAGAAAACACACATGAACGAATTTTACCTCCACGTTTTCCCAGTTCCCTTCAGCTTCAAAAGGTGTTTGAAAAGTCAGAAACCCTTCCACAGCTGCCATGTGAAAGTGCCTGACACCTCACAAGGGAGAAAATGTTCATTTTTCTCATCTTGGTCCTGGTTAAAACCAGAAAGCAGAGAACGGTGCAAACAAAATCCTTCTTTGAAGTTCACGTCTTGGCACTCTCTGGAGCTTTGGTTTGCCTGGAGTGGTGCAGCTGGGGCTTGTGCTGTCCGATGCAATTTATCCAGGGTGCCAAGTTTCAGCTGACACACCGAGGAGGGAAGGTACATTCGTGTGCCGTGGAAAGGCCATCCTCCGCAATGCACACAGGGTGGCTCCCGGGCTCCTCCCGTTCTGCCTCATTACTCTCAGGTCAGGGCTTTCAGGAGTCTACAATGTCATTTATCTACTTATTTATTTTACTTTTGGGGGTGATATTGAGTTGGGATTCCTGTGGATATCTTTATCTGGAGCTTACATTTCTTGTACTATTTCTGTCTAGAACATAGTTGGTAATTAAGGAGAAAAGCTAGGAGAGACTTCTAAGAAACCAGAGAACTGGCAAAGATAGATGAAGACCAGGTTACAAACTGCCCACTGCTTCCTCCCTGGACCTGTTATGGATGTCCTGCTCTATACGTAGAATCCTTCTGTTCTGCTCCTCTAGAAATATAATGCAGAGATGACTTGGAGGCCCTAGTGCGCAGCCCCTGGCAGCTGAAGGGGCAGGAAGTCCTCTGAAACTCCTCACCAGGCACAGAAGCAGCTCTGGCAGCAACACAAAAAAAGCTGCAGCCTCATTTCAAGGATGCCCAGCCCTGCCTGACACCATGGCCACAGGAGCTGTCACTGCACTGCAGCCCAAGGAAACGTGTCTTCCACGAGGACAAATATAAACCTGCCGGCAGGAGAATATAGCCTTTAAGAAAAGGAAAAGAATAAACCAGAGGCACTCTTTTAAAATAAACTCTCCATTCTGAAGTAGTTTTGCACGTTGCAAAGAAAGTCTAGAGTGTTCCCGTAACTTTCGTGACTGTCTTACTTCTGCATGTCACATTTGCTACAACTGCTGATGATATTGGCAATATTGTCACGTTTACTTTGCTGAATTCAAGAGGCTACAATATTTAAATGGCAATGGAATATCCATCTCTGACAAAACTAAACAAAAAGGGGATATAATATGAAGGAGCATTTTGTAGCGAAATATATATATAGGATAGATAGGATAAATAGGATATATATAGGACAAAATAGGATAGATATACAGCTACTTTCTCTTAATTCAATGAGAAGAAAGATTTGTACTAATAGTGTGTGGACAGGATATCATGTCTGCATCTTGTACTATGAAAAACTACTATGAAGACAATAATATGCAATGTATTAATTATTGGAACTGTCCTACTAACCTGTTCTGAAACTGTCTGCTATGCTATTTGTTTCTCAATAAAATTAATAAAAATAAAATAAAATTAAATTAAATTCAAATATAGATATTGGCAATATCAAACTGATGATATTGACATTAGTATGGACCAAAATCCATATTTATCTGGATTTATCAATGATTGTTTTGTGCCTACTGGCTTTTTTCTGCCCGTAGAGCCCAACTAAGAGCCTCATTATCTTTCACTGTGAAGCCACTGGAAACTCCTTGGGTTTATGAATATCTTAGATTTTCCTTGTTTGTGATGATCTTGGCAGCTTGGGACGCAATTGTCAGGGATGCCATAGACTGGGCCTCAGTTTGGTGTGACCATATTTCCCTTTCCCTTTTGGGGGGTCTGTGATTCTTTTTTCTTTTTTTTGAACTTTAGGGTCTACAGGGTGTTCAGGGTCTCACTACTGGATCAGACTCGTAGCGATCCGCCTGTTTACAGCCTCCCAAGAGCTGGGATTCCAGGCGCGCACCACCACAACCAGTCTCAATCACTGTCTAAGCACACCCCGGGGTTAGGGCCAGCACAGTAGGCCCGGGGATCAAACCCTGGGCCTCTGTGCATGCTTGCAAGTGCTTTAAACCGCTGAGCTTTTGGGCTGGCCCTGGTCTGTGGTTCTTGGGGGGAGAGGCCACCGATCTGAAGCTGCATGTCACCTTGTCTCCCAAAGACAACCCTGTGGATACCTTAAACCCCTGATGACGAGGCGACTGTCATGTTTTTCCGCTGTGGAGCTTCTCCTTTCCTCTCTCTGAATGTGAGCTGCACTCTTCCTGAGGGGATGACAATGTGCAGTCCCGCTGAAGGAGTGGGGAGATACCCTTCACTTCCCTGCAGAAAAGGGATAGCAATGGATTACTCAGAGTCCTTCTGCAAAGGAGCTTCATCTCTTTCCTCCCACTTGTTAGCCAAACCTTTATGCTGTGTGCATGCTCAAGAAGCGGTGCTGGCAAGCAGTTCACAACTACTTCTGCAGAGGACGCAAAGCCCTGCTTCATATCTTTTGCTGGTTTTCACCGTGTAATTTTTCCAACCATGTTGTAATTTTTCCAACTTCAGCTCCCAGCCTGAAGCCACTGAACCTGAACGTGGGAAGAGAGTGCAGCCAGCTTTGATGAATTGCAGGGGGCAGCTTCAGCCCGTATTAGCAAGCAATCAGGGTAAATGAGAGAACCAGATCCACCTTTCCAAGCAGGTGAAAGAAGCAGGTAAACACATGGGTGGACAGAAGAGGGTGGTCACAGAGATGCCGCAGTTTGCCTTTGAGCTTTGCTTTGTGTAACTGGAAAGGTTCCGTTCTTTCCACATGCAGGCTTTAGGGATCCTGTGTCTCTATAAGTGAGTCTGGGGCACTGGGGTGGTGGATAGTGGTACCATCTTGGGAGTGATCATTTCTTCAGGTGTTTTGGGGTGTCATATACATCTATATGCGTGGCCATCTGTGCCACCCTAGTGGCTGGGCAGCTGAAGGGTAACACTAGTCAGGTTGACAGAGAAAGCTTCCTGGAGGACGAGGTTGGGATAAATTCTAAGGAGAAGGAAGCTCAAACATTCTCCTTGAGGCTGGGGCTTCCCGGGCCATTCTTCCTTTGACAGAGCAAAGAGCAGACCCAGCTTCTCTACAGAGCCTCCAGCAAAGCTTTCAAGGCCTCTAACTGCCAGGTACACCCTATGCCAGGTCTTGGACTCCTCCCCAACTCAGTCTGTGCTGCTGTGTGATCTCGGGCGGCCTTTGCCCACCCTGTTCCCTGTCCTGTTCTCCCTGTGTTCTGGTGGAAAGTTCCATCCACTCTTCAAAGCACTTAAGTCAGGTCAACCCTTTGGGAGTGGCCCCCAGCCCCTACAGTCCCGGCTGTGCATCCCTGTTCTGTTTGCTTGTACTTGGCCCTGCATTCCTCTGCCCTTGAATTTGAGTTTTCATTGTGTCTCAGCCAGGAAAGCATGCCCTCTCTGCGTCACACTTTTCTGTAAAAGGGAGACTGAAGCGAGGGTAAAGCAAGACAACCTTGTGATCCATCCAGAACAGAACATGGAGCCTATAAGCCGTGATCCATACAGGCCAGCTGTGCTGTTATGACTCATCTCAGCACCTTCCTAGTGACCAGACCCTCAGGAAGTACTAGTAGGAAAAAGAATTGGTGACTAGAAGCTGGAGGAAGACAAAGCTTCATCCCAAGTGACTGATTGTGGAGCTAAGGGGGGCTTTTAATAGGCTCACGCTGTGAGGTCCAGGCAGGATGGCGAAAGCTTTTCTGTCCAGCAGGGACATCAAGGTCCAAGGCTTGTTGCTGTCCCACTGTATCAGGGACAGCTAGAGGCGAAGGCTGGCACAACCTACTCCTGTTCAGTGGGCATTTGTTACGCAGTCACTTGCGGCTGGGAATGTGCAAATACATTAATGTCCGTGATCCAACAGGGCGGCGGAAATCTTGATCTGAAGCAGCTGTTTGGGTACCAGCTGCTTGGTAACAAATACATCTTTAATGAAATCAAACAATTCAGCAGGACTTATTGATTGAGAACAATTGCTTTTAAATACAGTCTAGTAGCCAGGACTGTTAACATTCTTTTTCGTTCAATTAGTTCAGTTGGTTTGAATTAGAGACACTTGGCTATTAGCTAAGAAAAATAAATGCTGTTACCATCAGCATTCAATCCCCTCTTCTCCCACTCACACACAGTTCGGCAGAGCAGACCCAGCAGAAGAGATGTTTTGAGATAAAGCCCACACTTTGGGGAAGGGAGTCTGAGGCAGAACCAAATCCAATGAACTCCAGCATAGAAACTCACCTCAACTGCATCTTGAGGGAGGGATGGGGGGCAGGGGCTCACTTAGTTTTTCCTGCAGAACCCAATGATTTGCCAGGGTCCAGGCAGCATTCCAAGTCTCATTCCACAGCAGGTCATAGCTTCTTCTAGGAGTATGCTCTATGTACTGTCTAATTTGTCCTGATGGAAGGAACCACCCTGCATCCTATCCCTGAAATGGGAAACTGGGCAATCTTCCAGGAAGCCTCTTCTCTCTCACCCCTCACATGGAAGGTCCTCAAATCCTGTGTTCTCTGACCTACACTTCTTTTGAAATCATTCCATTTCTGGATCCCAAGGGAAGCTCCTCCTTGTGCCTGGGTTCAGGGATTCATGTCTTTAACCCTTTGCCCTACATTGCTTTCCTCCTGCCCACCAACACGAGGCATCACAGCCATCCAGAGGACATGTGTTTGCTGGCACAGGCTGCCATGACAAAATGCCACCACCTGGTGCTTTATGCCACAGAACCGATTCTCTTGCAGCCCTGGAAGCCAGAGGTTCAAGACAGACATGACAGCAGGGCTGATTCTTTCTGTCTCTTTGGCACGCACATGCGCCCCTGGCTCTATGTGTTGTCTGCGTGCAGTCTCACTAATAAGAACACCAATCTTCTGCAGGTGAGGGCCCACCTTATAACTCCATCTTACTTTAATCATCGCTTTAAAGGCCTTATTTCCAAATAAAGTCACATTCTGAGATCTTGGGTATCAGAACTTCAATATGTAAATTATGGGGCACACAATTCAGCCTGTAGGGGGACAGTTCAAACTTGCACAGATAAGAAGGCATTTGCATAAGCCCTGTGCATACCCAGATCTCACGTCTTTAGGGTGAAGGCTTTGTGTTTTGGTTCTACCCGTGGGGCCTTCCGAAATCAGGACTCTGTCCAGTCTTCCAGTGTTTCTTCTCCCGACTCTGGGGTAGAATTCCTACTACTTCTATCCCACATGGTTCTGAACACTGAAGAAAGTTGACTCATGGGCCCACCAGAGCAGTGGAGACGGAGGCAGACGCCAGCAGGTCTTCCCCTGCATGACACTGCTCTGGGCTAGGCCTGTGCTTTCGCGATGCCTAGCTCCCCAGTGTCTCCTGCAGAGTCATGGCTCAGCAAGAGGCTGCAGACACATATTTATAAAGCAGCTTGTGGCTTTCTGTGCACCTGCATTTGCTCTGAAATCACCCGAGAACACAGGGATGTTTCACATGGAGCCTGGCAGCCCCTGCAGCATTAGAGCTCACGCGCAGCATCGCGTCAGTGTCCTTGATCAGAGTACAAGTGACTCCGCTTCAGCAATGATGGCACAGGACATCTCAGGCACTGGCTCACGAATGCCTGTGTCTTTAGAGACCACCTGTACCCAAGGTCATGCAGGGTCATGTGGGAAGACTCCTTCCCCACTCCTGAAGTTCTCTTCAGGAGTTAGGGCTTTGCTGGTCATTTTGCTTAGATATTTTCCCAAAGAAGAACAACGAATTGGGAGCTCTGCAGAAGCAAGCAGGCTCCCGGCTGACCACTGCTTTGCCCCAGTGGGCACCAGGGGCTAGCTTTCGATTTCTGTCTATCCCTTCTTTGGCCCTACCTCAGCTGCCACCATGGAAGGCACACTGGGTCCAGCCCTGAACCATCTTCCAGCTGGCTCTTCCCAAAGCCATTTCTTCCCGCTGCCCTGTGTCTGTAATGAAGACAAATTTTGGGCTCTATCCCTCTTTTCTTTTGATTTTTCCACTTGCTCAGATCTTGGGTGTATGAGAGGATGATCCCTAGGCTATACAATTGGGTGCTGGGTTTTTGAAATATTTAAAGAAACGGCATGCCTCTGGCAGGATTGTAGCTGTGGTGGGACCAGGCGGGTGGGTCTTGCACTTTATGGGTAGGGTGCTTTGACCTTGGCAGCCTGGAGAAACTAGGATGTCCCAGGTGGGCCTTAATAAGAGTGAAGTTGGCTGTTAAGTTCTGGGGCCCAGGCAGGAAGCTATAGGCTTGCGATATGCTGTAACTTGACTTTGGAGGGTTACCATAGCTTATGGGGACTTCGTTGACCATGGAGTGACTTTCTTTAGAAACAAACTACACATCTTTGACTTCAAAAAGGTCTTGAGGGGCACATGCAGGGCTTCAAGCACAGGAAACCAGGCATGTGAGAACCAGTGGCAGGGCAGGTGGCAGTTGTGGGTGACCTCAGCAAATGTTGGCCACATGGGAGGAGAAGACCAGGCAAGCTGGCTGCAGTCACAGTGAGGCATCAGGCAGTTGTGGGCAGCCTCCAGGACACCATGGACTTTGACCTCCATGACAGATGCAGCCCTCAGGGACGTCAAGGCCATCCCAGGTGCAGGGGCTCTTGGTATAGTCAGGACTCTTTCCAAGGAGCCCAGGAGACCCAAGAGATGAGTGCAAACCACTACGGATGTGGGGCTGACACATCTGCTTTCATGGTAGTGGACACAGTCATGCTAGAGAACACCCACTGTGGCTGAGAGCAGTGAGTAGGTGAAGGGCGACGAGGAGGAACAAGCCCTCTCGAGGAGGGAGGCAGCTGTCAATTTCCACAGGGCAGAGGAGATCTTTCCCTGCAACATGCTAAGTGGACAAGGTGTAAAGTATAGACTCCAGTGAGAATCTCTCCCAGTTGAAGATCTTCTCCTTGACTTTAATTTGTCCCCTTTGGGGATCAGACTCTTGACGCAGATGGGCCAGCAGCTCACGGGAAGCAGAAGCAGCCTTCTCTAGGTTGTCTCCCCTGCTCCTCTTCCAGGAGATGCTGTGAGAGTCGTTGGCAACAGGAAAAAAACACTAGGCTCAGGAAACATCATTGTTTTCCTGCAACAAGTAAGAACAAATGTCTTCAGATTAGAAATTGGACTATTTTCAACATTAAGTTGTTTGCATAATTTGTCAATTTGTCTTATAAATTCTTCAAACTCTTTAAGCAACAAGAGGCTAACAAAAGAATGGCATAGAAGTAGGAAATGTCATGGGATCCATGAGCCCTAAGTGGTCAGTGCCCACAGAATGCCAGGTGCCCCTGGCAGGGACTCCTCAGTGGGACAAGCCAACACTTCTGGCATTTTAATGTAAAGATTTTGAACATTTTGGTTTTAACTCAGAAAGACCACGACTTTAATTCGAGGGAAGGGAATTCAGCTCACCAGGAGTTTAATGTTCACACTTGCAGAGTCCAGCATGATCTTTGTCTTGATGGAATTGGGCATCTGGCATCTCCAGCGCTGCAGCTCTTGGGGGGAGTGCACTTGTGAGTTCTGTCCTCAGCCTGGCTCTAGAGCTGTTCACTTCATCAAAGAGGCCATGTGGCCAGGCAGATGGTCCCAGCGCACCTCCGGCAGCTGCAGGAGCCCAGATAGAGGAGCAGGGCTGGCGTTAGGCAAGGGGCCGTTGGCAAGCATGGACCAGATTGATGGTGGGTTTCTTTGTGCATTTCTGGGGACAGGAGCATCACACACCACATCTTCTAGTCCTCTGGGTTAGGACATGGTAACCTCAGGTAACTCAAGCCAGTGCTTCTTCTTGTGCCTTCCAAGGGAATAGCACTTAACATCAGCACCAGGTATGAGCCCCCCTCACCTGGATTTCCTCCACCTCTTTCCTGGCTGGTGGATGTGGAAACAAGTAGTGTCTGTGGAGCACATGCTTTCTCCTCTTCCCAGAACAGGCTGTGCCCAGGTGGTTCTCTGTCCAGAAGGGTCTCTGCTTAGGGGTGGGGGTGAGAGGACGCCTTCTTCAGGCCTGCAGAATGGCCATGTACCTTGGTGTCTGAGCTCTGTCCTCCCGCTGGGCCTGGTGACAGCCAAAGAGGCATGGTAGTCTTCATCAAGGTCACAGTGTGAGTCTGGAATATGCCCCAGAGCTTGGCCCCCAGCGTGGCAGTAGGAGAGAAGGCCATGGAGATCTCAGGAGTGAAGGCCTAGTAGGGGAAAGGGAAGTCGTGGAGCATGCCTTCAAAGGGAACTGTGGTGCTGGCCTCCAACTGTCTGCCTCTCTTTGTTCCTGGCTGCCCTAAGGTAAAGGGGTTTCCTTGGCTACAGGCTCCCCCTGGATGTACTGGCTCAGCACAAGCCCCAAAGCAACAGGGTCATGTGGCCCTGGATGCAAAGCGCTCAACTGTGAGCTATATAATACATACTTCGTTCTTTTTAAGTTGATCGTCTCCAGTATTTTAGACAGTAATGGAACTTTGACCAACACAGTCTTTTGATGTCTCATCTCCTCTGCTCATTCTGAAAACAGGTAAATCAAAGTATTGGTGAGCAGAGAAGGCAGAGCTCTATTTATGCCTGCTGTGGCTCCGCATAGTCCTAGGCCTCAGGTGGAGGGGACACAGAGAGAGCCCCTTGGTCCTGGAAGGAGAACCCCACCCCTACCCCATTCACGGAGACGCTCTCTGTATGTACAACCATCTGCTCTGGGTGGGTCTTCCTACCTGTCTACCAACATACCTGCTCCCTGGTACCAGCTGGCATCTGTGCCATCTCAATTCATCAAAATAATGCTGGTTTTCTCCTTAGGAAATAGAGGCTCTGGGAGGACAGATGCCCAATCAGAGTTACCCGGTCCTACCCAAGGGCACTGGGACTCCATCCAAGTCAGGCTGATGGCCGGCCTAGGGCTTGCTCCACCAGAGGCTTGACTCTGGCCACCAGTGGCTGCCGGCATAAGCAGCCCTGGGACTGGCCTTTTAGTTGCCTTCATGTGCTCATCCATCCTGGGAGCTCCCAGACCTCTGGGAAACTCAGGCTCTGGTCTGCAGGAAAGGCCTGGGCTGAGGCTTCCTGGAAGGATACGCCCGGGATCAGATGCCAGCGTGAGCAGTGCACGATGCTGCGTACACAGGGGCACCACGCAGGCCTGCACTGGGATCTGAGGCCCCGCTGCAAACAAGCACAACAGAAAGAGGAACCAGGGCCCTTGGTTTTGCATTCCAATGCTTGCAAAGGCTCTGCTGTCACTGATGCCTCCTCTATGTCTTCAGAAGTTCAACTTGAACTAAGATTGGACAAGGGAGTCCTTTGCTATGGCTTTCTTCTCTTTCAAGATTAAAAGGAAAATCTCAGTGTAGGCTGCCTTCTGCTTAGCATAGTGCTTTCGCAGCAGAGGCGGACTGACTGCTCTATCCCTACGCAAAGCCGCGCCTCCGGGCTGCAGGTACCTGAGCCAGCCTCGGCCTGGTCCCCTTTGACGCCCACCCGTCAGTCCTGCCCACAAGGAAGAGGTCCCTGCACTGCCTGGCCAGCCTTGATCTTCTGGTGGAGGCTTTATCTCTGCTTGGCTTTTGCTCCTCTTGGCTTTGAGCCTTCTCCTCTTTGCCTTCTGGTGTCTTCGGGTTAGCGGCTCTCTCTGCTGCACCTGACCTGCCTCAGTCTCCCCCTCCATCTCCTTGAGACTTTGCCTTCTGTGAGGCAGCCCATGGCCTGCTGGGCTAACAACAAACCTCACGTCCTGTGTCTGGGAGGCACCCAGTGGACCGGGAAGCAGGTGAGGCACCCAGCCCTTGCCAAGCAGAATGGGTCTCCCTGGCTCTGCCTGTACTTACCAACACCTCACCCTAAAAACCCAAGGACCTGCACCACTGCCTCCTCCTTTAAAGGCACGCAGAATTCCTGCAGACTTCCAAGTCTCCCGTGGCTGTGACCACACTCTGATGATTCTGCAAACCACAGCTCTTGGCTTCGGGCATCCCTTCTGGGTGAGAGCCTGTCTTCCAATGGAACATGCCATCCCCACTGGCCAGGACTATGTCTTTCCTGTCGGTATGGGGATTCGGCCCAGGACCTCATACTGGCTTCATTCTCAGTCCTTTTAAGTTGTTTCATTTTGAGACAGGGCCTCTCCTTATCACCAAGTTGCCCACACTGGGCCCCAACTTGTCGGCCTTCTTGCAGCCTCAGAAGTATTAGAATTCCAAGCGAGCACCAATGCACCCATCTCAGGACCACTTTTAAGAAAATAAAAAGCCTTTCCATATCTCCTGGCCTAGTACCTCCACTATAGCAGGGCGGAGTGACATCCTTGGATTGATCCACATTCAATTCCTGTGTCATGGAGATTGCCATCTGGCCAGCTCTCTGAGCTCTGCCATGTGGACTGGGTGTGACCTTGGAAAAGTTTAAATTTATTCAGTTCTTGGAGCTGTAGAAAACTGACAAGTTAGCATACACCTTAGCACCTTAATGACGGCAGAGTGCACAGCTCAGAGGCACCAAGTGAGCATTTGCACATTATTGTATAACAGACAGCCTGCCAGCTACAGGACTCTTTCTCTTTCTTTCTTCTTTCTTTCTTTCTTTCTTTCTTTCTTTCTTTCTTTCTTTCTTTCTTTCTTTCTTTCTTTCTTTCTTTCTTTCTTCTTTCT
>NW_004524646.1:9785121-9826686 GCF_000260255.1 Octodon degus
TTTCTTTCTTTCTTTCTTCTTTCTTTCTTTCTTTCTTTCTTTCTTTCTTTCTTACTTTCTTTGTTTTTTTCTTTGTGTATTTTAGGGAAGGGTCCACAGGGTGTTCAGGGTCTCACTACCACATTGGACTCATAGTGATCCGCCTATTTACAGTCTCCCAAGAGCTGGGTTTACAGGCGTGTGCCACCATGCCCAGCCTCAACTGCCTTCTCAGCGCCCCCTGGAGTGGGGCTGGCACTGCAGGCCCCGGGATGGGGATCGAACGCACCAGCCCCTGAGCCTGCTTGCAGGCGCTTTGATCCACTGAGCTCTTTGACTGGCCCTTCTTTTTCTTTCTTGAAAAATATTTAAATTAACTCCACTCAGTAGAACTGCTATTTCCCCTCCCCATAGGCCCCGGCAGCCCCCATTGTACTTTGTGTCTCTGTAATTTTCATTGCTCTAGATTATACAAGTGGACTTTGGCTTATCACACTTACCATTTTTTGACTAATTTATTTTACTTTATACAGTGTGCTCAAGGGTAATTTATTCTGTAGCTGGTGTCAGAATGCCCTTCCCTTTTAAGGCCTGGATAATATTCCACTGTATGCACATGCAAATTGCTTTGCTCATCCATTGATCTGTGTATGAGTGACTTCCACTGGAGTGACCGTGGTTCTTTTTCTTTTCATTTTATTTTTAGTCAACAGTAGTGTATACTGGAATAGAATATAATGGTGTGGCACATTCCACACCATGGAATGCCTGAGTTAGGCTGTTCGGCACACACCCCACCTCACGCCGCTGTTGTCTCTGTACAGTGAGGACATCTGAAATGCAGACGACCCTCTGCTGGGAGAAATACGGAACAGACAGACGCACACCACAGGGCTGTATCTGCGAGGGGGACCTGAAGCCGTCACATTCCTGAGAGCAGAATGGCCTTTACCAGAGGCTGGATAGGGAGGAGGGGAAATCCTAGTCTGAGGTACGAAATTCGGCGGGGAGAGGCTAATCCTCCTCATCAGGGACATGCCATGGTGACATCTGTGGGTGGAAATGTGTTGCTTGTCTCAGAATGACTATTTTGTCACTGACCTAGGTGTAGTGATACCATTTTCAGGGATGCTATCCTCTAACATCAATAAGAGAGGAGTCAGCGTGGCCTTTAGCTCATGTCCTGCAGATGTGTGGCTTAGAGGAGGCGCTCAGCCCCTGTGGACTTCAGATTCGTGGTACCATCCTGCACGGTGACCACAGGACACTGGCCCTTTGGCCATCTGCTGCCTTCCATCGTGGGCCCCAGTGGGCGTGGTAAGCAGCACTTGCTGACTGTAGCTTCTCAGGTGACCCCAGACATGGCCACGTCCTGAGTACCTCTCTCCTCAGGGGCTTCTGGGGGACTCGCAGCTCCTCAGTGCCCATCACTCTTTCCACCGTGGGGCCTGTGGATGCTGCATCCTGTGCTGCTGGGGGTCGTGGATCCACCTTCTTGGTTCTGTGCTTACTATGCTTTTCCATGCCCTGAAATGAAACAAAAAACACTTTGTTAAATTGATTATGAGACTGTTTATTACACTGTTTGTAGTCTCTTACATCTTTCCTGGATCTTCTGAGTAGCTGAATTGAAGAGATGGTTCCTGAGCTGCCTGCCTTGTTGGCACCAAGGTGCAGGGTAAGGAGGTAGGGGAGTCTCTGCCCCAGGAACTCACTGCCCACCAGGAGGCATGAGCAGCAGCCCAGGTATCTCTGCAAGCACAGCAGGATGCACCCCACCCGTGCTGCTGCACGCACTGGGCATGTGAGGCTGCAGGACCGGGAGGGTGAATGGCTGGTCTTCGGCTGTGAGACCTGGACAAACTCAGTGGCCCTGAGGCTCCAGCTACACAAGGGACACAGTAGCCACCCGGAGCAATAGAAAGGGCAGCAATAAAGGGCAGCCAGTAAAAGGAACAGTCTTTCTTTTTTAATGTATTTAGTACAGGGTCTATAAGGTCTCACTACACAGATCAGACTCATACTGATCCTTTTGTTTTCAGCCTCCCAAGTGATGGAATTACAAGCACGCGCCACCAAACCCAGTCTCCACTGCCATCTCAGCATGCCCCGGAGACAAAGCCAGCACGGCATGCCAGGGATCAAATCCCCATCTGCCTAACCAGGTGCTCTAATCTACCTAGCTATCTAGCCAGCCCGGAACAAACTACCGATACACTAACAACGTGGCAATTCTAACATGCATGAGCCCCAAGAAGCCAGGCTTAAGAAAACTGCACACTAAACAATGTATATGATATTCCGGAAAAAGTCAAACTTTTGAGCATAAAATCAGATAACTGGATGCAAAAGTCTAGGCATGAAGGGGACAAGGAGGGTTCTGAGGGGGGAGATGTTTTCCATCCTAAGAGTGATGGTGGTGAATGGCTGGATAATTTGCCAAGCCTCAGAGCAGTGTGCCTCAAAGGGGTGAATTCACTCACAAATGTAACATAAGAGATCGCTGGAAACTATGAGGCATGGCCTTTAGGAAGCATTCTTCTTACCTGATCAGAACAAAAAGATTTGCTGGGGAGTAGAAAGCCCCAAGCTCAACTCGAGTTCTACTTTCTGGAAACTTTGGACAATAAACTTTATTTTATTTTATTTTATTTTGAAGAGTAAAAACAGATGCAAAAGCAAATAGAAAAAAAAGACAGAAATAGGGTAATATACAACAATGTGTATGTTACAGAGTTTCAAAACAGGAATAGCTAATTAACAGTGGTTGTAATATTGAGTTTCTACGATCCTCACTTAGAAAATTTAAAGAAAGTAATGATTTTGCATAGTAGGCACTTGCAAGAATCTGAACTGACTCTATTTTGTTTCTCTAAGTGCACACTATGCATTCTACTGGGGAACTTGTTGATACTGATTTAGTTTCCATTATGACCCCAGTTTGCAGAGGCAAAAGCTGAGCACAAGAAGGCTAAGTAATCGGTCCTGGAACGCATCTGGGCTAGATGGGGCTAGGCACCAGGCCAGACAGTTGGACTCAAAATTCTCACCTAAATTGCCAGTCAGTTCTGCCTCTTGGATTCCCTGAATTTGACCACTAGCTACTTGATGTACGGCATCTGTTCTCCGCACAAAGTCTCATAAGAAGACTTCCTGGAGAAGCGAGACTTTCCTTCGCAGTCCCCAGAGCCGTCGCTGAACCTTTCTGATCATTTCCAGGTGACAGAGTCTCCCTGCCGGGGTGCTCAGTGGCGGTAGAACACAGCTTGTCCCCAGACCTCCGACTCTGGGACCTCTCACCTCGGCGCCACAGTCCGCAGCGGTGCTTTCTGTGTAAGCTCCGCCCTCCTCCTCCCTGATAAAGCCAGGAAGGGGGCTCCAGGCTGGAGCATCCCCAGACGCCCTAAGGAGCCCTCAGACAGTGTTGGCAGACTGGCCACTGGCTGAGCTTCCGCTTTGACATGGCAGTGTGAATGCAATAGATTTTTTTTTTTAAAGAAGTAAGTATTTCTGTCTGAGGAAACAATCATGAGCATGAGCCGTAGGCACACAGCGTCAGCACAATATTCATGCTGTTGAAATTTGAGAAACAGAATCGAATAGCCTCCAGTACCGGGGTGGTGAACTACTTTTTACAGTGGCCATAAAAAGAAGAAATACTGAGCATCTGTTTAAGACATGTTTTGGGGCTGGGGAGATGGACTGGCCGTCTAAACGCCTACCTGGCGAGTGCAAGGACCCAGGCTGGATCCTCAGCGCTGCATACCGTGATGGCCCCACGCAGATCTGGCCACTAAAACCTGAAACCTGGTATGGTGGCGCATGCCTGTAATCCCAGCACTGGGGAGGCTGAATACAGGAGGATCACTATGAATCTGAGTTGTGTAGCAAGACCCTATACCAAATAAATAAATAAATAAATAAATAAATAAATAAATAAATAACTTTTGGAGGGCTACTGATAAGACTGACTATATTCACAGTAATCATGAAATAAGCAGGAATAAAATTAAAATTCCATAGAAGGACTCAGAAAATAATATTGGAAAACACATGAAAATGCTTATAGATCTGATACCAAGACCTATTGGTGACTTTATTTTTCAGTGAGTGATTTTATTTCTGGATCACTGTTTTTCATTATTTTCTAATTTAAATAGAGAGGATAGATGGGTGGATGGATGGATGGATGACATATGGGTGGATGGATAGATGGATAGATGGATGGATCAAAGGGTGGATGGATGGATGGGTGGGTGGATATATGAGTGGATAGATGGGCAGATACATGGGTGGATAGATGGGTAGATGGATGGCTGGATGGATGGACCTAGAGATCTCCTTTCTGAGGGAGGACTGCTAGTGGGAGCCACACAACAGAATGATAAATGTATGTAGATATAGATGGATGGATGGATGGATGGATGGATGGATGGATGGGCAGATGGATGGATGGGCAGATGGATGGATGGGCAGATGGATGGATGGGCAGATGGATGGATGGATGGATGGATGAACAGCTAGATCTCTTGGCAGATGGTTGGCTGGCTGAATGATTGAATAACAAAATGAACAAATAGCAGGTTCCAGGCATTTTACTTTATGGTACACACTACAGAGAGAAAGAGTGAGGCTATCTGAAGAGTGCAGTGAGTGTGAGCACGATGTGGCAGCCAGGAATAAGGAAGCTGGGAACAAAGCGCGAATGCCAGAACCCGCCCAACATTAGATGTGTGGGCACAGGTGAGTTTTTCGTTGTGTCTGAGTTTTTTTTTCCAGTCGAGTTAGCAGCATACACACTTTTGTAGGAATGTGTGCAAATGAATGTTAAATGTTGATTATCATTGATAAGACATGTAGATGGTTGCGTGAGTTGAGAGCCAGTCAGAGAAGACCTCGCTGAGAAAAGAACTCTTTAGACTTTATGGATGAGTGAGAAGTATCCAGAAGAGATGATCGAGTTTTGTTGGCTGAGAGACCTTGCATTAGCAGAGCACACTCCTGGGGGTGTCTAGGCTGGCCCAGCTCTGCCTTCGGTCCTTGGGCCCTTCCTCCTTGTGCTCTCTCTCTGCCTCTCTGCTTCCTGGCTACCATAAGGTGAACATCTTCTCTCTGCCACCCCCCTGCCCTAATGTTTGTGCTTTGGAGCCAGCCAACCATGGCAGAATCCCCTGAAGCCATGACCCAAATAGTCCTCTCCTCCTCCAAGTTGCAGGTAACAGGTATGTTTTTAGCAGCAGGAGTGATGATTGCTACACTAGGAAAGCATGGAAAATTGGAAATGGCTGGGAGGACATAAAAAGAGAACCTTAGGCTAATAAGGTATCTGGTACATTCCAGGAGCCAAAGACCTCTGGAAGGCAGATGGAAGACTACTGAGAGGGCTGGCTCAGTGGATCATCTCTGCCAGTTATCACTGGCCACAGGAAGGAACTTGCATGTGGCTGGGTATCCCTGGAGAGCTTGAACCCTCAAATTGGGGTATGTGTCCAGAAGAGGGTGTAAACACATAGGAAATAGAGTCAAGGACTCACAGATACTTCTGAGCTTTGTTCTTTACAACAGCCAAGATGTGGAAATTGCTTAGTTCCAGTTAGGGGACAAGTAGACAGAGTGTGTTACATACGCACCGTGGATTGTGGTTCAGGTACAGCAAGAGGCCCTGCCCTGTGCTACACCGTGGCCATGTGGAAGACACTGTGCTGAGGGAGGTTACACAAATGCAGAGAGGAATACTAAACTACTGCATGCTCCCACTTACATTTGGAACCTGAAAGAGATCCACATAGGAAGATAAACTTGACAGAATTGCTTACCGGGGCTAGGGTGCACACAGGGAAGCAACATGGGAGAGTATGGGCCAACAGACACAAAGTGGCAAAGATGTAGGATGCACAAGTCCAAAGACCTAGTGCAAATTGTCATCAAAGTATACAGTGAATATTCAAAATTTTTTTTAAAATTATGACAGAAAAAGACCCAGTGCCATTCGTCCTGTTCTTGGCACTTTCTCAAGCGGTCCTAGAAGTCTCCTTTCTGAGGTGAGCTGCTGGTAGGAGCCGCCGGGCAGATGGGCAGGCCACCAAGGCACGCCGTGTCCTCATCCACCTTCTTCACCGGATCTGGCACTGTGTGACTTCCAGCTGCACCCCAAGGCCAAGACGAGCAGGAAAGGCAAATGTTTCGAATCCACTCAGGACATTATGGGGTTCATGACAGTACCACAAGGACACCCAAGAAAGAGGCCTCCCAGACTCGCTACGGAAAGTGGAAAGAATGGCGGGATCAGTGTGTTTGAAGTAAGTGAGGCAGCTTGAGGGGGACTAATTATAATGTCACTCAATTTTTTTAAACATTCACTATCTTTCTGATCACATCACATACATAACAACTACGTTAATGTTGTGTGTGCTATGTTCTATAGTAAGGATTTTTTGAGATTATATTGCAGTTATTCTTGCTACGGGGGAACTAGGTAGCTATGTGAGATGGCAAGAATCTTAATCTGAGGGGAGATGGCTCAGTAGAATAAGTGCTTCCCTAGCAAGCACAAGGGCCTGAGTTCAATCCCTGGTTCTGAAAAAAAAAAAAAAAAAGATACAAAACCTGCAGCTGAAATTCTGGTTAAAAAAATTAAGGTTAGGAGCAAGTAAAAACATTCACTATCAACACTTGTAAGAATGTTAATCTGTTCCACAACAACCATTTCCTACTTATATATCTTATAGCACCATGTTGGGTACCTTAAATAGACAAAATAGAATTGACATTCAACATAAATAAGTGAAAAGAATGAGCTGTTCAGGGCTGAAGGGAACTTAAGCGCTCACTACTGAGTGAAAGAAGCATCTAAAAAGTCTGCATGCTGGAGGAATCTGAGCACAGAACATTCCAGAAAGGGCAAAACTATGGAGATTGTAGGCGGACGAGTAGAGCCCAGGGCAGGGAAAGAAGGGACGAGCAGGCAAAGCGCAGAGAAACCTTCGGATTCTGAACCCAGGGGTGTGGTGCTGGCACAGTGGACCACGGCCAGACCCAGAGGCTCTCGGCACTGCCTGGAGCACTGATGGGCACTGTGGGCTCGGAGTGGTCATGAGGTGACCCTGCAGTCCCTCACCTGCAATGGAAGTGCCTCTCAGGTGTGAGACATGCTGACAAGGCAGAATTCATATGTGTGAGGACCATCTTCAGCTTAATCTTGCTGTGAGCCGAAAGCTACTGTAAAAAAAATTTCCACAAAAATGTATGTAAAGAGTGAGAAGGGCCAGCCAAATAGCTCAGTGGACTAAAGCATCTGCTTATATAGGTACAGGGACTGGGGTTCGATCCCCGGTGTGCCCTGCTGGCCCTGCCCCCAGGGTACTCTGACACAGGGGCTGAGTCTGCGCGTGGTGGTGCGTTCCTATAATCCCAGCGCTTGGGAGGTTGAAAAGAGGAGTGTCACTATGAGTCTGATCCATGTAGTGAGACCCTGCAGGCCCTGTACTAACTACATAAAAAGAAAATAAAAATAAAAAGCATGAGAGCACTTATGACTCAACAATATCCTAGTTAAATAGAAACAAAAGACATGATAGACATCTTTCAAAAGAAGGTATACAAATAGCTAACCTGAAAACAGGCTGGATATCACTATTCACTAAGGAAGTCTGAATCAAGAATCACAGTGAGGCTGGACCTGGTGATGCCGCTCTGGAACGCCAGCACTCAGGAGGCCGAGGCAGGAGGAAAGCCTGGGCTGCAGAGTGAGTCTGGGGCCAGCCTGGCTTGCACAGGGAGACTCTGTCTCAGACTGAAAAAACCCATAGTGAGATACTGCTGTAGGATGCACATGAGTGTGGTTAAAACAAAAGAAAAGATGATAACAAGGGTTGGGAAGGACATAGAGGAATGAGGCCCAATTTGGCCTCAAAAAGTTGAACATGGAACTGCCATGCAGCCCAACAATTCCACTCATAGGCATTTACACAAGGGATGCGGCAGCATTTATCCGCACAAAAACCGTGCATGAATATTCACAGCAGTATTATTCATAATCACCAAAGGTAGAAACAGTCCGGATGCTCAACAATAGATGAATGGATAAGGAAGATAGCCATAAAATAGAATATTATCCAACCATAATAAAGAAGGAAGTACTCGCATATACTACAGCACGGTTGATTCTTGAAAGAATTATCAAATTAAAGGAAGGCTGGCACAAGAGGCCTTGGGTTGTATGATTCACTTACATGCAATATTTAGAAATAAGAAATGAGTAAGAAAATAGATTACAGACATTGCTTGTTCAGTGTTGACTTGGTTAAGTGATGAATTGTGTCTAGTATGCACATTACAATATTCAGAACAAAGAAATGGTCAGAGGAAACTCCAACTTGATGACCTTGCTTGTATTTGTTCTTACAAGCAGTGCTATAGATTAAAACAGAGGATGAAGCTGCAGCACTGTGCTGCACAGCACAATCAGCAGAAATGGCAGGATTATACTGACAAAGTTCACCGTACAAAACTGACATTGAGATTCTACCAACAAGATGTACAAAACTACAAAAAATGGCTTAAGTCCCAGTGGTGAATCTGAAGTCCAAACAGTCACTAAATAGGTAGTTGAAGAAAGAATACCTGTCGTCACTGTCATGGGCTGGAAGCACCAAAGATGGGAGGTCTTGGCTAATGTGTACAAGGTTTCTTTTTAGAGTAAGGGAATGTTCTGGAATTAGTGAAGCTACAGAGTGACTGTGCATTTACTAAAACCAACGAATTGTGTATTTTAGAAGGGCAAGTCTCATGTTGTGTAAATTATAATATCAGTAAAGTTACTTTATAAAAGAACACAAAAAAATTAAAGCACTTTTTTTCTTGGAAAAAGATACCTTCCCAAAGCACTTAAGCCTATTACTTAGAGGATGAATCATATTAAAAGATGCTTATGAATTTTTATAGCAGTAGCACCAATGTGTACATCATCTATTATTACTTGATATTTAATTTTCTGTGGAAATTTTTCTATGTCCAACTATAGCGGCATATTATGGTATGCATGCATAGTCTGTGTAAATGTCTACACTGACCTATTCTCTGATGATGGCTATGAAGGGGACTTCTAGACTCTGATTTATACAACCAGAGCTGTGTGGACACTCCACACACACGTCTGTGTACTGCTTTGATTTTCTCCATCTCTGTTCCTGAGTTGGGATGACGCAGACATGGGGTTTAGGCTGTTGGGTGTCTTGGGGATGGCTTCTCTTGTACCCCATGGTGCCTTTTGCTACCCAATGTGCAGAACACATAATAAGGCTCGTGCCTGGGTGTGTGAAGATGTCCTTGCAGAGGCCTGGGCAGATTCAATGACTCTGTAGTAGTGGTGCTCCTCACCTCTCCATGGTCAGGACCAGAGTCCAGCTTAAATTCCATCTGAAGCATGGGCCCTGGGGGTCTTGGTTTGGTTCAGGAAGGATTAAGAAAATGAATCAAGCCTGTTCCATGTGAAGCCTTGCAAACATTTAGAGACACTGCTAGCGTCAGCTCGGAGCCACCCTGAGTTCTGAGGTGGGCAGGCGACATGGTCAAACACCCTGCACCACTCCATAATTAACTGAGGATCTATAAAACAGGGTAATTGACAAACTGCCCTGTAATTAGCTTGTCAATACCAGGCCCTCGCCAGGTGAGCAGTAGGGATTCCTGGGCGGCAGGAGTGCTGGGATCTATGCCCGAGTGAGAAGGCTGATGTGGTACAGGGAGGCTTCAGAGCTCCATTATTCCATCGCTGGGCTGCTTTCTTTCCAAGACAAGGATTAGTGCTAATAATTTCTCCCCAGGGAAGCACTATCTAAATCCAGGTTTTCTGCAGCATCTGTAAATACAGCCAAAGTTCCTATCAGGGAGCAGAGGAGGAAAGGCGTATGTAAGTAGGTCAATCCAAGAGCTTTTGTGTGCCAACAATGACGGAGAACATCAAAGTTTCCTGTTGCTTAGGCAGTTGTTCTGTTTGTATTGATCAAGTAGGCTAGAGATCCAGAAGGGAGGTGATTTACTGTGCTAGAAGCCAGGAAAGCTCTGGGAGCCAAAGAGGGTGGGTTGGGAGAGAAAGCCTTGCCCCAACAGAATTGGGCATTCCCGAGTGGGAGGAGGGTCTGTTGTCACCTCTCAGCCCTTGAGAAATAGATGCTGTCATTATGATTCTGAGGCTGCTTGTGGTCCAATTTATTCTAAGGACATGCTATTCCACTATGTGGAATCCGGCAGTGGAAAGGAACTGATGCATCGTAGGGATCGGGCCCCTCAGAATTGAGCCTCGCCCTCGACTTTCTGTGCAGTGTGCAGCTAGTGATGTCATCCTGTGTCACACATTCTTACATTTAAAGCCAGGATGGGCTGGTTGGTTTCTAGGAGCCATATTGACTCTAATCATGACAGCAATAATAATAATAATAAAAATATTAACAATAATAATAATAATACTTCTTTAACTATAATAAGGTGATAATATTATTCCTGAATAATTTGGGGAGAAGTGAAGAAAGAAATGTTAAAATCTGTCATGTGATGAGAAGCTCATAGTTGATAAGAAATGGCCATTGATTTTGTGCTACTTCCTCCTGGGCTCTCTCGGGGGCTTCTCCACGGAAGCCACAAATCACCTTCGGTGAGGGCATCACCTCTGCTCTTATGGGTGAGTCCTTCGGTGCTGATGGAGGTTGGAACTCATAAGTTTATGCAGCTAGAGAGAAACACCTGCAAAGCAGGGTGCAGCTCGGAGCAGAGCACCTGCCTAGCGAGTGCGCCGCCCTGGCTGCAGTCACTGGCACTGCGGAAGAAGGAAGGAGGGAAGGAAAGCAAGAAGGAAAGAGGAGAGAAAGAAGGAGAAAATAAAAAAAAGTTTTTATTCTAAGTGGTTAACTAATAAATATGTGCCAAACTCTTTTGCATGTGTACCTTTATTTATTGTAATTAAGATATTTAACCTTGGGCTGGGGAGATGGCTCAGTGGAATAAGCGCTTCCCTGGCAAGCACAAGGGCCTGAGTTCAATCCCCAGTTCCGCAAAAAAAAAAAAAAAAAAAAAAAAAAAAAAAATGCTGAACAAATGCTTTTCTCAAGGCCATCAGGTGAACAAAAAGCTGTGAAGAACCAGTGTTTTCTGAACTCATGAGAAAGGGATGTGTGTATGCAAGGAGGATGGGACTGATCAGCCCACCTGGTCACTGAGGAGGCCGACACAGGTAAAGCACCAGCAGCCCACGGCGGGCAGCTGAGAACCCCTAAGGCATGTGGCCACTGAGAGCTGCTCACGTGCCCCCTCCGTTTGAAAGTCTGCAGTGGTCGCATGTTGCCTGGAGACTGTGGCATTCGTGGCTCATGTCTTCCATGTGGCAACAGACTGTGTCCCACATGAGCTGCCTACTTTCCCCTTCTAGCCACACGGTAGGGTACTGTGGACTTTTTTCTCATTTAACAAACGAAGAAACTGAAAATGATAGACACGAGTCACTGAGGCACACACCTGGAAACTGTATAAGCTTCCAGGGACTGTGTAAGTTACAATCCTACTTGTGGCAGCTGTGCTCTTGGAAGTAGGGAGCGCAGGCATTCTGGAGGGGTCACAGGCATACACGCGGAGGTCTTTGGGTGCGCTCCCTTGTAACTGGAAAGCGCAAGGCCTGTGATGTCAAGTCCGGGTCCTCACCCGAGACCCTGCTCCTAGCCTCCGCCTCCCGTCCCTGCGCGCTTGCATGCCGCCTTCTGCTCCAGCCCCCGCAGCTTCCAAGCCCACCACATTTGCTCGAGTCTTCCTGCTTCCCCTGCTGTGGACTGTGACACCCTTCGTGCATCCCCGGCCTGCTCGGCCCACCACACCACTGCTCCCTCATTGCAGAGCTTCCATTCTCCTTCCAAAACTTCCTTCTGGCCCGTTCCCTGTTCTCTAATGTCCCTGTCCCTTTCTCACAATCTCATTGTCTCTTGCTGATGGTGCCTGTGCCTCTTCGTACTTTTTCCATCCAGTGCTGCAGCTTCAGGGCTGTAATGCAAGGGCTCCCCACAGACCTTGTCCCTGAATGCTCATCACAATTTTCAAGAAACGACAGGGGTTGGGGGAAAGAGGAAAAGTATGGCTATCTACAGTTTTGATGGAAATTGAAGATGAATCACTCATTCATTCATTCCTACAATTATTCCTCAGATGCATATTGAGCACTGTATACTGTACAGTTGCTAGAACTACATTGGTAAGTAGACCAGATGACCAATTACGATTTTCTCTAAAGAGATGCAGAACACACAACCAAGTACGAACCACGAAGTTTAGATGCTCTGAAGAGGAACACTATGAACTGGGATGAAGCGGAGTGGGCATTCCGGGGCCCGGAAGTGTGCCCTGCTCCCCTCTGCCACCTGCTTGCATCTGACAGCAAGTTTCAAGCATGTTACATCTTCAAAAGAAACTCCCCTGTCTACCTCAGCCTTGTTTTAAAAAGATCATTGTGAGAGAGACAGGCCAGGAACTGCTGCATCTCGGTTATAGATTCCAAGTAAAAAAATCAGATTAACAAAGTGATACATCCTGCATTGTATACCTTGTACAAAGAAAAGCAAGGTGTGAACCCAGATATGCTAAGATTTTCCTAAGAACTCTAATTAATTGGGCCCTGAAATGAATCATTTAAAATATCATTTAAAATGACATTGGTAATATGAACACATATTAATATACAGATGGATCAGTTTCCTGAGGGCTGCTGTAGCAAATTACCACACACTTTATTCTCTCATAGTTTTGGAGCCTAGAGATCCAAAATTCTTGCCACTGAACTGAAATTGAGCTACAGCTGAAGTCTGTAGGCTTGGTGCTCCCTCTGGGGCCGCTTGGAGTAGACCTATTTCTTGCCTCTTCCAACTGGTGGCAGCTAACAGCACGCCTTGGTGGAGGCCACGTCGTCCCCGTCCTTGGGGTCAGCGTCATCCACATTCTGTCTGCTCTTTCCAGCCCCTTCTCCTGTGTAGATGTGCAGCTGGCCTCTTCCCTCGTAGCCGGGCCCGTATGCTTGGGCGTAGGGCCTACCAGGGTCAAGAGAACTGCCCGTGTCAAGGGCAGCTGAATATGCTCACCCTTCTGCAAAGACTGTTGACATGTAAGGTCACATTTTCTCTGGTTTTAGGGATTAAAATGTGGATACTTTAGGAGAAGGAGGCATTTTTTAGTCCAGCACTACAAATTTCTCTAACATTTAGTGGGTGCTGGGAACCTGAGTACTATAAAGTGTTTGCAGTGAGAGGAGAAGTTCCCCCAACTCCCTTAAGCCCTGGTCCTGGATTTTCCTACCACTTTCCACTAGGCCCCTCTTGCTACAACAGTAAACAGTAGGAAGCTTTTTTCTTCCTGGACTGAAGTCTTTTTTTTTTTTTTTCCTATACTGGGAACTGAACTCAGGACCTTGGCAGGCAGGTGCTTATTCTACCGAGCTATCTCCCCAGCCCTCCAAAGTCTTTCTATCAGTGAAGTATCCCAATTCACAAACCAGAAAACATTTCCTCTGGCTACAGGTTCCTGGGATTGGAGAGCTGTATTCCCTCTTTCTTTCTTTCTTTCTTTCTTTCTTTCTTTCTTTCTTTCTTTCTTTCTTTCTTTCTTTCTTTCTGTTTTCATTTCTTCTGAGTTTGTGGACGTTGCTAGCAAATGCATTCCCTTGGTGCAAGTTCTCTCGCTGGCCATATAGCGCTTTTATTTCATGAGCGTTAATAGATCGCAGCATCAGAAAAATCATCTCATTGTTACGTTCCTCAGGAGCAATAGGATTTGTTGTTATTGTTGCTGTTATTACTGTGTCAACCAAGTTGTGACAAAGTAGGGGTATGCCCAGGCCCACTTCACTGGACCGTTTTGGTTCCTGAAGCCTGCGGCCAGAAGGCTTGCAAGAAGGAAGGGACCGGAGGCCCGAGCTCTAGCTTCCGGGGCAGGCAGTGACTCCAACCCACCTCAGGCTAATTGCAATGCTATCCTCATACCAATCAATACGATTTTTCCAAAGCGAGGTCAAAGTCAGGTTGTCCTGTTCTGTGAATAATGAATGCTAAGTAATATTAATAGTTATATGGTGCTAATGTTCCCGAAAACATGTCAGGTCTCTTTCTCTTTTTGCTGTCATCCTCATCTTCCTGACAGTGTGTGAAAGGCCCTGTCTCTCCTCCTCCCCTGCCCAAACTTAATACAGCGCAGGCGAGCTATTTGTTCCAGCTCCCAGGAGACACCTGAAATTGATTTTGGAGGCTGAGCACTCAAATTAGACACTTAAAGCAGCGAAGACAAATTCAGAGATGAATTTGCCCTGTCGAGGCTCGGAGGCCAACTGATGAAACACCTAAAAAAAACAAAACAAAACAAAAAACTCTTATCCCAGAATGTGGATCCTTACGGAGCTTTTTAAAAATTTTATGTATTTGAGACAGGGTCTCACTATGCAGCTCAGACTTGTAGTGATCCTCCCACTTTCAGCCTCCCCAGCTCTCAGATTTCAGGTGTGCACAACCATACCTGATCTCAGTGGCAGGCTCCGTGGGCTCAGGGCGGGGCTGGTACAGCTCGGGGTGTGGAACCCTGGTCCCTGTGCTGGCCTAAGCAGGTGCCTAGTCTCCTGAGCTACAGGTTCCTGGGATTGGAGAGCTGTATTCCCTCTTTCTTTCTTTCTTTCTTTCTTTCTTTCTTTCTTTCTTTCTTTCTTTCTTTCTTTCTTTCTTTCTGTTTTCATTTCTTCTGAGTTTGTGGACGTTGCTAGCAAATGCATTCCCTTGGTGCAAGTTCTCTCGCTGGCCATATAGCGCTTTTATTTCATGAGCGTTAATAGATCGGCCCCTCGGGCTTGCTACTTTCTTGAGTCTTGGTATTGAAACAAAAGAAAAGCAGAATGGAATGCTTACCTTTAAGGGATGTATATGAAAGGGGGGGGGGAGAGAGATTTAGGTGTTTATACACTCAGATACTGAGATATATCAGATGCTCAGACATTCAGATATTCAGATACATGTATTCTGAGTGTAGGTTTTCCTTAAACCTGAGGGATGGGTTGGAGACCTGGGTTTGGGATGTTGGGGCTTGGTCAGCTCTGTTGCCTCTGCGTTTCCAACTTTACCCCATCTGAATTCAATTCCATTTCATACTGGCCAGCCTATCTCTCTTACAAAGGTTTTGAGCAATACATTTTTTGCAAGCTGTGGAAATTCTTTGAGGTATAGTACAGTAAGAATAGTAAGATACCTTTTTAAAAACTAAACCTTTAAAAAACTGTGTTCTCAGATTTATTCATTAAATACAAAAAATTCCAAAAGAAATGTTCCCAGGAATACAGTTTGGCCCACAGGCAGAATCTTCATATGAAATATAGGAGAGGCAGGGAAAATAAGAGGTTGAATCTTTCCAAGAATTTCCATAATTTCCTGTGACTTATTTTATTCGACTCTCTATATTAAACATGTGCATGGCTGCAACTTCTTTCTGGAGCGTGCCACTGCCCTAGATATTTCACTCTTTTAGATATGAAAATAATTGTAAATTGCAATATCAATCTGAAAGGTGCAAAGAAATGGCTGGGTTTTCCAATGGCAGGTCTTAATGACACAGGCATTAGTGTATGATGAGAGAGAAGCCTCATTTTTGAGAGGAGAGATGTAGAGTTACAGGAAAGGGAGGTGGAGTGGAGTTTCACCCTGGCCCCTCTGCTCCCAAATGAAGCCTCTGAGGAGGTAGTTTACTTCTTCAGAGATGTGTGCCTTATTTGCCAACTCTTAAAATGAATTGGAATACATAAATGCCACAATTGATGATGGAGAGATGGAAGGTGTGGATGAGTGATAGGAGCAGGATTCTACAACAAATCAAATTATGGTAAACTCCCAGCATGTACTAGAGGAAATGAATATGGAATTATAAAGTAAATCCTGCCACACAAAAGCCAGCCATGCAGGGTTTTATTTTCATTGTATTTAGTACAGGTTCTACAGGGTCTCACTACACAAATCAGATTGGTAGTGGTCCTCCTGTTTTCAACCTCCCAAGTACTGGGATTACAGGCATGTGCCACCACACCCAGTTTCAGTCACCATCTCCGCACACCCTGGGGGTCAGGGCCAGCATGGCATGCCGGGGATCGAACCCTGGTGCACGAGTCTTCCTAAGCAGGCGCTTTAGTGTGCTTTAGTCCACTGAGCTATCTGGCTGGCCCCGGCCTTGTGGTTTTTAGAGTGAAAGGAGTAAGGATTTGGGAAGCTCATAATTCTTCATTTGAGTCTGCATTCTTCTGTGACATAATTGGCTACGTAGTGGTACATCAATGAATGCTTCAGTAACAAATGAGTGTGTGTGTGTGTGTGTGTGTGTGTGTGTGTGTGTGTGTGTGTGTGGCGGGGTGGTGGGTGACGCCAAAGCCCGTGGCTTAACGTGAGGGCAATGCGTGTCTTGCGCTGCTGCGTGTCTCCAGGGCACAGGCACGCCACCGGCTGGAGCACACTCCCCTGGTCGCTGCCCCCAAGGAGGAGCTGGCCCCCAACCATGCACCATTCCTTCCACGCTTTCGCCTGGGTGAGACCTGAGCGGCTGTTGCCTGCCTTCCATGGTGCCTGGCTGCAGAAGGGCCAGAGAGCTACGGCAGCGCTAATGGCGAAAACGACACCCGTCGCCATCCTTACCTCTGGGGTCCCACCTTGATTAAATTAAGAAGGTATCTACTAAAAAAGCTGCGGTGAAGGCCATCATTAGCAGTCTTAAGGTTCTGTTAATTCCTGCGTAAAATTGAGGTACTGTTAGCCTGTTTGGAGAGGCTCATCCTAGAAGAGGGTAGCAATGAGTTGGGGGTCTTACAGAGCCCTTTGGGGAATAAAGGCAACCTTGGTTGTATAGTGCTTAATAAAACTTATGATAAAATAGTTTCAATATTTAAAGTCTACTGCCAAAGGCTCTTTGCAAAGAAGTTGAAGGGCCAGATGCTGTTCCTTTATGTGAAGACAAGACAAGGAAAATTAAGGATCAGCGTCAAACGGTGGGTGCTGGAGTCAGTCTATGAAGTGGAGAAGTAAAGCAGATGCCCACAGAGCCCCATTACAAACACCACGAGGGCATAAGTATGATCCTTGTCATCAGCCGTGAGGGAAATGCAAATGAAGGCCACGAGCTATCTAGTATGTAGCAGACACAAGGTAGAGATCAATGCGTGTGCACACACAGCAGTAGTGGGGAGGTGGACAAACAGCAGCCCCAACAAGTTATCAGTGAAATACAAAATGGTACAACCACTTTGAAAAAATGATTGGAAATTCTGAAGAAGGTAGAACTACTCTGAGGTCCAGCAGTCCATATCCAAGAGAACTGAAAAGTATGTATTCTTATAACAACTTGTTCATAAATTTCCTCTAAACAGTTATCAGCCATGGCCCCAAGGTGGAAAGAATTTACATAAGAGCAAGGAATGGATGAGCACACTGTGATATACTCAGAGAGTGGAATAGTATTTAGCAATAAAATGGAATGGGTGCTGATCTGTGCAGTCACAGAGATGAATCTCGGAGCCACCAGCTAAGGGCATAAAAGATGACTGGACATACACAGTATGGTTTCATTATGTGACGTATCCAGAATAGGCAACTCAGAGAGAAAGAACTAGATGAACGGGTTGTAGGGGTTGAGGGGTGTCTCAGTTACTCTTCTCTCATTGCTGGGATGAATACATGACACGCAAAATGAAGGAAAGGAAAGTTTGTTTAGCTCAGGTACTGGAGGTTTCAGTCCCTACTCAGCTGGCTCTAGGCAGAGTGGCACAAGGCAGAGAGCAACCTTTCATGGCGGCAGCGAAGAGCAAGACAGCCAGAGGTAGGAGAAGGCTATCTCCTTTCCTCCATGATCCCAGGGGATCATGAGTTAATCTCAAACTCTAGAAGTAGCTGCCCCATGACTTTATGCAGCTATGGGGGGACAACTAGACACAAGCCATAACAATGAGCAAAATGCAGACAAAGATTCTGCCAAGCCAAAATTGACATCATCTGGACTTCAGCAATCAATGCAGTCCTTCTTACCAGCGGAAACCTCCCCAGCCTGGTCTTTACAGGCAGGATTTCTATCAGCATTCTGGTTTTCTGAGGTCAGACCAGAATCTTCCCTACAGAAGAGTTGAAGGTGTTCCAGCTCTTCGTTAGTAGGTGACATCTCCAAACCTTTCCCATCTCTTCCCATAAGCCATTCCCAAAAATTTGTAATCCACATGGTCAGGTTTAGCCACAGCAATGACCCCACTTCTCTGGTACAAAATATTGTCTCAGTTACTCTTCTCTTGTTGCTGGGACAAATACTCGACACTCAAAATGAGGGAAAGGTTTGTTTAGCTCACCATTAGTGGAGGTTTCAGTCCCTACTCAGCTGGCTCCAAGGCAGAGCAGCACAGGGCAGAGGACAGCCTTTCATGGAGGCGGCAAAGAGCAAGAAAGCCAGAGGAAGGAGTAGCAGCAACAGAGAGGAAGGCTGTCTCCCTTAAGCTGCATTCAGGCTATCCACCCCAGGCTGGGGGAGTACTCACACCCATAATCCCAGCAGTACTAAAACCCATAATCCCAGTGGATCATGAGTTAATCTCAAACTCTAGAAGTCTCTGCCCTGTGACTGCATGAGGCTTTGAGGTGACTACTAGACACAAACCTTAACAAGGGGATGGAGGGACCATTAGTAGTCGTACAGTTTCCTATTTTGAATGTTGAGAAGGTTCTAGAAATAGACCATAGTGATGGTTACACAACTCTGAATACACCAAAACCATTGAATTGTACATTTTGAAGGGTTGAAATGTATGGCATGTCAATTGTATCTTAATAAAAATTAGATGACTGGAAAAAATAAGGATTCATAGAAGGAAAATTTTCTGTGTCAGAGAAGCTAGAAAGTCTTCATTCAAGGTCATTCCTAAAGGATAAGACTGACTTTGCCAGGGAAGAAGAGTGGTATACATGGAGAAGGTGTGGGAGGTGGGGCCTGTGGAGCTCTCACCCCTTGGGGCTTGCCTTCTCCTTTACTCTTTCCCTGTCTACCCTGGAGTCAGACGGCAGGATGCTGGGACCCATGTTTGGATTCCGGGATGTCACATTCATGCTCTTAGTCCGCTGGACCAACGTGGTCTCATGAACACTCTGGGCCAGTTAGATTCTCTGGTCTTGGAGGTTCCCAGAGGCTGGAGGCAGAGGCTGAGTTGCCATGATGGCTCAGTCAGAGGAAAGGCGTCTACTCTGCTGTAAGTTGTCTTGTTTTTCTTGGCCAGATACAGACTTTTTCTGTTGCTTGCAACCAGAAGAACCCAAAGAGTGTTATTATAGACAGCAAGAAGGGTCTGTTGGCAGCATGGGGGGAGGCAGGTGTGGAGAAGTGTGCTGAGACCCTCTTCCAAAGGCCTTGGGAACAAGACTAAGGAACATCTGTTTCACTGGGGAACCCAGTGAAGGCTTCATGCCAGGGAGATGCCTGCAGCCACCCTCCTGGAGAGGACTGATGGGGCAGTGATGACAGAGAATGAGTGTGATCTGCACAGTCTGGCTTCCTCTGTGACAACAGCTCGGAGACAGAAGCAGGCCAGTTGTCCTTGTTGGGCTGTAAATCAGAAAGAAGCTCTTGATTTCCACATGATGACATTCTGATTTAATTCCTTGAGAAATTTTAAACCCTCACTTCATCTGGCTACGAGCCTTGCCGTATTCAAAGTGCAATATGAACACACAAAAGTGATTAGGATTTGGTCTATTTCTTGAGGAGATTTTAGAGTCTGCACACACCCTAGACCATGGTAAATACCATTTTGGAGCATGGACTATGGATAGATCCTCGTGCTAGAAAACAGGATTGGAGAGAATGCCCAAGAAAGTGCCTGTGCTCTGAACTCCGAATCCCTGCATAGGATGGTTGTCCCAAGGAAGAGGAACAGGCCTCTTACGTGGATCTCAGCCTGCCGGGGTTCCTGTAGTTCTTACTAAAGACATAGAGGAAGTCTGGACAGCTGATGAATGGTCATTCTTCTGAAAGTTAAAGCCAGAACTAAATTGGTTGGGTAGGTAAGGTATAGGAGGGAACCTACTATTCAGTCTAGATATTCATTCAAAGGAAATACATACAGTGTCCATGGTTTACCTTTCAGGCTTCTTCCCTCCCTTATTTTTATTCACTCTTTTTAGATCCAGTTAGAGCAAGTCATCCCTGTTTTATGGGTGTGCCTGGAGCTGAGACTCTTGTGGCCTGTAGGTCTCAGCAGATGCCGCTTTGCATCAGGACTATCTCTCTGTAGTTCTTCACTCTGCGTGGAGTAAATTTCACAATGAAATGCCACTCAAACACCATGAATGCTGCCCGATCTCTCTCCATTTACTCGTTTTCCAGTCGATTGCTCTGGACACTTTCACATACTGTGGTTCAGAAGCCATATGCAGAGGCAGGCTGCACTGTGAGGGGTGGGGTGTCCCAACAAAATCCACATGCTCAGCTTGCTGGGTGGGGGGACAGCGCTGTGGGGTTCCCATCTAAGCCCACTTGAGATCTGGTTGGGGCAGAGGCGATTGTCTGGGATGTGACTCAGGAAACACGCTGTGGGCACGGGCACATGACACAAGGTGGAGAAGGATGCCAATGAGGAGTGTGTTGGTGACAGATCGTCACCATGTGCAACAGGGAACCAAAACGATCATGGTGTCCTGAGAGGCAGAGTTGTGCCCTGGCTTGGAACTGCTGGGCAGAGGGAGAAAGAGCTGAGTGCTTTCCCAAATGCCATCTGCTGTCAGAGGAGCACTTCGGATATCCTAACACTCATGTGCACAAGCACAGCCCCAAGGCCAGAGAACACACTCGGGTGGAGACCCGCAGAACCCGGAGCCTAGCACACTGCCTGGCCCAGCCCAGGAAGCCCTAGGAGCCAGATGGCTTTCCACACAGCCCCTTCCAATGGCTGCATTGTCACGCTTCCTACGTGGAAGAACACTGCCGCATAGAGAGAGGAAGTCTCTTGACCAGAGTCACACAACTGCATGACCAGAGAGGAAAGGTCTCAGGTAAAAGTCTTACTCCGGAATCTTGAGGCTCCTGAGCACAGAGCTACACACCGCTAGACAGGCGGCTTTGGCTCATGGCCAAGTAAATGACAGACTCGGTGTTGGTTTTTAAAGCAGTCTCTAATAATAAATTCATAAACATAAACATAGGCTAATTTGTTTATTAAATATTAATGTGATTCAATTAATAAATACCTATTTTCCTTTTTATGAATACTTTATTTTGCAAATGTATTTCAAAAGCTCAATTCTATCCAAGATGATAACTGTAGTGTAACAATTGTTAGGAAACTCAGAACTCCATTTAAGGGTCTGTATATTCCGCGCATCTCAAGACTCACGCTTGCCTCATTCACATCTTTGGACACAACTTGCTGATGATACTCAGAAAATATCCAAGGATCATCTCCGTAGTTATGATGATTATGGAAGCAAAGACAGAACCAGCATAGAATTATTATCTCTGGCACTACAAAACATTCCCATTTGTTTTCTGGACTTGGTCAAAAGCTTCCTCTGGTTGAGTAATTGATGGAGGACAGTGGTCAGAAATAGGAGAGTTGAATAAAATGGTCCTCAAAGGTACACAAATGGATGAATTATTCTAAGATAACTGTGTTGAAAACAATCGGGCATCAATGGAGCACATCTCACCCCAAGTAAGAGGAGCTACGAGGGTGAGGTTCAGCTGTTTTCCTGGCTTGTGATCACCGCCCTTCAGACCCATCTTTCCAATCTTGCATGTCCCTCCTTCATGAGGCCCTCCTCATGCACAAGGCAGGAGGGCACTCTAGCACCCGGCTGGAGCCGTCCGAGCTCAGGCTTCAGCTCACGTCTCTGGTGTCACTGCACGCCCCCCACGTGCCCCTAACTCTGCACACTCTCACCCTGGTTCCCCCAGCAGTGCTGCAGGTGTGCCCCCCTGGATCCACGTCTGCTGCTCCCCCTCCTCCGCACTGTCCTTCACTATCAGCGGTGGTTTTGCCTCCTTTGGAGGTGTTCTCACTGCATACGTGTCTGTGCCTCTGCTATCCTAACTACCACAGATATTTGCTTATGGTGACGGCTACACCTGCTAGACAGTAGACACCGTCTGTATTCATCTTTGCCCCTGGGGTCTAGCACAGGGTCTGGTATCTCAGATGCAGTAGGCACTGATCATCTATAGGAAGGCAGAATGAATGCAGGGGTGAGTGACTGGTGGATGGAAGGATGGAGAAATGTTTGAAGGAAAAGAAGGAAGAAATGAAGGAAGAGAGGGAGGGAGAGAGGCAGGGAGGCAGGGAAGCAAAATGTTAGTGTTCAGGTCTATAATCATGGGGCAAAAGGACAGAAAGGAATCAAAATCCCCTTAAAAAGCATTATCTTTTTGATTCTCCATCCAGAGCACCGTTTTTCCCTGAAGCCCAAGAGAGACAACTCACCCTTGTAGTGGTGCAAAAGAAGACTCTTTTTATTTATTTATTCATTTTTTGTGGAGCTAGGGGTTGAACTCGGGCCCTTGCGTTTGCCAGGCAAGCGCTTGTTCTACTGAGCCATCTCCCTGGCCCCTAAGAAGACACTTGAAACATCTTCTTTTTATGAGTGTTTTGTAGACTCAAGCACACCAATATGGCAGCCAATGCTGGCACTTCTTTATTAAGAACTCCAAGGGCAACTCCCAGGACTAAGGAGGCAAACCTCTGTTGGTTTGTAATTAATTTCAATTAAAATGACTTACATTTTGTTCAGTTAATACAAAATTTAAATGTGTTTGAAACAACTTGGATAAATGAATTGACTTTTTCAACTATGAATTTTATGTAGTGTAAATACAGATGTTTCTGATGAAAGTTTAGCGCGCAGATTGCCATGTGCTGGAAATGTAAAATACACACTGGAATTTGAAGACAGTGTTAAGAGGTAAATTATCATATTAATTTTTCCCATTAATTCCATGTAGAAAGGCATATTTTGTGAAAAGCTGAGTTAGATAAAATATATTATTTTATATTTATATTCATCTTACATGATTACTCTACTTATCTTATTTGGGCTATTAGGAAGTTGAATTTCGTATGTCTGTCTATTCTGAGGGGCAGGGATGCTGTAGCCTGCACACCAGGTAACTGTCCCCTCTACTGGCTGCCTCCATAGCAACGGCCACCACCTGCTTTAACTCCTCCCATGGGAATTTTGCACTTTCCATGCACCAAATGAACAGAAGTGAGTGCTGGAGTTAGACTGCAATAACTTTCTTATTTCTCAGTTCTCTGGTCATTTGGTTTCACGTGTTTTGGCCAATAGGAAACCCTCAACAATGGTTGAAAAGTGGGGATTCCTTCCTGTGTTCCATTCCCTGTGGACCCTCACTGCAAAGCAGCAGGTCTCCCACTCAACCGAGCAGGTTTGCTTCGACAGTTTCAAAGCCGGGGTCCCACATGGCAGGCAGTATCTTCTTCACAGAAATCTGGCCACAGGGCTGGCCAAATATCCCGGTGGAATAAAATGCCTGTAAGCAGGCGCAGGGGCTGGAGTTTCGATTCCTGGCCTGCCATGCCTGCCCCATCCCTGGGGGCTTGCTGAGATGGTGATTGAGACTGGGTGTGGTGGTGTGCACCTGTAATCCCAGCTCTTGGGAGGTTGAAAACACGAGGATCACTAAGAGTCCAATCTATGCACTGAGACCCTGTAGACCCTTCCCTAAAATAAAGAAAAAGAAAAGAAAAGAAAAGAAAAGAAAGAAAGAAAGAAAGAAAGAAAGAAAGAAAGAAAGAAAGAAAGAAAGAAAGAAAGAAAGAAATCTGGTCACAGTTCTTTTTTCTTCCCTACCAAACCCACAATCTTAGAACTTGTGGTCAACAGCTCTTCTGTTCTATTTTTGCTGCTGCATTTGTTAGTGCTTGCATAACTAATTATATGTGTTAAATTTTCCCTTGGAGCGTAAAGGGTGGCTGTTTTCATGATGAAGACCTGAATGGTTTGCATACATATGCAAATATAAAGCACAGCTAAAAACAACTCATAATATAAGGGGAAATTCATAATAAAAACTTGGAGACAGTAGAAGGAATTATAAAGAATTTTATAAGACAGAATCAAAAGTCATCAGACGCAGCTAAAACAAGTTTTATAGGAAAATTAATAGCCTTAGTTGCTTTTAATAGGAAAAAGAGAAAGATGAAATCTAAATGGATTTAATGAAGTAAACTGTAAAATAACACAAATTTGAAAAGGAAGAAGGACAGATATAATTAAATAGAAGTAGAAATAGAATGATGAAACTAAAGAAACAATAGAATGAATAAAATCAAAACTTAAGTCTTGGGCCGGCCTGATAGCTCAGTGGACTAAAGTGCCTGCTTAGGAAGAGCACAGTGGCTGGGGTTCAATCCCCGGTGTGCCGGGGATGCTGGGGCATGCTGAGAGGGCAATTGAGACTAGGTGTGGTGGCACATGCCTCTAATACCAGCACTTGGGAGCTGAAAACAGGAGAATCACTACAAATCCAACCTACATAGTGAGAACCTATAGACCCTCTCCTAAATACAGAAACAACCAAACAAACAAAACTAAGTCCTTACAAAGAATAATATAGTTATAGTTGGTGATTTATCTCAAGCAAAATAAAAGATAAAATAAAGGAATTGGGTGGGGAGGTAGCTGGGAACCAAATTGCCTGTCTGGCAAGCACAAGAACCAGAGTTTGAGCCCCAGTACTGCATGCTGTACTGGCCCCAGGCCACCAGGCGTGCTGTGCTGGCCCAGGAACCGGGTGTGGTGGTGCACGCCCATAATCCAGCGCTGGAGAGACTGAGACTGGAGGACCACCATGAGCCCAAACTGCGTAGTAAGACCTTGTGTCAAAAAAAGTAAAAATAAGAGAATTACTAGCATAAAGAATCACATTTTTGATGGAGAAAAGATCAGAACTTTATGCAATAGTTTGGAAAACATGTAAATGGGGAAAAATCCTACAAATGTTACAGATAAATAGAATTTATGACCAATTAAAAACCCCAAATATAATTAAAGAAATGAATCTCTTTAATAGTAATTAGTAAATAATTACTATTTTTGAAACAAAAAACAAATAAGAAAATATTTGAATATGTTTTTTATCTGCAAGTTCAATCAGATAGAAAGATTTAATATTTGCTTTCATGCTAGCCAATTAATACAGATAAAATTTGATAGGTTATTCCACATTTTATTTTTGTGTCCTAGAACAATTTTGATACCAAAACTAGGGAAAGGCATTATCAAAAATAAAAGTGAGAGGCAATTTAATTTAGGGATATAAATAAAATAATATGAAATGAAGTACTTTAAAATGAAATATGCAATATGTAAAAAGTTAATATAGATTATTCTAGAAATATAGAAGCTCAATTAGAGGATAAATTAATACATATTGTCAATTAAAAGAATAAAGAAGTAAATTATTTATAATCAATATTTATAGAGAACTTTATAAAATTGATAGTCTATTTGTAATCTTCAAAAAAATCTCTAAACTAGAAGACCTGAGTAATTTTAACTTTAAAAAAAAATCATTATACTCACTAGTACAGCATGAACTCCAGTGATGTTCAGTACGAGCTGCACGCCGCCTGCGTCACGGCTGCATTCCCCACACCGTGCTGCCGGAGTGTCAGCAGGAAGCCAGGTGCACCCCTCGACACGTACAGCCTGGAAGGGGACGGCCCAAATGGCCATTAGTAGAGAAATTAATGAAAGCCTCTCAGCGCCTCTGCTGAACTCATGGCCAATGTGCATCTGCTGAATCGTGCTCTTATTAAAACCCATGAGCAAGAAGTGTCATTTGAAAAACAGATCATTTATAAAAGCCAAAATATGCAAAAACAGGATGCCATGAATACTACCAAGATTTCGTAAGCATTCTGTGAACTATTGCTTTTGTCACTTAACAGGATACACAGTCACCGCAGATTCATACTTCAGTGATACAAGCATGTGGAAATTTCATTGTCCTAACGAATTCTGTACATTTAATGCTATTACAACTCAAGTCGCAGGGCAGGCTTCATAGGGAGCCCGATAACGCACTCCAGAAGTTGTGTAACAAAGTCAAAGACCAAGAGAAGCTAATGCAATCTAAAGGATCCGTGTGGCAGAACTCAGCCCCCAACCCGTGCATGTTCCTTCTCGGTTTGCTGGTAGTGAGGGAATGCTATTTAGTATGTGAAGATTAATGTAACAAATTAGAAAAAATCCAAACTTTTATAAGTCGTGGACACCTAGTTTACTGCAAAACTGGTAATAGAGTTTAGCAAGAATTTATTTTAGAAAATGCCAAATGCTACACTAGAAAAAGGTCAAGATATCCTAACACGACAGACACAGATTTCTACCTTAGAAGAATCCCTGCTTTGGCAGATCCCTCTCCTAGAAGCTGCAGTTTGAGGTTCTAGGCTGCCTTAGTCCACGCAGGGTACTACAATAAAAACGGTAGGAACAGCAATTCATTTCACACAGTTCTTGGGGACCCCAAGGGAAAAGTGCTGGCAGGTTTGGTATCTGGTGGGGGGAGCGCCAGCTCCTCAAAGCTGACACCCCTTATGCTGAGCTCTGACTGGTGGAGGGGACAAGGTCACGATGCAATCTGCGAGGGTCCCACACCTGTGGGTGACTCATTTTTTAAGGCCACCACTTTTAATACCATCCTATGGGGCCTTTGCTGTCATCATGTGAGGTAAACCTCAGACCATAATGCATCCTTCAGTACTGTGACTCCAGCACCCTTTGCATTTACCTCCTCTGTTCCCCTCGGTGCAACCACTTCACGTGATTGGAGGAGAGCGGGGTGCCCTCTGCAGGGGGTGTCTCGAGGACCAGCCTCTAAAGCGCAAATATCTGCATCACTCAGCTGCTGTTGTCCGGGGCTCAGGCATGCGGCACTGGCCGTATCATGCAGGGCCACTAGACAGAGGCCCAAGTGGCAGCCTGGATGGCAGGAGGGCAAGTGCGAGGAGACGCCTATTTACTGCTAGAACAGCCAGAAATTGATTGACTGTTCGATGAATAGTGCATGAAGTTTTGCTGGAACACAGGATTAAAGTTCTACCTTGAAC
This sequence comes from Octodon degus, assembly GCF_000260255.1. Taxonomy (NCBI): domain Eukaryota; kingdom Metazoa; phylum Chordata; class Mammalia; order Rodentia; family Octodontidae; genus Octodon; species Octodon degus. The sequence goes on from NW_004524646.1 coordinate 9,812,240, forward strand.
TGTTCAAAAAGAGTGTTTGAAGTGTGTTTGAAGACTTCAGTGTCAAAACAAAACTTGAGAAAATAAATTAAAGCGTTATCTGCATGGTCTTGAGCCTTCTTCTTTTAGGAAAGGACATATAAGTTGTATATCAAAAAAGAATTACAGGGCCAGCCAAATAGCTCAGTGGATTAAAGTACCTGCAAGCAGGCACAGGGACTGGGGTTTGAGCCCCATCCCAGGGGTGTGCTGAGACCACAGTTGAAACTGGGTGTGGTGGTGCACACCTGTAATCCCATCTCTTGGGAGGCTGCAAACAGGCGGATCACTATGAGTCCGATCTAGTAGTGAGACTCTGTAGACCCTATAGACACTGCAGACCCTGCCCTAAAATACAAAAAAAAAAAAAAATGCAAGTAAAACTTACTAAGATCATCTTAAAAGTTAAACATTTAAAGAAATGAATATAATAAAGAAGACATCAGCGTCCAAAATATGTAAAGAATATGTATAAAAATAATAAAATATAGGAAATTATCAAAGGCTATGACTAGGTAATAACCAAAGCCATCAGAAGATTTGCAACATTGCAACAAATCACAGAGACAAAACATTATTAAAATAGCAATTTTTTAACAAATTGATAACACTAAAAGTCAATAAGTATATAAGTGGGACATCTTAGGCAGAGATTGGGAAATCACTTGTTATACACACCTTAACAGATGTGTGGTAATATCTACTAATACTGAAGACGTTCTTTATCCTTCGACATAGTGGTTCCATTTGTAGCCATATACCTGAGAGAAAGCCTCTATCAGTGAGCCAAGCGTGTGAATTTCCATCCTGTCATTATAACACCAGAAAATAGAAACAAACTAGACATCTAACAAAGGGAGAATACACTCAAATTGTTCTGCACTCTTACCTCCAAATAGCATGCAGTAGTTAAAATGAATCAGAGATACATGCAACAATAAAATTAAAATCTCAAAATTGTGTTGACAAATCAGGAAGGGAATCAATTTTCTGGATATTGTGTATTCTATGATGCAAATAATACTAAGCTCAACCTTCAAGGAGAATACACTGTGATTCTGCATAATAAAGTATGTAATTTATACGGGATGGGTAAATAATTTTAGCACGGAAGTTTACTGATGCAGGGAAGAGGGAGGGAAGGAAATGCTTGGGGAAGCGACAAATAAAAATCCTTCATTGTATTTGTGGTGAACTTGCTTAGAAAAGTGAAAACAGCTAAATAATATTCTGATTCAACAGAAGAACGCTCGGGGCTCCCCTTGTTCCGTGCCATCTTCATAATTTAAAAGAAGATTTAGAAGCAGCAATCTCTGGCCTTACCTTTTTCTAGACATTCCACCCACAAAAGCCCGTGAAACCCTTTTTCTATTGTCCTGATTTCCAGAATTCCAATTTTGTCTGTCGCAGTGAGTTGAGGACGCTGTCAGGATTTCCCACGCCACCACTGTTGCGTGTCTACCTGAGAGCAACTGGGGTAGCGTTTGAGGAAGTGTTCCTACAGGATAAAACTTTAGCGAGCTGTTTCTTCAGAAAGATGCTTTCCGGATGGGAGATTTTCATTCACACTCAATTTAAGAAAGTCCTGAAAACACACAGCTGGCCACCATTTTTGTGGGCTGGACATCCACCCCGTGCACCCAACCTCAGGAAAACACTGCACTGTTATTGAACATGCCCACACTGTGTCTTGTCATTACTTTTTATTTTATTTTACTTTTTTGTGGTACTAAGAATTGAACTCAGAACCCTGCGCTTGCCAGGCAGGCACTTACTCTACTGAGCTGTATCCCCAGCCCTTGTCATTGCTTTCTAAGCAGTACCAAATGGCAACTCTGTATGTCATATTTGTATCACATTGTATGTTATCTAGAGATGACTTAAAGAAATGAGAAGGTATAGAGAAGGTATACACAGCTTATGTGCACATACAAAGCCATTTTATACAAGACATTTGCGCCTATGCTGATTTGGGTATCTGTGGCGGGGTCACGGATGCTTTGGTCTGCAGATCCCAGGGACGACTGAAGACACCCGACAGCCATGTGCACACACAGACAGCTTAACTGTGGGGGTGACACATGCAGCAGCTCACAAGCCTAACTTGTGCCTCGTGCTGGCTGCCGATGGTGGAGGACAATGGCCATCAGGGCTGAGTGCACGCATGGGTGGCAGGTGGGCAGCCAGCTTCGCTGGAGAGAGAAGAACGGCAGAGATGAGTGAGCTTGGACGTTTCCCTCACCACCCGTGTCTAGGAGCTGCTTTCGAGAATCATTCCTTGGATGGACTAGGGATGTGAAAAGAAATAAAGGTGTGAAGACAGCCTAAGGCCTGAAAATGCAGACATAAATCCTAGGTCGTGTAATTATTATGTTGTTTATTATGATAGCTGCAGGATATGAAAGCAGGAATAATAACGTGGCCATGGATAATCTTTTATGAGCCACTCTTCTGTGCCCAGGGTGGTCGGCTTGATGCCTGCTGTTCTGGTTTCTTTGTTAGCATGCCTCCCGTTCACTCTTGAAGCACCCGGTCCAAACTCTTCTCAAGGCACACTGGTCAGAAATCAGAACACCAAGACCTAAGCTTGCACCTTATTTCCAAGTTCGTTGAAAGCCTCTCTGAACAGTCTCCTTGCTGGCGGCAGTATGTGTAACGAAATGTCCTCTTCGCCCTCCCACGTGAGCCACACTGTTTCTCATCTCACTACGTTGCCCAGGTTACCCCGGAACTCCCCATCCTCCTAGTTCAGCTACCAAGTAGTAGGAATTGCAGATGGGTGCCCCACTCCTGGCTCCGTGTCCCTCCTTTGTCTCCCTCAGTCAAGTCGCCTTGTTTTATCACTAGGACAGGCTCTGTAAGTTATTGAATTAGTGGGAAATAAGCATGTTAAAAATTAAGAATTTCAAGGTGGCGGTGGCAGGTGTTCTGTGTGGCTCAGGGCACTTCTGGGTGTCAGGCCCATCACGGCTAGACAGGCCTTACGCCTGTGACTGTCACCTAGACCAGCGGCATTGCCTCCTCACCGGCCTCCTGGCCTTCAGTGGCGTCTTCCTCCAACCATACCTCACTGTGGAGGCCCCATCCCGTCTCCACTGCCAAGACTGCCTCCTGTGGCTAAGTATGTTCTGAGTGACCATGCAGCTCCCAGGCCTGAAACCCACCAGGACACTTCCATCTGCCTTCCTCCTCCAGCCACACTGGCTGGCCCTCAGGCAAGGCTGTCCCAACCTGGGCACTGCTAATCTCAGGGCTGGATGATTCTTGGTTATCAGGACCTTCCTGCGCCTTGTCATACAGTTACACCATCTCCATCCTCTACCCGCTACATGATGCCAAATAGCACCCTGAGCCCCAAACCAGACAACTAGGAGTGTCTCCAGGCATCGCTAAAGGTCCCCCAGGAGCAAAACTCCAAGCTTGTCTACAGTTGAGACTCTCCGCAGTAGGACTTCCAGTTGGGTGGTCTCCTGAGGAGAGCGCAGAGCCAGAGAACCTATCCTCCTTGCCTGCCCTGGGTCTCCCTCTTTCTTCCCACAGATCCTGACCCAGGAAAGTCTCTGAAAGTGTCACCTCCACCCTGTAGGTGACCATATGTGTTATTCCTTCTATTTCTTCCATGACCTCAGACCTAACACAATGCCTGACACATAGTAGATGCCCAGGAAACAATTATAGAATTCATTAATAAACACTAGATAAATCAAGTAAGATAAAGATACTAAGTGGTTTTAGGAAGTGATGCAGCAAGCTCCACACTGCATTTTGATTCTCTTCCATCTAACTTTCAGATCATAAACAGAAATGGGATAGCACAAATATAATTTATAGGTGGATGAAACCCCACACAATACTAATAATTTGTACTCTCTGCGTATCCTCACGTTGAGGGTATTTCATCACTACCTGCAAGCGTCCTGCCAGCTCTGAGAGACAGAGATCGGAACGCGACTGCACAGCGCAGGCTGGGGACACTGGTGATGCTTAGGGTGCGAGGAAGCGTGGGGTGGGAACCTCGGCTGGGCCTCCCTGGAGCCGGGGCCTGGCTGGCTTGCTCCTGTCATGTGCTCCACAGGCGCACCTCTCGGAGCAGGAGCACAGCGTCTCCTTGCATGAGCAGCGCCAGGAGGGGTGGTGCCCTTGGCTACAGTGTCAAGCCAGCTGGCCCATGGACCAGCATTGAGCTGGTGCCTCTGACCCGATGCCATAAGACAGCAGCAAATAGATCGAAGGAGGAGACCTGGATGGTGTTGACAGGCCAGGGCAGGAGCAGACAGGCACACTCTGCCTGCCTTCAAATCCTTAATCCCACCTCAGGTGGGAGCCCCTGTATCAGACCGCACTAAGCAGGGCCCACAGAGCATACCACACCCATGAAAGCAAGGTCAGGAAGACAGAAAGAGGGAGAGTGGAGGGAGTCCTCTGGAGAGGAAACCCACAGCCAACATGGGAGCAGAAGAGTGTCCCGGCCTAGGAGTCCAACTGGGCCACCCCCGGGCTCAGCAAGGCTGCGGTAGCAGATGCACAGTCCTCAGTGAGAGTGGGCGACAGGGCGTGACCTGTGGCCTGGAGAAGCCTAGGGCAGGGGGCTGGCTCAGGGACAGGCCTTCTGAAGGCAGAGAAGCCCTTAGCACAAGTGGCATGAGGGCAGGGGTCAGAGGGAGGAGGCCACTGGCCACGGGTGGCCACAGGTCATGCTGTCCCTTATCTCCTGGCATGAGCTCAAGGACAAGATCCTAAATCTTCATGGCCAAGGCTGGTCTTTGAATTGCACATATAGTGAGCGCTTTAAAATATATCTCTCAGTGATAAATAAATAAGCGACTTCTCTCCAAACCTGAAAAAATAGGAAAGAGAAAAAAGGGACAGTGGCCTGGAGATTTCTACTGTCTGTCATGCTTGGATTCTGATCACTTATCTGGATAATTAAGCAGTATCAGGAGGCAACCAGATCCCCGAAACTTGATATCAATCCACCCTCTTAGTAGCAAGGCAGCATGACCCCGGCAGAGCTCAGTTGAGACAAACCAAGCCCTCTTGCTGGGTTCCTTAGGCATGAACGCTAGGACCAGCTTTCCAGAGTGGTCCAGACGTGTGCCCGGCAGTGGGGCCTCCTCCCAGCTCCAGAAGTGAGCAGAGCAGGGAAGTTGCAGGAGCCGAGCGGCCTGGTGCTCCGGGATGGAGAATTTCGCAGCCACCTGCCCGCAAGAGAGGGAGGGCTCAGCCGGTTGCCATTGCTCCTCTGTGCCTGAGCCTTGGGCTAAGGCTGGTGGCAAAGTTAGGGCATCCGGCGTCTCATGGTGTGGCCGTCTCTCTGGGCTATGCAGCTCTCTGCCAGTCACACAGGGGCCAGATTCCCATGGGTGTCCCTGCAGATGTGGGGGCTCCTGGCTGGAATCTGTCTCCTGCAGCCAGTGATTTCCTCCTTCCTTTTGGGCAAGACTTCACATCAGCAGTTTTGGCCCCTGACCTTGGCTCTTGATCTAGGACTCCAGCTTGGGTTTGGGGTTTTTGGAAATCCAGACATAGGCTGGTTCAGTCCGTTGAGATATCTGCCTGTCGCAGTGGGGTTTCCAGCTACAGTGAAGCAGAGGACCCCTGCAGAGGCGGCCTTCCGGGGCTGGAGTGCCAAGGCAGCATCTGGCTGCCTTGGAGCCTGAGTCTCAGGGCACGGCGGGTCTTGTCCCCTTTGCCCCTAAGTTCTGCCCTTTGTGGCTTCAGGGGCTCTCTGGCTATCTGTTACTCCACCTCTGCTGACTGTTTGCCATGGACCTCCCCTTCAAATCTTCCTGGGAAGTGCTTTGCTGGTTCATTTGGACCGAGCCACGATAGTGGCCCTCATCTGCTGTGCTCTCAGAGGGCCGAAGCACTGGCTGGCCCCGGGCTGGCAGCCTTGTGGGCAGACTTGCTCTCAGTATCCAGCCATCATGGTGAGGGGATCAAGGACACACAGGACAGAGAAGCGTGAACTCGGGCTCACAGAAGTACCCATGGGGGGAGCAGAGCGTTCCAGGCACTGAGCACAGCGTGCTTGTATCTGGCTTCCAGCTTGCCTTGTCTCTGTACACCGCAAGGGCCCCAGTGTCCCTGGGGGCTTCCTGCAAGGAGCCTTTGCATTTGAGTTGGTGCCCCAGGGTGCCCAGGATGGAGGACAGTGCCGATGATGGAGGGAATGAAGTCTGCATCAGGAGCTGGGAAGACCTGGCTGAACCAGAGGGGAAAGCTGAGGTGCTGGAAGGCCCTGGCTGGCCTGGGCTGAGGTGTCAGAAGGAGGGCTCAAGGGGGATCACTGCAAGTAAAGGACAATGGGAAGCCATAGTTGGGAAGTGAGGGGGGCAGGGAGGACTCTAGGGCTGGCTTTGGCAAGGTGGGACAAGGAGGATGGGTGTGAGGCCTGATTTAGGGGCGGCCGTGCTAGTGTGACCCAGCACCTGCGCTGGGCCCACCTGCCTGGCTCACTGGAAGGGAACAATGACCATGGCATTTCTAGTGGACGAGCGCAACAGGGCAGCGGGGCCAGCGGGCGACACTGAGCAAGCACAGTGGCTGTGGGCTCAAAGGCCACAGGGCTGTGTGCTTGACGAGAGCCTGTGGGCCAGGGCTGGGTTGCCTGCAAGGCAGAGGTCCTGCTGGTGGAGACCCCTGGGCCAGGGGCCAGCTGTCTCACCTCGCTTCCTCAGATGCCCCCTATTTGCACTCTGTGCCTTTACACAAATCTCTTCAGGTAAAAAATGCATTTTTTTTGGAGATAAAATTGATTTAAAATAAATTTAGCCATTCTCATGTGAAGGATCCAGGGCGTGGTGGTGGCCCAGTATGAAAAATGTCCTGTCTGTTGTAGTCTTCCCTCCCTCCCTCCCCCTCCCTCCCTTCCTTCCTTCCTCCCTTCCTTCCTTCTCCCCTCCCTTCCTCTCTCCCTCCTCTTTCTCTTCTCCCTTTCTCTCTCTTCCTCTTCTCTCTCTCCCTCTTTCCTTCCTCCCTCTCCCTCCCTCCCAGCCTCCCTCCCTCTCCCTTCCTCTTTCCCACCCTCCTTCTCTCCCTCTTCTCCCTCTTCTTTCTTTCTCTCCCTCTCTCCCTCCCTCCTTCCCTCCTCTCTCCCTCTCTCTCCCTCTCTCTCTCTTCCTCCTCCCTCCCACCCTCCCTCTGCCCCTCCCTCTTCTCTCTCTTCATCTTCCTCCCTCTCTCCCACCCTCCCTCTCTCCCTCCCTCCCTCTCCCTCTTCTTTCTGTCTCTCTCCCTCCTCTTTCCCTGCTCCCTACTTCCCTCCCTCCCTCCCTCCCTCCCTCTCCCTCTCCACCACAAGTGTCCCATTCCCAAGGTGGCCTTTTACTGACCCCATGGCTGGGTCCCAAGGTGGCAAGATCTGTCCCACACTGTCCTGGAGTTGCCATTACTTGCTGTGGGTGTCCAGCGAACGCCAAGGAGCCATGAACACAGAAAGAAGCTGTTCTGGAGAATCCCAATTCCCCCCCACTAGGGTGTCCCCTGCTGGGCGCACCTTCATTGTGCACCTGCTTGTGCCAGGCCTCTGGCTGTAGCACTGCTGCCGAATGTGCAGATGACATGCAGCCTCCGGAAGGGGAAGGGGAGGGCAGGCAGCGCCTTGCGGTGCAGCTGAGGGTGGTGCGGTCCATTCTCCAGACCCAGAGGAGCAAAGGAGAGGGGTAGGAAGCCACGTAGCCCTCCTCTGCCCACCCAGCTTTGCGCGGAGCCTGTCTGCGTGCTCCTGACCACGTGGCATGGGAGAGAGCAAGCTGGCGCCTCCACCAGGCCAGCTTCAGGTTACCCGCGGGGAGCGGGGAGCGGGGACCAGGCAAGCAGCAGGGCGGAGAGCACGAAGGCTCCTTGACGCTGAGGCAGCCCGGCTAACAGGTGCTCCGGCAGGGGCTTCAGGTCGGCCTGTAGGAACCAATGTGCCCTCCAGACGTTTCACAAACCCTGAGAAACTGCACCCTTCATGTGTGATTCCAGCACGCCCAGGGGCCGCTGCTGACCTCCCAGACAAGGAGCCACATCTAGAGGTCCTCCCGCTAGAGGAAAGCTTCTCACCTTAGAGATCTTTTGCATCATCTTGACAAGGGTGCTTGACAAAGTCAAAGTAAGAAAAGAAAACCATGAGGTCTCGGGAGATGGCTCAGTGGAATAAGCGCTTCCCCGGCAAGCGCAAGGGCCGGAGTTCAATTCCCGGTTCTGACAAAAAGAGAAAAGAAAAAAAGAAAGAAAACCATGGAAGAAGGGGAAAGAGAGGAAGAAGAGGAGAGGAAGAGAAAGAGGGAAGCAGGTAGGTGGGGAGAGAGAGACACACAGAAGAGAGAAAATGTGTGGCTCAGGCTAGAAAGTTGTGGTTGGATGGTGTACAGGATAAGATGAGGACACAGTCTGCTGCGGTCTCTGTGTAGTTGTAGCCCAAAGCCTCACACAGTCATGGGGTGGACTTCCAGACCTTGGGATTAATTCATGATCCAGGGCTGGGATTACGGGTGTGAGTGTTGCCGGGATTATGGGTGTGAGCTCTACACCCAGCCTGGGGCAGACAGCAGGAATGCAGGTAAGGGAGACAGACTTGCTCTCGGCAGCCTTGCTGCTGCCCCTCCTCCATTTCGCTCTCGGCTCCTTGCTCCTGTCGTGAATGGCTGCCCTTTGCCCTGTGCCACTTTTCCTTGGAAGCAGATGAGTATGAATCGAAACCTCCAGTAACTGTGAGCTAAATAGGCCTTCTCTTCCCTGATTTTGAGGGTCAGGTCTTTGTCCCAGCAATGAGAGAAGAGTAACAGAGAAACTGTCTGAAGCCAGGGACAGCAAAATTCAAACCACTCAATTGCTATCAAATTTCATCATCAGTCTGGGGTTTCCCAGCATACTCACTATGGCCAGATATTCTAAGGAAAAACAAGAACACAGACTCTGAAAAGAATCAACTATATGTAAATTCATGCCTGAAACCGTCCATACAGTGATACAGTGATGGGACGAGTGTTTAAAATGCTGTCTTTCTCCAGCACCTGGAGGAGCCGCAGCCCCACACCACCGCCCAAAGGACATGTTGAAGTCCGCATCTGGCCGTGCCATGCCTTGGGCTCCCAAGAGCTCGTCCTTTTGCTTGGGGATGGATGGACGTCTCGGAGGGGACCCAGAGCTCCTGAGCTCCTCCTGGCTCGCTCCTTTCACCTGCCTCATCTCCTCGAAGCTGTTTCTCCTTCCCTGTTTCCAGTTTAGCTTCTACCCAGACAGTGCAGGACCCTGTACTCCCTGCTGCCATCCTCTGCCCTGAACACTGCCTCAGCTGTTGCCCCCATGCTGACCTCCCAGCACTTCCTGAAGCCCCCAGCCTAAAACTTTCTCTCCTGGGACCCTTCCCTGGGCCCTCTTGGGCAAGTTCGAGTCACAGTGGCATCATTGTCCTTCTGAGACAAGTGCAGGACGCCACGGCTGTTCAACTCACGGCCCGTTGTCAGTGCTCTGTGGGATGGCAGGTGGCCGGCAGGTACCTGCTGAATGTCCCTCCTGGGACATCTCTCTGCAGGTATCCAACCACTGAAGCCATTACCGCTGTGAATTCCAGCGGCTCGTGCAGAGGGCTCTGTCCCCCAACTCCTTGTAAGTAGCTGTTTTACATATAAGTAAAGTGAGAGGAGTTGTACCGACCCCTGAATAGCTGCTAGACGTGGAAAGTGATGTGAGAAGACTTGGGAGTGTGCTCCCGGTGACCCCAGTGGTCCGCTAGCTGGCTCCTTGGTGGGTTCTGGTAGAAACCCTATCCCACGTCCTCGCCCCTCCCCCGAGGCCCACTTCAGAGGGCAGCTTTCGAGTCCGGGTTTCATCTGCAGGACCAGCTGGCGCAGAGCACAGGCTTCAGCATTGCCACGTGCTGGTTTATAAAAAAACTGATGGCCCAACTTTTGGGAGACGGAAAGGGAGGAGGTGGAGGGTGGGGGCACAATGTAACAACAATCCGAAGTGTTGCTACTCTTACCTTTTCATTTTTTTTTTTATTTGTACAAAAATGGTAAAATGTTTTTACAGGGTAAGCCAACGGTGCTACAAAAACGGAATTAGAGCATCCTTAATTAATATGTCAGAGGATAAGAAATGATGAAAATATGTATAATTAAATTCTTGCACTAAAACAGGATTCAAAAATGCGACAAAAATAGCGGCGCAGCTTTTTCACTTTGCTTCCCCCTCCTCTCTGGACACCCTTTCTCTTTCCCCCTTTCCTCCTGAGCAGTAGTAGTAGTAATAATAATAATAATAATAATAATAATAATAATAATAAGTAAGTGTCAGGGCTGTGGCAGCTGCTGCTTGCTGTTGACCTCAAAGAACGATAGGGCTGCTGGAGCTGACAGGCTGGTCACCCCCAAAATTAGACACAAATCATTGAGATTAAAAATTCTCCCTCAATCAGGTGGCGGCTGCCTGATTTTCATATAAAGATGCCGCAGGCTGTGTGCTCTGACAGCTGGGCCTGTTGGTTCCCATTCGAGCTCACGCAGTGACAAGGCTGTTCCAGACAGGTGCTTGGAAGAGCCAACATCCTGAATAAATACACTGTGAGGGGGCATGGGGGCAACGTGGAGGGTGATTTATTACTTATTTATTTATTTAGTTAGTTCGTCTCCCAGTGTGGCACCAAGATGTCTCTGGGCATAACCTGGAAGGCTGCTGAAGCAATTATCTTGGATTTAATAAAAAATGCTCTAGCTGGGCCCCATTTGCCCAACCCAAAGAGAGGTTGGATCCCTCCAGGACCAATTCCCATGTCTCTTCAAAGTTCTTGGAGCAAAACTACCTGTTTGTCCTCCAGGGGAGAAAGTGGGGCTTCCAGACCAACAGGGATCTGCACCCAGGGGCACAGTCTCTTCTCTGGGGAGAGAAAGGGAAAAATCCTTTCCTGGTCCCTAGAGCTGGAGCACCAGGAGATGCGCTCGTTGGTTTGTTGCTTTGTCGGACGAGGGAGCTTGGTCACTCTGGAGATTGCTTTCTGGGGTTGCTGTGAGTGTTTCCCTCTAAATCGCAACTCCGCCACAGCCTCCAGGGGAGGGGCTGCTGCTCTGTGAGAAAGTTTATCCCTCGAGCAGAAGTGCTCCACAGAGCGGAAGCGATGTAGGCTATCCCTGAGGATGCGGTTCACTGAGGGGAAGCGACATAGACTATCCTTGAGGATGTGGAGGAGACCAGCCCCTTGGGAACAAGGCCAAAGTCTATACAGTAAGAGAAGAGGACCCAGGCAAATGGGGTGCCTGGGGCCAAAGACCTGTGGTCAGACCCTGGCTTTGCTCCCTTCTCTCTGTGTGACCACAGGACAGCTTTGGAGCAGGACTTGTGGTTGTTGCCTAAAAGTGGGAACACATTGTGATGAATAGTAAGTCAAGCTCTATGGTAGGCAAGGGGAGAAGCTACCTGGACAGTCATCTCAGGACACAGGGCTCAGAAGCCGGCATCCAGGACCATCTACCTGACCCTTTGTGTCCCCAGGACTTGGTTCCATATGCAGTAGCCATTTCAGAAACAGTTGAGTGTATGCAACTGCATGTGTGATCCATGGGAAACATTTCTAGGGCCCAAGGAGCTCTTTTTTTTCTGGCTACTTTTGGGCTTATTTGAAGAGAAAGACAAATGAAAGAAGCATGTTTAACCACACTGTGATGCACCTCATTGCTTCTAATTCACACAGGACCATGAGTGCCCCTGGGTGGTGGGTGATGTGTCTCGTGTTTCCCAACCCAGCCTAGGGGCCTGGTGAGGTCAAGGTCACTTCCTGTACAAAGCCAATCAGTGTGCCCTCCCAAGGAACTGCCTGCGAGGTCCTCCTTGGTGATTGTCCAAGGGCCCGCCTTGCCTCTTCCTTCTCTGGCCAAGGCTCTCCTGTAACACCCATCTGCGGCCCACCAGTGTTCATTCATGTTCCAGGGTAGTGTTAACTACAGCCCAACCAGCAGAGAATAGCTGCTTTAATAGGAACGCTATGTGTGTCCTGAGAGAATTAGATCCCAGGAAAAGACTATTCCAAATCTGGTGTCAGACCTCATAGCCATTGAGGAAACCAGGCACCCAGCAGCATGGGAGGTCCCTCGGCTCATTCTCGCTCTTAGTCCTGCCCACCTAGGTCTAGGTCTGCTATCTGCTAAGGCTGTTCCCAAGGTCTTCCTCTTCTCAGCATCTTCTCCATGGTCCAGGAGCGCTGGAGAGACCCTTAAACAGCTCCAAACTCCTCAAGGAAATACGTAAGCATTTACCTCCTATTCTTACATTTACACATGCTATGAAAGGAGGAAGGAAGGAAATTAATTTATCATATAATTTAGATTTTCTCTCTTGATAATCTTGAATTCATCCTCCTGTAAAGGTTTTCAGCCTTGATAACCAATAAGTCTGCCTAAGTAATTTCCAGAAGTAAAAAAAAAATAATCTATTTCTGAAGATTAATTCTGCTCACTCCCTTACCCTCTGTCTTAGTTACTTTTCTCGCATTGCTGGGACAGATACCTGACACCCAAAATGAAGGAAGGAAAGGCTTATTTAGCTCACAGTTAGTGGAGGTTTCAGTCCACACTCGGCTGGCGCCAAGGCTGAGTGACACATGGAGAGGGCGGCCACTCGTGGTGGAGGCAAAGAGCAAAGAGCAGAGAGCAAAGGGAGTGGCAGCAGCTGTGGCACCTAGGCAGCCCCTCTCCCCTCCTTATGCTGTACACACACTATAACACCCTCCACCACACCACACACACACACACACACACACACACACATCTACAGATGTCTTCTAAGTGTTTGTCCTCTTGGACCCAGGTTTTGCAGGTTCTGCTCCAGGCATCCCCGACCAGTTTGTGGCCAAAGCTGAGATGGTCTGGATCTGGTCTGTACCTGACAGGGGTCCTTCACACGTGCATGCACTCACATGTCCTGGCCCAGTGCCAGAGAAGAAGCGTTCTGGGGGCTGGAATCAGTAGACACCACCGGGCTTCAGACTCCACTTGAGGGCGGGCAGTGTTTCTGTGGCTGGCAGCCATAGAGCTGCCCAGCATGCAACAAAGGGTCCCCTCCCACAGCCCTCCTGGGGGACACTTCTGGTGGCACCTCTTTTACTGCCCTGAATTTACTTCTCCAGGACACTCTGGTCATGGGGCAGGTTGCCTGAGGGCCTTGCCTGCCCCAGAGCTCCTTGGAAGCATCCTTGAAAGTCTCCAACTGGCACAGCCTGTGGGCACCAGCCCTCGTCCTCTTTCCCGGAAGAGCTGGGCTTCCATGGAAATGACCGCTCTGTTTTATGGGCACAGAGGTTCCCTGGAGCAATCCTGTCTTCATGTTGGAAGACTGGAAAAAGCCTTGTCTCTGGCTAGTACAAAGAAACCATGTTTTTTTCTACTCACCTCACTCTGTATTGGGGATATTTTCTCCTACAGTATTTTCTAACTTCTCTAAATCATTGTTCCACGTACATTTTGTAAGCTTTCTCAAGTTCTTTGGTGGCAAGGTGGGATACTTACAAGTAATCTAATCACAATGCTTTTTTCATGGCTTTTGAAGTTTTGAAGATGAAACTTGACATTCTGGCGGGGCTCAGATGCTGTTCTCATTCTGCTAGTCAAGTCAGAGAAGTGACTTGTTTTGTTTTGTTTTTCCATTTTTCTGTCAGTGAGAAGAGAAGGATGTGGATCTGCAGTGGGGCAGGGAGATACCCATCTAGGCTCCCTCCCTCCCTCTCTCCAAGATGGGAGATACCCATCTTGGCTAGCTCTCCGAGCTTGCCAAGTGGCTCAAGGGCTACCCCAGAGAGCTGCTCCAGCCCAGGGGTGTCAGTGCATTTGGAATACACTAACCAAGGCAGCGAAGTGGCCTCTCCAGGCCCTGAAGGACAGCACTGCCCAGCTGCTGTGAGCAGGAGTTCATGCATCAGCCTGCACCTGCTCCTAGGGGAGCTGCAGACAGAAAGGGCTCAGGTGTTCCCACGGGGGCCCTGAAACCCAAGCTCTGTGCCAGAGCAGGGCTCAGGCCTTGCCCGCAGGCAGTCCTAACAGCTGTGCTCTGGGAGCAGAACAGCCTTAGGTGCGGGGGTTACAAGAGATGTGAGCCGGGAGCCAACTGCAGCCTTCTGTGCTGGCACGTTGGATTCTTCTCTGTGTCTCTTTCTCCACTGTGTACTGCAGACTCTGAAGTGCACTGAAGACTGGGCAGTGTACTGGTGTTTCTGGACCCCAGTCTTCCATGGGATATCCTCAGCCCTAAGGCAGTGCTTGGCTTAGAATAGGTTCATAGGAAATAGTCTTGGAAGGGAGGGGGGGAGGGAAGGAGAGAGGAAAGGAGGAGGAAGAGGAGGGGAATGGAGAGGAGGGGGAGGAGGACGAGGAGAAGGAAGGAGAAGAAGGAGAAGAAGAAGAAGAAGAAGAAGAAGAAGAAGAAGAAGAAGAAGAAGAAGAAGAAGAAGAAGA
>NW_004524646.1:9826786-9873050 GCF_000260255.1 Octodon degus
GAAGAGGAAGAGGAAGAGGAAGAAGAAGAAGAAGAAGAAGAAGAAGAAGAAGAAGAAGAAGAAGAAGAAGAAGAAGAAGAAGAAGAAGAGGAGGAAAGCAAGAAGCAAGGAGGTAGATTTGAGGTCTGCCATGAGCAGCAGGTCAGAATGCCCCTGCATGAGTTTGAAAATGTGTGCACATAGCAGGACACACAAGGGGTCCCCCAAAAGTGCAAGCAGCTTTTCAGGGGAGGACAGAGCAACAGGAAGGGACTGACCTAGACAGGGAAGGCGTCTCAGAGAAAGTGGCTTTTAAAAATTGTGTGTGAAAGATAGAAGATGATCCATCATCTTTTTCTCAAAATATTCTTTGTAATTATAGTCATTCTCAATATAGAACAATTGGAAATGCAGACTGTAAAGAGGAAAGTCTCAAGGCTCCCTGGAATGCGTTGTCCGGTCATTGGTACTGTGAGCATGTTGGTGTGCCCACGGCTCAGTCTGGCCTTTTTGTTTTTCTTGTGTATTTTTCATAACTGTAAGTGGAACATATGTATAGTATAATCACTTCTATATAATATGCACTTTCAACATCACAAACTCTTGACAAATATATTAAGACTTGTATCTATTCCATTGCATTTCCTGACCATTTTAAAATTATTTACTGTTGATTTCTCTTCTGTGAGAAAGCCTACTGCAGTATAAATGCAGAGGAAAATAAAGACAATAGGAAACAGGTCCTACAGGAGGCAGGTCCTCTAGAGAAGGAAAGGGGACCAGGAGATGCAGGGAAGCTGCAGGGAGGGGCAGGGCACAGGCTGGAAAAGGAATCAGGATGTGTAAGACAAGTGTAGCCGCATGCTGCAACATGTGCTAATAAAAAAGTAGGAAAAAAAAAAAAAAAAAAAGCAAAACCAAAGCCCCAAAATGAAATGAAGTAACGCACTGTGCACACGGGTACATTTTCCACCACCATGGTCTGGGAAATGCATTGTCACACACCGTGGTCCCCCCTTGGATTACTGCCCCGGGAGAGGTGCAAGAGGAGCCACTCAGTCAGAGGAGGAGATGGGTCTAGATTGTGAAATAAATGACAAAAGATGTCACCTCTTAGACTTAGGAGCTGTGGTGAGCAGAGGCCTTTGGAGTCACATTTCTCTCAAAATGTGAAACAGCGAGATTCAGGGCACAGGGGCCTCCTACCTAGCTCAGTTGATGTTAGTCATGTCCGAGCTTCCCAGCAGCTAGGGTGAAAAAGGCAAAAAGCACAGGCTTCTAGCTGTCTGGAAGGAGTGGAGTACAGGAGGAAGGCTCAGTCAGCCGCAACTCTCTAATCATTCTCCCTGGGGATTTCACACAGGGAGACGTAGAGAGGTCCTCAGAAATGATGTGCTGTGCAGATGGCTGTGCCTGGTATCTTATCCTCAGGCAAAGTTGAATCTAAAAGTTCCGGGGACATTTGGCAAAAGCAATTCTGTGATTTGGGAAGACTCTGGTGGACCCAGCACTAGCTTCCAATGATTTCTTCTGCTTAAAGGATAAACTCAGAAATGACAGGTGACTCCAGAGCTGCTTGAAAATTGTGCCCTAGCTTTTGTCTTCCCATTTGGCTTTTATTTTTGAAAACTGTTCTGGTCAGGCAAGATAGCTCAGCTGATGGAGCACCTGCTTTGGCAAGCTCAGGGACTGCGGTTCAATCCGGGCACCAGGCATGGTGGTGTACCTGTGTAATCCCAGCACTGGGGAGGCTGAAAACAGGAGGATCAGTATGGGTCAGAGCTGCGTAGTGAGACCCTGTACCAAATACAAAAAAAAAAAAAAAAAAAAAAAAAAAAAAAAAAAGAAAAAGCTTCCCCACGTTCACTTCTGATCGTCCAGCCCCAGAGGCTGTGGAGATGGACACAGAAGCTGAGGGCTGTGACAGGCGCAGTGTGGACCAAAGCCCCGCACCTCCTCACACTCCGGAGTTTAACCCAGCACAAGGCTGTGCCTCACCTATGGATGCAAATACATCATCCTGTATTTTCAATTAGCTTGCAGGCTCTCGAGCTGCTGTCCTGAATAATTAGGAAAACAATTCTCATTCTGCCAGGAGCTGAGGCGAAGTGTTATCCCTGGGATAATTGTCTGTCTACAGTTCAGTTTCCCCTGCTCCTCCCAGGTCATCGAGGCCGCAGGAGGACACCTGGAGAGCATTAATGAGCTCTCATTGAAGATGTTAAAAAGGTGGTATCGATCTGTTTGTCCACGAAGGCGCTATCTCAGCCCCTGCACCAAGGGCAGGAGAGCCCACGAACCCCGTCCGAGGGCCCCTTGGAGGCTGCCGCCCCTGCCTTCTGTACCCTTGCTCTGCGGCAGGGCTGCAAGCCAAGGTCAGGCCTTCACACGCCAGAGGGGACTTCTCCCCTGCCCCCCCGGGCCACATGCACTGTATTCTGGTTGTTTCCAGAGTGCGCATGCTCGCGAGAGAAAGAAATGCAAAGAACCCAGTGCCTAAGCATGGACCCAGGAGCCTAGGAAAACCTGAACGAACGAATGAGAGGATAAAGCTCTTTCCCTGCCCTGGACTAAGAGTAGAAGAAAAGAAATAGACACAGTACTGAACAACGATCATAGTAAGAGTTGATCCGGGCTGCAAGCACCAAGCATCAAAGTATAATGAAAAACAGGTATTTGCACGTCCTCGACACGTCTCACAAGAAAGGTTCTTATTAATTAAAGAGGGAGAAGGGGTAGCTTCACAGTGGAGAAAGCTGGCACATGTCGTCGTAACCGAGTGATCAAAGTGAATGCCGAGAGCAGGGGGACTAATTGCCGTTATACGCCTTGTACGCACCCGAGGACATTAGTGTCCCTTCCTGGGGTTCGCTCCCCAGCGCGCAGCCTGAGGCCTACCACCAGGAAACAGCAGGCCAGTGCAAGCCGGGGAGCACCGCAGCCTGGGGAGCACCCCGGCCTGGGGAGCACCGAGCGACCCGAGAGCCACAGGAAGTGTGGGGCCACGCGTTTGGTCCGGGACTGGGCGACTAAATCTATTTTCTTTATAAATGAGTATTGAGATAATTGATGAATTTTGAGTAAGGTCTGTGGATTAGCATACAGTGTTACATGGACACTGATTTTAGTTATGAGGTTACAGTGCTAGAAAAGAAAGTTTTTATTCCTTGGGAATGCACATGGGGCTGTCCTTGGTCGCAGGAGCTCACGTATGCAGCTCAGCCTTGAATGGCTCAGAAATACTCAGAATAGTGTACATGAGTGTGTAAAGATGCACATCCCGGTGTCTATTTGTGGATATCTGCCTCTGTCTATCCATGCACCCCTCCATCCCTCTCTCCCTGCCTCCCTCTATCCATCCACTCCTCCACCCATCTACCCATCCGCCATGGTCCAGCCTCCCAGAGAAGAGCGAAGTTGGTGAAGTGTTAACTTAGGGAATTTGAGTGCAGGAATCTTTATATTATTCTGGCAACTATTCTGCAATTTGGATATTTTTAAATGACTGTTTTAAAGCAAAATAGAAAAGGAAGGAAAGAAGGAAGGAAGGAAGGAAGAAAAGAAGGAAGGAAGAGAGGAAGGAAAGAAGGAAGGAAAGCAGGCAGACAGGCAGGCAGCCCTTTGGTCCTCGGGTCTGCTGCGCAGCGTTGCCTCCCTCCGAGAGCCTCGGTTTCCTTATCTGAGCCTAGAGAAAGCACAGTGCATCTGTCTGGGTTGTTGCAGCCTTCAAGATAGTGACAAACAGGGACGAGCAGGCACTTGGCAAGGGCGGCTTCATCTTAGCCCACCCCAGCCTGCTCTCCCCACCCCCAAGCAAGAGGTGACCGTCGCTCGGCGTCGGCTGGGATGTTGGAACAATTCCATCTTTGTCCTCTGCTCTCACCTAACCACCAGATCAGATTCTGCGGATGTGTCAACCCGCCCTCTCCCATCTGCCAGCTGAGAATATTTCATGCTAAACCGATGATTTCACCATCAGAAGAGGGCGGGCCCCCCAAACTCTGCCCGCTCTGAGTGGAGTCAGCAAAGGCGGCCTGCTAATGGGTGCAGGGCGTGTGAGCAGGTGAGACCCCGGGATGTGAGTACACACCTTTTGTCTCCCCAGAGGTCAGTCAGCCGTACGGCCCTAATTAAGAGCTTGTATCGCAGATCCATCTGCCCGACTTCAGTCGGGCTCTCCCTCCGCAAATGTATTCCTTTGTCCCCCCCATTGCTGCCTGAGCACAGCCCTGTCAAGAGGTCACCGGTATGGAGCGTGGGACCTGGAAGGCCTCCACAGGGGAGGGGACCGTGATCAGCCCCGGTGGGAATGGACAGCTCCCCCAGCCCAGGAAAGGACTACAAAATTAGCAATCTTCCTAATGAATAAATAAAAGCTTCCAGCAAGAGCATTGCATATTTGGATCCGACAACCCTTTAAAGCATTTTGAGAGGGGCAGTTCCTATCAAATAATGACGTGTTATTGATATGGTAATTTTTATATTAACAAATGTATGCTAGAAGTGCTGTGATTTTTTTTCCCCTCTTGGAGGGGGGAAAGGTAGCTTGTGAGTGCTAGCAATAATGATATGCTAATAACCCGCTTCCAAATTTAGATGAAAAAACTAATTGGCAAATCTCAGCCCCAGGAAGATGGCATCCTTGAGAGATTTGGTAAACTTGACATTCCAGGATGCAGAGGAGAAGGCCTGTAACTAGGATGCGGTGGTGTTTAGCAGGTGGTAGGTTCATTATTCTGTTGGATTTGGATATATCTAGATTTATGTCATCCTAGTCGGACAGGACAGAAATATCAGCAAATCGAGACTGGAGTCCTCCATTTCCCTTTTCTGCATACAGATGTACACATACTGGTAAATGAGTGTGGACGTGCACGCACACACTTTTACACACACACACACAGAAAGCACAAAGATGACACTGCAAATTGCTGATGAACTTAAGCGAAAGAGTAGCTCCCCTAAGGAAAACAAAGATGAACGGATTTTGTCATATTTTAAAAATAATTTTTTAACCTTTCTTGTTTTCTTTCTATCCTGAAAAAATATATATATATTTCCAGCAAGGGAGAACTATCACAAGGTCACTAAAGAGGGATCCTTCAAGGAGGGGAAAATTAGTTAGCAGGGTTGCGGCTGACAGGTGGAGCCGGTGGGTGAGAATTTGTGGGTCTAAGGAAAGAACAGCAAACAGAGAGGGTGTGCATGGGGGTCGCACTGGTGGGCAGCCTGAGGAGGCACCAGTAGCAGCGCATCCTATTACAAGGAAAGGGCGGGTGCAGCAGCAGCCCCGGAGGTACCTCAGGCTCAGGGCTGCGGGGAGCTATGTGGCAAGATGGACTGGAGTGGGGCCACCAGCGCAGCGGTTTTTCTGTGTGTGTGATGGGTGGGTCTGCTAGCATTTCATGCATACCTTATATGTGCAAAAATGGACTGTTATAAAAGAAGGGAAGGTGCAGTAAGTTTTTGGATGGTAACGAGTACCCCTCCAGCCTGCTTCCGGTTCATTCTGCTGGTTCCTTTTTAAATTTCTTTTCATTTACTCTCTTGGCTGTACATTTTGCTTCCGTTACACTTCTCTCCTAGCAGAGGCGTCGCTCTCCCTCTCTTTTCCTCTCCTCTCCTGCCCTCCTGCCTCCACCATCCCTGCTGTTCCCTCTTCTGCTGACTTTCCTGGCTCTGTCCCATTATTCAATGCCCCAGAAGCACTTAGGCAGTGACATCCTGATCACCTAGGATGGCCAAAGCCACACTGGATTACGTGCTGGCGCTTCTGACCAAGCCAAGGAGACGGTTGATCAAAGGAAAGCCTGTTGTTGGCCTGCAGAGAAGCTTTATCCCAGTCCGATAAGGCTTCCTTCACAGGCTTCACTGTGAAGGAAAACCCAGAGACCAGCTGCACGTGCTGCTCCAGCCGAGGACCTTGCTTCGGGTCATTGTCTCATGGGTGCAGGCCAGGGATTTGTGGTGAAGTGGCTCTGAAGACCGCTGCTCTCGACATTCCTGCTGTCATCAGGAAGCTGGCTGATAGTCAGAGCTGCTCGCTGACCTTTGTCTTTCCTCCAAAGGTCTACAATTGGAAAAGAAAAGGTGAGTTTTTGAAGGACTCAGTGGTGGAAATCATACTACAAAGTGAGATCAAAATATATGGTAAGTTAAAAATAATTTATTACAGTGAAAGATACATTGCTATTAATTTCCCTTAAAATTACTCCCCCTTGCTTCAAGCATGCTTACCATTGTTCTACAAACTTTCCAAAGCAGTTACCGAAGGCCTCTTTTGTGACTTTCTGATGCGGCGTGATGAACATACCATGACTGCTGAGGCCAAGAGCCGTGCGACAGACAGGCAAGACATGACGTCGTTACTGTGCCATCTCCCCCTTTATTATTTATTTGCATCTAGCACCATGCAAATTCTACCTCTTCTTCAAAGTCCAAAGGACCACGAAAGATACATATTTTGCATCTTGGGGACATCGAGGTAGTGACCACAATATGCAATATCACAACCATTGTTGAATTACTGTCATTTTGTGAGGGACACCCTTTTGGTGAGTGGTCTGTTTGGGACACGGTATGATCTGTCAGGCCCCATGATAAGTGGTGCACAGCTCCACTCTGAAGCTCTCCCCTGAGCAATGGGAGCATAGCATTCAATAACTAAGGGGCTACGGAGATAGCTCCATAGAATAAGCTCTTGCCCATCAAGCGCATGGTCCTGAGTTCAATCCCCGGTAACACAAAAAAAAAATTCAATGGCATGGATCATGTATCTCATTTTACGGAAAAGTTGGGGCTCAGAGAAGTGGCAATGATGTTGCCGTGGGAACTATCCCTATTCAATAGAGACAAACATAAGAAGTCTGTGGGTACCCAGACGTGTTTTGTCTCTCCGTTGAGTCTGGCTCTTTTCCAGCTCTGCTGACTGTGGGTGCCACAGCAGAACCCCAATCTTTTCCCATCTCAGCACCTCAGCACCCTCTGACTCACTCATCCTTTACTTTTCTTGGAACCTTCCCAGAATCCTTCTCAACTGACCATGCTGATTTTCACCTGTTTAACCCATTTTGTCCTTTGGATGTTAGTTTAGAAAATTCCCCCTCCAGGAGGACTGCTTTAACCGCCCAAATCTGAACTTGGTAGCCTCACACTGTGTCTTGTGGCATCCTGTGTCTTCCTGGAACCAGTAGCTTCCACCATAGCCACCATAGGAATGCTCTCTCTGTCTCTCTCTCTCTCTGTCTCTCTCTCTCTCTGTCTCTCTCTCTCTCTCTCTCTCTCTCTCTCTGTCTGTCTCTCTCTCTCTCTCTCTCTCTCTCTCTCTCTCTCTGTCTCTCATTTCTGTTTTTGTCTCTATCTCTATGTCTCTATCTCTGTCTGTCTGTCTGTCTCTCTCCTCTCTGTCTCTCTCACACACACTCATACACAAACGTGTGAACACACACATACACACACCTTTTGATCTAATTTCTCCATTTAAAGCTGACCAATTTATGGTCAAGGACCTTATTTTCCTGATAAGCTTTGGTAAACACCCATCCATCTCTGTTGTTCTAGAGACTTGCCTTCATCAACTTTCCATTAAGTAAGAAATACCTGAGAAAACTGGGTCAGAAAATGACCAATTTAAGAGGTCACTTCGGCTCACAGCATTGTGGATTTGCAGCTATGATTCATTGGCCTTACTTTTGGGGGAAGAGGCAGCCCATCGCGGTGGGAGTTCATGCTGAAGGTAAACATCTTATGGTGGTACAGTAGAAAGAGACCAGCAGAGCCTGAGCTCCCCATTCTGTTTCAGAGCTTACCCCAGTGACCCGTAGTCCTCCCATGAGGCAGTGCCCCTTAAAGGCTCTACCTGCTCTCACTAGCGAGCAAGTCCTTAGCACGTGGACTTTTGGAAGAATGAATAACCATGATAACATATAAAGCAATGTGCTTCAGTAGAGCGCTAATGCATTGCTTGTGTGTATGAACTGCAAAGGACTCTCGGTCCCCCCAGTAGGGCAAATGCTGCTGCTGCAGGTCAAGGTTTATGTGGCGAAGCAGCAGCAGGAGGAGGAGCCGGCACCAAGGCCCTGTGGGTTCCCACCCTTCACCTTATCTCCAAGCGCTCTCCAGCCCAGCTCCCAGAGCTTTGCCACTGACAGAAAGGTTTGATTATTTACACTACCAGCCTGCATCCTTGCTAAGTGCTTTCTGGTTATTTACTGAAGGGTTGATGAAGCAAACAAGGAAAATGACAGGGTACTTTTTTCGTAATTCATTTTAATGTCTGGGTCTTGGTTGTCTGGTGGCAGATTCAAGGATCCATTTGTCTGTCAAGGGCAGTAAATATTGCAGAAGTGATGCACTCCCTACCCAGGAGCCTGAGGACAGAAAGGAAATAGGGGACCAGATATGCTGCTTCAACGGTTCCTGGGGCCTGGGAGCCACGGGAGGGAAGGTGCAACATGGTGTTTTCCTTTGCTACATGACAGTGTTACATGAGGAGCAGGTTGCCTGCCACAAGGGGAACGAGGGAGTCATTGCAGAGACAGGAAAACACCCCACGACAAGGGTGATGTGAAGTTCAAGTTGCCTTTTCCACCAGTTTATGCTCAAAGATTGCAGCTCTTAGCCTCCTGTGTCCTGGTCATGCACATCCTCCACCAAGAGCAAGGCCCTGCATCTTTCTATGTCTTCAGTGTCCTAGGCTTACAAACAAGTCTTAACTACCTGCTTCAAAACCTCCCTCTTGGGGCTGGGGAGATGGCTTAGGAGAATAAGTGCTTCCCTGGCAAGTGCAAGATCCTGAGTTCAATCCCCAGGTCTGAAAAAAAAAAAAACAAAACAAACAAACAAACAAAAAAAAAACCCTCTTTCCTGGTATTTACTGAGTAGCTCCTTGACAAAGCCCAGTGGTCTTATACCTGGCAAAGTGGGAAATATGTGGTCTTTACCTTCATCTTTATTCCCAGGTTCTACTCTCCTGGACCCCAATGTCACTATCCCCATGAGACCTGCCAAGTCCAGACCTGGCCACAAGCCACGTAATGGCCACAGAGCACCTGAACATGGCCAGTGGAAACTGAGAAGCACTATATGCGCAAGATGCACACGAGGGTTTGAAGAGTCAGTTCAAGGAAAAGGATATAAAATATTTCAGCAGAATATTTTATATTGATTATGTGTCTAAATGACAATATTATGGCTCTATTAGGTTAAAGAAAGCATTACCCCCTAAGACACGCAGCTTCAATCGCTCCTGCTTGCTTTCAAACTCAATCCCTAGCAGCCTGTGACTTCCCTCATTTCTGTGCCAGGCGCTGATTTCGCATGGATGTTCCTCTTGCTCTTGATTATTGCCGTGTCTACTTTAATTTTCCCTTTTTAATGTATCTTCCTTGCGATGTGTTTTGAGGCGGAATGGGCGAACTCGGCTTCAAAGAGTGCGCTCGTGCTGTCGTCTCACCTCGAATTCATCCCTGCCTTCCCCACAACGGCCTGCAGCTCTCAGGCCCGGAGAGGCCCTGGGACTGCGCGCGAGTGATAGATGGGGGCAGCCTGGATGAAAATTAACTGTGAAGGCTGTTCATTATTCATTTCTGGTTCAAGGTGACAGGGTTAGGCCTGATAGCGTCGTTTTAGTGGGATTGGGCTGTGATAAAGCCCCTGGCACGGTTGTCCTGTTATCTGATGTCCCGGGAGCTCCGCACAAGCGCTTGGGGCCCAAGAAGAGGCTTCAGCAGGAACAGGGGCACTCGAACGAAACACGTTTGAACATTTACGATCAGGGGACAGCCTGGAAATACCCCTCCCGACTACGCACATTTTCCCCCTAGTACTACTGACTGTCTGGTACATGAATAAATATCTGAACAAGTAAATGAAGACACAGAGTAGACAGAAGAGCAAATGAGTTGCTGGGTGAGTGAGTAAATGACCCAATTAATTTCTAGATGAATGGGTCCATGGATGGACAGGTCAGTGGCTCCTGAGCCCTCAGCTGCCCATTAGAGTGTCCTGGCAGCGAGGCTTTGAGGGGCTCTGGAGCCTTCTTGTGAGAAGAAGCTGGCTGGGGTGCCAGTACGCAGGGAGAGGGGGGAACTGGATCAAAGTCAGGACAGTCAGGAGCTGTAGAAGGTCACTTCTCCTTGTGACCTGATTTTTCTCTCCTGTAAAACCAAGAAATCAGGTACTTGGAAATTAATAAGGGAATTCATTTCAAAGTGAATTCTAAGCAAACAGTGCAAGAGCCACAGCTCCACAGCATGACTGCTGCTCTGTCCTACCGTGGAGGCAAGGTGCTGCTCCTCGTGGGAGGGTCAGCTGAGGAGCTGGGCTTTGCCTCAAATCGTCTGCTACTGGCTTAACGTCTGTGACCCAACTCCAAGGGCAGGAAAGAGATCAAGCAATCCCTGACTGCCCAGTATACCATGGGGCACTGCCTGGTCTACTACACAGTGAGTTCCATCTGTCTCTTACGATCTCGAACACATCAAGGTCTGCCCAGATCACATGGCAGAGAGCAGAACTTCTTAAGGGCACAGCAGGCATTTGCTGGCATTTGCCCTCACTGCATCTTCAGCTGGATGATGGGTAAGCTTGGTTCTCCCTTGGTCTTGGCACAACCACATATGAGGAAAATATTTAAGTTTAAAAACATCTTGTAGTATTAGACATATAACCATTAATCCCCTTCAGAATCCGCCCCCCCCCCCTTGATTCGACACCCACAACATTCTCGCCACTTTGTGAAGCAGCTCTGGAAGGCCTCTTTCATGAGTGCCTTCTGAGTTGTGACCAAAACCATCAGAGACAGGGGCTGCTGAGGGCCATCAGCGGAAAGGCCACTCATGGCAACGCGATTGTATGTTCTTGTCCTCCTTGTGCGCTGGGTCCACACTGTGCCACTTCTGTCTCTTTCCCATAGTCAGAATGACCTTGAAAGATCAAAGTTCTGGTTTTGAGTGGAATCAGGGAGCTGTGGCCACCACCGCAGCATGATGAGAGTCACTCATGAGACAGAGTGCCCAGGATGGCTTCCGAACCCGGCAAGAACAATGGGATGAGCGCGCCTGAGGTGAGGGGAGGATTTCAAAGCACCACGGCTGTGTGTCTCTTACCATGATACATTCACTGTCGTTGTAGCCATCTTCTACAGTAGAAGCAAAGGCAGTTGGAACATGAAATCTCCAAACAGGCTTGAGCATCCACCTTATCAAATGAACTCTCACGTCAGTGTTCCCATTAAATAGCTAAGCCCCCGTTCTCCTTCAACAGAGCCTAGATTTTCTTCCTCTGACAAGGAGTCTGTTAGTTCTTCATGTTTCTCTCTTCACAAGAGGACACTACTTCCAGGCAGGGGCAGAGCTGAGCACATCCCCTGAGGTGATGCTGAGGACAGAAGAACAAGCCATGCTGTGGGTTTCGGAGACGCACACTGGCCCGCAGCTCACTGGAAGTCACCACCGCACAGGTGGCTCTCACTTTCCGGCTACCCACTCAGCTCCTCAGCATCAGGAAGCTTCGGAACAGACACAGCCTGCTGGCCTACCCCACGGTCTTCCAGTCTCCATCCCTTGTCCACCATATAGACCTCAGAAGTAAAGTGGCACTGTACCAACATCCCCTGAATCCAGTGGTGCTACGGTTTGTTAAACCAGCATGTGATCTTACTTGGCGTTTAGGATTATTGGAGTTCCACGAACTGAGGAATGGATAAAGAAGATTTTGCCTTTTTATACAATGGAGTATTGCTTACCTATAAAGAAAGACAAATTTGCTTTTATAGGTAAATGGATGCAGCTAGAGACCATAGTCAGAAGTGAAGTAAATCAGACCCGCAAGTACAAACATCATATTGTCTTCCTAGTGAAGAACCTGAAAGAGTGAATAGGATGAGAAAGGTGCCATGGATACTATGCGCGGTAAATAAATCATTCAAAGGGAAGAAACAACTGGGATGAGGGAAAGAGAAAAGAAAGAAGGGAAAATATATACGTATATACACAGGGTAGCTTGGATCATTGTACTGCTGTTTTCTGCTGGTCTATCGAAAGAAGCTAATGCATAAGTGGATGTTTAAGGTTTTTTCTCTCTCCTTTTAAAAGTTTTATAATTTTTGACTGATTTTACATGCTCATACCTGGTAATCTGAACAACTAATTTGAAGACAGCAATATGCAAATAACAACCTTTACTGAATTCCTATCATTTTGTTTAGTGGAATACTATATCGTTTCTATGGATTTTTTGTGTTCTCTTAAAAAAAAAAAAAAAAAAAAAAAAACACCTCAATATATAGCATGCTGAAGTGAATTGGAAAACAATGAGGTAAAACTGGTATAGATCCTAATCCAGTATGACCCAGTCCTTATCAAAAGGTGGAGAACAGAGATCTTGTTTGTGTGTTTGTCTTTCAATTTAGAGAATTTTGGTTTTGTACATAGTTTCTGATGGTTTAGTCCCGAACTTCTTTCTGAATGACTTGGCAGAACTACGGCGCTTAGCTCTTGATCTCTGGGAAGCACAGAGGGGAAAGGCGGAAGGAGAAGCAGCTGGAAGCAGACACCACTCTTGAGCATGGTTCCACGGGCCACAGGGCCTCACGCAGAAGCGCGCCCCGCTAGCCCACTGTTGGCCTCAGGGCAGCCACGTGGACACCAGAGCTCCTGCTGCTCATGGTTTTCTTCTTGTCAGCTTTACCTCAGCACATAGCTCTTATTTTTTTAGTTTTAAAAGAGAACAAAAAATTAAAAACATTAGAGATAACACAGAATTTCACTAAACAAGACGATAGGATTCAACAATGCTTATTAGACTGTGTATTTTTGTCTTCAACTCAGTTATTCAGATTTTAATCTATAAGCACACAAAATTGGTCCAACAATTAAAAAGAAGAAAAATTTAAAAAATTAAGCATTAACTCTTACTTTTAATAGACCAGTAGAAATGAGCAGTACAATTATTTGTGAGATATATATGTATATATATTCTTTCTTTCTTTCTTTAGTTCTCCTGTCCCTGATCCCAATTGTTCCTTCCCTTTGAACAGTGTCTTTCCCTTTCCCTTTCCCAATAACTACTGTACCTTTCAGATTTTCTTTATTCTTTCAGGTTCTCTCATTAGGGAGACAACACAATGTTTACACATGCCAGTCTGGCTTAAAAGAATGGAGATCTTGACACCAATATGTATGAGAGAAGATGATGTAAAGACCCTCAGGAAGAAGGCTGATGGAGACTCTGGAGTGAGGGCACCACAAGTTAGGAAACATTACCAGTGCCTCCTCCCAGCTGGAAGGCCGAGGAAGGATTCTCCCTGGGACTCCTTGGAGGGGACACAGCTCTGCTGACACCTTGGTGTGAGATGTTTCGTCTTTAACCTGTGGGGCAATAAAGTTCCACTCTCCTAAGGGTGGCAGTTTGTGATACTTTATTATGGTGAGTGTAGGAAAGAAGTACAGATGGCTGTACAAGGAGTCAGATCTTGGACCCCGTAGAAGCCCACGAAGGCCAATATAACTGCTCACAGCCACTTTGGATTCTTTCTGCTTTGAATGCAGACACAGAATGCAGAGCAGTCCTAAGGGAGCAATGTTACAGCGGGCAGTGGCTGCCACATGGCGCTAGCAACAGACCACCAGAAAAAAGAAAAGGGATTGAGTTTGAAGTGCTATTTAAACAGATGATCCTCTATGGCAGCCCTGAACCGACTACACCTTCAATTTTCAGTGTGAAGATCACAATTTTTCTAGGCATGATTCGTTGGTTTTCTCTTGTTGCCCACTGGGGGACTCTTCCTCAGTGCAGCAGAGTGGACAGAGCTCTGTACCTGCCACGTGCCAGAAAGACGGTAGCATCCTTTAGGACTTATCAGCACCTATTTTTCAAAGTTTATTCAAACAGCAAAGATGTTCATTTCGTCAATCAAAATATATCTGCTGATTTTCTACTACAAACCAGTCGTTGTCCTAGGAGCCCGCAAGAGAGACTGACTGCAGTCTCCGTCCTTGTGGGCCTCCAGCCCGCCTACTCTTTCCCCAGTAGCTAGCTCACTGGGAGCCCAAGGCAGCGACTCTCTCACATGAGTATTCTCTTTCAGAGAGCAGAGATGGAACAGTGGCTCAGATTTTCCTTCTCTCACTGTCCTTATGAAAATCCCGACTAACTTTCTCCAGTGGAGCTTGTGCTAGAGAACATTACCAACGCTTTCATTCCTTGCAACTCAAACACAGCTTGTTTTCCCCTGGGATGCTTGTCCTACGGTATCAGTCTCAGAGGAAAGGTGTGGGACCATGTGACAAGGCTTCCGCTCCCCGCGCTCCTGAGCCCCTCTGCTTGGACAGGGGAGGCAAGGGACATGTGCCTGCAGAGATGGGGCTGGGCACTGTCAGGGTCCATCTTCCATCAGTTAGCATTTCAATAGATGCTTCGGGCTTCTCAACATGATCAGGGGAACCATTCTTTGCCTTTTTCCCTTTTCCTGGGAGGCAGTGTCTCCATATTCTACTGTTTTTGTTCTTATTTTTCTTCTCTTTCTGATAGCTTGATGTGGGGTCTTAAAATATTTTTATGTTCGATGAAAGGTGTACAAATACTGATGTGTGCTAGGCAGACACTCACATTTACTGATGCCCTCTGTAACTTAAAGAAAAAGACCATCTCTACATTTAGTGAGGAAAAGTCTCCTAACTTGAGTCCCTTTCTATGAGGAAGAAACAGAGAAGATTTTAGTTTTTAAGTATTATAAATATGTCTTTAAGACAAGAACTTTGTTGGTGTAATTTAAAAGAAAATTCAAGTTGAAAAAAAAACAAACTGTAAAAAAGTACTCCATAAATGGTTTCATTCAAAGGGCTGTTTTTAATGTTGCTTGGTGACAGATTAAGAAGGAGAAACTTGAACCAGACCTTTGACCTGTGATAGGGTCAGAGGTCACCTCTGTCTGTGTTCAGATTCCTTTGACAACTTCCTGTATAATTTGACTATTATTTGCGTGTCTGGGCACTGTCTGACCTTGGAGTCTGGAAAAATGAGAAAAGCAGGCTGCCTTTCGATGCCATATGGGCCCCAGCGCGGGAGGGCACATTTAATCAAATTTGGGTGGGAAACACTGTCTGCTCCCAGGTTAGGGAAGGGAGATCACACGGGATTTCAGCAGCCTGGCAGCGGGAGGGTCAGATGACAGACAGCAGGCCAGGATTCGGGGTGCATGTCCCTCTCCAGACGCTGGTGTGGCTGAGCTGAGCTTTTGAGTTTGGAAGTGGATCAGTCCTAAAAGAAAAAAACAAGTGTGGGTGGCATTT
Source organism: Octodon degus (assembly GCF_000260255.1). NCBI lineage: Eukaryota > Metazoa > Chordata > Mammalia > Rodentia > Octodontidae > Octodon > Octodon degus. The sequence goes on from NW_004524646.1 coordinate 9,842,059, forward strand.
CAAATCGCTAGTGGGCTTCTGCCATGCAAGTCCAGGAAAGCTGAATTTTAAAAATTCCAAGTGAATGCACTTCTAACACAGACCCAAGTCACAGGAAAGAAGCACTTTGGACTGGGAGAAGGGGATTTTGTCTAAACTTTAGATGTGGTAGAAGATTGGGCACTACATAATAATGTTAATGTACTGGCTTCATGATTTCCAAAAGGGTCTTCGTTGTGTGCTTGATTTTGTATGTTAAAAATAGCTTTACTTACTGAAAATAATAAATATATTTGTCTTGAAGGAATTAATATATGAACATACATGAGAGTTAATCATCTTAGAGCAAATCCGCACAACTATGTCACACTGTTGTATGGTCAGCAAAGGGAAGGCCTGGGTGTCCCACTCAGCCTGGAGGAGCACACCATGAGCAGTGTGTGTAGTCACGGTTCCCAGGGCTCCTGGCTTCAGTAAGAAAAGTTATGGGACCAGTGACTCAGTTTGTTATCAGGTATGTTTCTGTCACCATCTTACTTGATCCTTGTCACAGTTTCCTGAGCTGAGGGTGGAACCCCACCATAGGCAGGGAGCAGGAAGAGTCCTCAGCAGCCATGACTAGGGGTGGGGCCCAGAGCCTGAGGCCCAGGTAGGAAGCATAGTGGCTGGCGCGGTCAGCACGCAGGAGCAGGGCTCAGTGGGCATCAGAAGATGTCAGGGTGTAGCTGAAAGGCAGGAGGCTCCTCGGAGATGGGGTGGTTAGGATCTGCGTGGGGCCTGACAAGATGAGCAGATGGGAGAAGGAAGGGAAAGAGATGAGACAGGGAAAGGCGGAGGACCCTGGCCAACAGGCCAAGCCAGGTGCAGTGTGTGTCTTAGCTGATTCCTTCTGAGCCAGCTCAGAAAGGCACTTGATCTTGTTTTTAAAACATATTAAGATCTTCAGGTATCAGATAAGTAAGCTATCTTTGAGCTTTTAGTTTGTACACAGAGAAAGGAAATGCGAAGAAGGAGGGAAGTGTTAGCCTTAGCCTCTCCGGCAAAGGATAGGATCTTGGGGAAAAAATATTATATATACATATATTTTTTTCTTCTACGTAACTAACACTGTAAAAAACTTAAAGAACGTGAGTTAATTTGTTTGGAGTCATTTTGCAGAAAAGCCCCGCGTGCTGCTCCCCTTTGGCAGAGCAGACATGGATGAGGAAACTAAGCTCATACAAATAGGATATTACTGTGCATTAGAAACACAGCCCAGCACATCTGCTGTGACAACCTGAGTGGGAGGTGGGGACCAGCAACCCTAACCTGGGTGAGAAGAACCTGAGGATCAGGGAATTTCAGTGGGGATCCAGGTGACCTGGCCTGCAGGTTACTGGACCCCGCCCTGCCCCCACAAGACAAGTCCGGGACCAGCACAGGAAGGGCGGCAGACTTGGCACTTACTGAACTGCTGTCTACATTTCCCATTTCTTACCTTTGCTAGACTTTCAGAAGAGTAATGTTTTGTCTTTCTGAGCTGAGAGAGAAAGGGACGGAGGCCATAAGAAGGGAGTAAAGGTGTACGATGTGCAGTTCAAGACCATGCAAGGATCTTGTCCGAAGCTGGGCCACGATACCCATTCTTTCTTCAAGGCCTCAGCTACTTCGGTTCATCCAAAAGGGATGCCACCCATGTTGGAGCCTGGATTATCTCCAAAGAATGCCCCACAGTACAGGGGTCTCTGCTGCGCTTTCCTCTGTTGGTACTTTCAAGAGAATTCAACTGAGGGGAGGGGCAGACATCTGTGCTCGCTTTTCCACAGTCTCAAGCTGCTTTCTCCTCGCAGCCCTAAGGATGTTGATCCCAAGCCGCGGTGTGAAGTCCGTGCCCTGTGCTATTTATTTTGTTGATGAAAGTCGCATTGCTGTGTAGCTTGGTTGGTGCAAAGCAGCACTTTGCTCTGGAGGCCTCGGGCCCATTCCCAGGCAGGCATGGGTTATGTCAGGCCCTTATTAAATATCAAGAGCTCTCCATCTGCCTCTGTCTTTCCTCTGAGCCGACCACCAGACAGCCAAGGTCACTGCCACATATGCCCCACAGCTCCCAGAGCAGGAGGGGGAAGGAAGGTGGGAGCTGCCTGTCCAAACCAGACACAAAAGAGTTGTTGTTCAGGTTTCATTGCACACTGCAGGGCGCAAGCTGGGAGCCCCACCAAGTGCGTTCCCAAGGCCAGGCTTTGACATCTTATTTTTGTCCACGTGCATTATGATGGGGCCACAGGTGCAATTCAGACATGAGACTTCCTCTGGGCTCAGAAATGCAGACCAGCAGGGCGCGGAGGCCACCGACAGTCGCCTCTGCTCCAGGTCCTAGCCTGGAACTTGGCAGTTGGTGCTCAGGCCACTAGAGACGAGGCTGACTGAGCCCCAGAGGACAGCGCTGCCTCTGAGTGTATCCGTCAGCCTTCCTGTGACTGAGATACAATACCCAGCACCCTCGGTTTACAAGAGGAGATGTGTACTGTGGCTCACGGTTACACAGATTCAGTCCACGGCCAGCTAGAATCAAGGGAGGAACAGCGTTGGAAGGGTGTGCGTGAGGGAACGAAGGAGTTTAGTTCACGGTGGCTGGGAACAGAGAACAGGAACGGCACCTGAAAGGAGAGGTCGCACTCAGTACCTGAAGTCGCGCTGTGTGCCTTGCTAATCCTCGTGGTGGCCTCCACGCTAATCAGGTTGGCACAATGAAGCTAAACCACCGCCCTGAAGGAGCACGGACAGGAAGTGCCAACGATGGCAGGTGCCCCGTGCTTGGCTTTCCCTCGTCGAGCCTATAACCCTGGATGACTTACATTGCTTCTCTTTGTTTCCAGGACTGATTTTACAACTTCTGCTTTGGGTTTTGGGGAGGGTTGGATGATGTATGAGCACAGGCCAGGTCCACGGTGAGCATGCAAAACCCACAAGCTCTCCTTCTCAGCGTCATTATGGTTTGCTGGTCCCATCACAGAGCCGAGCCATGGTGGCCCCAGCTGTGGCACGAGGCAGAGGCAGCTCTGGGGCAGAGCGCAAGGGGATCAAGTGGGTTCCCCAGGTGTAGACTCACAATGAACGTGTGCCTCAGCAGGGCAGCTCAGTGGGAGAGGACCAGCAGCCCATGAACTGCATCTGGGGAAACAGAGGCGAGGGAAGGCGTGTACCATAAGAAGGCTTTTGGGTAAGCCACGCCACCGGGGCCCGGAGGACCCTCAGCACCGCAGGCAAGGCTGGCCTCTTTCCTCCAGCTGCTGTGGTGCCCACCTGCTTCTTGCAGGCGACCTCACCCTGGGCGGTGCACCACAGGCCACGGGACCCAAAGCCTTGATTCGCAGCCCAGCTCCCAAGTGCCGCCCCATAACCAGAGAAAGGCAACAAAAAAGAAGGTGACATTAGAAGATAACCGATAAGCAAGGCACAACTCACTTCTTGTCACTTGAAAGTTCTCAGCTCAAAATGTTTCCCTCGGTTCCAGAGTTCTCACGTCATTGTCTTCTGCTAAAAGGATTCAAAAGACATCATCGTGGAGACTCACACCCGCGATGTCCACTGTGCCAGAGATGAAAATGATGAGGGCTGCGTCACATGCATGCGACATTCTTTATGCCATTAAACTTAAACTCAAGAACTGGCAGTTCTTAAGCCCTGGTGTCCCCTGCAAATACGTCATGTCTTACAGGAAATGAATATTTTAGGGTGGCAACCCTGGAAGTGCCTAATGATGCTATCCTGCAGTGTCCCTTTGGGGCAAAGCTTCCCGCACCACAGCGGACTCGGGAAGCCCTCTTTGAGTGAACAGTCAGGGCAAGGTAAGAGAACAAACTCTGAACTTCCCCACCAAGCAAAACTGTGATTTGATGGCAATATCGGCAGCGACATCTCTTAAAAGTATTTTCTCTCAGAATTATCTGCACAAGAATTTAAGGATGGCTCTGCTGACTGTTTAGAAAGGAGGTACGGCCAGAAAGCTGGTCTCTCCTTAGAAACATCCCAGCTCTTGAGTTTTGACCAGCAGCATGCTCACTTCTTGGGTTGAGCCGAATTCAGATGATGGTCCAGGCAAAGAGCCCTGGAGAGCGAGAGTGTGGGCTGGGACGCAAAAGGGGAGGTTGTGCATTCCAAGCAGAAAGGGATACAAACCTGCCTGTTGTCTGAGCTGAGCACCACAGTACGGCCCCTATGAGCCACTCCACTTCCCAGGAGGAGGAAGCAGTGTGGAGAAGCCTCCTCCTGGTCGCACAGGACAGGCGACCTGCAGCCAGGTGATGTCCACTCTCCTGACTGGGCATGTGCGCCGACTGAGTGGTTCTGAAGTCTACCAGGCTGGCTCAGCACATCCAAGTCCCACCACCGATGTCTGCATGCAAATAAGAGCGAAAGAGAAGAGAAATCTATTCTGATGGACTTATCCAGAATTTCACAGTCAAGCGATTAAGAAAGAGCTGTCAGCAAACAATAGCAAGTGTACCATGGCCGACACTGGTAGCAAGAATGATAACAGAGCAAAAGTAGTCCCTGCTTAATCTCTCACCTCTCCCACCTCACACTGCTCTCTGGACTTGGTGCTCCGATCACGGCTGCTGTCGTTGGGCCTTCTCTGAGGATCTCACCGTTGCTCCGTGGACCGTGAGTGGCCACGGCGGTCATCCCCTGCCTTTTCTGCCTGTGCCGGCTCATTACAAGCGCAGACTGACCCAGAGCAGTTCTGTGCTCCTTGCTGCTGTGTCTGGCTGATGCGAACACTGTGTCCACTAGGTTCTAGCTCTGCTTGTAGGGAATCAGAGAAAGCGCACTCTCGCCGCACTTAGTCTTTGTCCCCGTGACAGCTGTGTCCTTGTGGCAGGTCACGGAGCCTCTGGATAATCCAGAAGGTTGAAGCATCTACAGTGGCTGTCACCTTGTCTTCATGGTGTCCACACTGCCATCAGAACCAATCATGCCTTTGCATTGTCTGGCTCTGGAATGTGCATCTTTTTATCCTAATTCTTCAGATGAGAAGACTGAGGCAGAAAAAAGAATAGTCCAACCAATGTGGTCTGGGTGACCAGGAAAAGTCAAGCCCGGAAGTAAAGGGCGTGACCATAGTGTGCTACCTGCTGCCACCAGATATCACTGCCTGTCCTTACAGGTGCTTGCTAAATGGCTTTTTAAATTTGCAGGAATGTAAACTGCCCTGCACTCAGGAGAAAAGTGAAGAAAACGCATAAAGGATCTTGTCCCCTCGGGCAGGGCATATTTACCTGATTCCTAATGAGTTTACCGGAGTCTCGTTTTCTGGCAAACTAAATCCCTAACCTTTTGCAAACAACACACTCGGTGACACAGTGTCATACCTGAGTGCTGAAATCCAACATTATAATTAAAATCTTCTCAGGAGGGGGTCCTTACTGCCAACTGTAAGTCCCCACGGTTATTAGGGACAAAGCATAAAAGTAGGGGCTTGGAGGGATCTCCCGTAGCTCTTTTTTTATTGATACCACTGGAATATAATTGAAACATCCTTCAAAGAAAGCCGTACCAGCCGCCCCTTCAGCCTTGATAGAGCTTTTTAATCAGCAGACATTGTTGTCTCACAATGAATGCAGACAGCACGCGAAATATTTTGTGGATGGAGTGCTTTGCTCCTGACCCTACCCAAAAGACCACATTCACGGGAGTTGAAAGGCGTGCGCTGCGAGTCTTCCGGGCCGGAAGCGCTGAGGATGGGGGCAAAAGCTCTGGGCTGTGCGCATCTGAAGGCGAGGATGCAGCCCGTGCCACTTGAAAAGTGAGAGGCCAGTGGCTTCGGCTTGGAGGGAAGACTGTGGAGCCTTACGGACGGATGCGGTAGGGAAGCTGGACCTTGCGCATGCGCGGGGGCAGACCGGCTTTTTTTGGGTATGGCTTATCTCAGCTCTCTGGTCCCCGAGGTGTTTGCAGAGGGCTGTGGTCTAGAGATGCTTCCCTTCTAGGAGTGCCCCTCTGTCACTGAGTATGGGACACGTTTTGCCACACTGTATCAAGGGCTCTAGGAAGTCACCTGAAAATGCAAGTTCTTAATCATTTTCATTTCTTTGATAGTCCCAGAGCTCTGATATGAGATGAGCTGCCGGCCCCATAAGAGGAGACTGTACCAGGGCCAGGGGAGGTCAGAAGAGACGACAGCTCCTGACCCCCTTCACTCCACAAGCACTGGTGTGTGGCAGTTCCCCTGGGCTCAGCCCATGGCACCAATGGCCAGGAACAGAGCTCGTACCTTTCCTTTGCTGAGATTTTAAATAAACTAATATGACATGGATGATTTTAAATAACAAAACATAGATGATACAAGCTTGCTAAAGTGTAAGTTGAGAAAGTTTTGGGTGTAGAAATAAATTACTAGAATACATAGGAAACTAAATCCTGTAGGCATTTGATATAGTTACTTGGGAATTCCCAGGAGAGGGAAAGGTCTCACAGGCAGAGAGACTGGGCAGGGAGGACGTCCAGTTGGGGGAACCCGTGAAATTTGCCTTCAAGTACACACTTAGAATGTGCGGTTCATGCTGATACAAACAAAAAGACAATACTTTTTTCCAAATAAAAATCCAGTATCTTATTGCAAATGCATTAGAAGGGAGAAACTATCATTTAGCAGCCTAGCACCAAGAAGATTGTGATGTCTACTATCGCTTCTCTGTTATAATTGCTTTGGTAACAAGTGTACATACTGTATCTATAACTTTGTATTATGATTTCCTTGCATTTCTTCCTTCTGTTTTTGTTTGTTTTGGTACAGCAATGTGACTAGAAACATCTATTTCCAATCCTTGCTTCTGATCCTTGTCTGATTTTTTTCAACTCGATCAATCATGGTTTAACTTACCGTTGTTCTCCTACTGGACATTTAATTTTCATAATTTTGTATTTTTAATATTCTTCATAACTGGATAAGAACACTTTTGTGGACGAAAGGTTTTCACTGCAGCAGAGTGGCTGGAGAGCCCCAGTGCGCCCTCCTGAGCTTCAGAGGTATAGAGGCACCCACCACGCAGGGTGCAAATGCGACTTACTCCTACGTGAAGTGTTTCTCCCCCTCCAACTTGGCCATTCCCATTAAATTTCAATCTTCAGAGCACATAGCCTTTCACCCAAATAGAGATACATAAGGAATGAGTTGGATCAAAACTCAGAGTCAGAGCTACACGCTGCAAACTTTTCAGTTGAAAACTCCTATGTTCTGGAGGGAGCCAGGAACGGGAGTGCTGAGAGGCACTGTGACAACAGAGCCTGGAGCCGCATGGCAGCTCTGCTCAGGCTTCCTCTGCACAAAGCACTTGAACTCTTTTCTTAGCTCAGGCCTGGCCACTGTCCATTTCCAGGGCGCCGTGGAGGACTTGAGAGGGACTTGGCAGGGCAAGAGCTGAACTTCCTGCCTGCCATCCGGCATTCCACCCACACACACCATGTACTCATCTCACCCTAGCTTAGCTCACTCAGGCACATGTGAAAGAGTGGACGGTGACGCTATCTCACATGGGATGCCCCAGGCGGACGGGCACTGTGGGAAGTCAAGGCATCCAGGGCCGCCATGGTTCATGCCAGCACTCCACTGACCCCCCACAGATTCTTCATGTAAATGTCCATATTCATTATATAAATCAAAGAGGCAGGGCCGGTGCATTGTGTGATTTGCATGAAGTCTTGGTGTCAATGTCCTGGTTGTTTTATAGCTATTTGTTCTGCCCTGGCGTGGGGCACTGTGTGAGATCCAAACATCAAAGTTCCTCAGTGCTCAGCCACGGGAGACAGAACCTCAGGGTGGTCCTGGGACCTGAGTAGGGGTCTTCCTGGCTCTTGGTTTTCTTGGTCTCCAACCTGGTGTCCTACTGTCCATGGCTGCATCTGACTATGCAGAGTGAAGACAACATGTAGCAGGGAAGAGGGGCTACAGCTGGTGCACTGCGTGTCTTTGCCCAGCTCTAACTTGTCCCTTGTATGGTTTGACTTAAGGCTCAGACACATCCCTCCTTCCTGATGTGACAGATTGTAATTCCAGCTGGGTCTCCATCACCTACACCAAAGATAATCCTGATGATCACAGCATTTATCCAGGTCCATCTAAATTATATATATATAATAATAAGAATATATATATATATATATTCTTTCCATTCTATACCAAGGAAGAAAGGAAGGTGTGAAGTAAACAGAGAGGAAATTCTTCTTCTTTTATTTATCCGTCATCATGTCCGGGCTTCCTTGGGTCTCCAAAGGGATGCCCTAGGTAAGCCTGAAATGTATGCCTGCATTTTCCAATGTGTGCCCTTTCTAAATCACCTTATTTTGATGTAACTGCAAAAGGCAGCACTATTTTGGGTTCTTGCTATGATAAAACTAAAGCTGTAAGCTAGGGACGCTATGAGAGATTGCACCAAAATGTCAACAGATGGCTTGCTAATCATGTTAAAAAATACTCGTTTCTTTTCAAAAATGGCATTTCCCCCCAGTAAGTAGATCAGAAAGCAATGTTTATGATATAAAACATATTAGTCACAACGCCATTTAATTATCCTACTTTATCATCAAGGTCATAATGATAATTGTTTCTAAAAATTAACACTTCTTTCCTTGGCAAGACGCTTCCCCAAACGCATGGTAAGATGCATAGAATCGCCACACTTGAAAGGGTGTGTAAAGGTACAGGGGACAGGAACAAACCACAGAAAATGCCCCTGCGGTACAAAGGGGGATTCACTATGAACGGTTTGAGGATGACCAAAATATTTGTTGGTCCAGTTTGCCTAAATTAATGGTTTTGTTTTTCTCCATCAGAGAGGAAACGCTGGGCTCTCGCAAGCACCTGATCTTTATGTACCATTGGAGCTTCCGTATATTCTAGTAGACAGTCATACAAGGCTGCTGGTTGCCAAGCTCCGTGGAGTTCATACCACAAGCAGAAATCTTCTGCTTTGGTTCCCAAATCCTACTCCTCTGGCTCCGTTGCCTCTTTGTGCTGCTGATTCTTTTTAGCCTGTGTCATGGGACCTCCCTGATCCCCATGCTAGCTTTAGTCTCTCATCCTGGGACATCTTGCTGTTTCTTTTGAAGGGTGGACCCTCCTGTCTGTCACTAGGTCTAATGCTTTAGGATGTGAGACAATCCCAGGGCCTCTAGTCAGCTATGAGAATGACCAGAAGCCCAGAGGAGGGACAACAAATACCTATGTTCTGCACAACACATATGTGACCTCATCCTCTCTACACTGACCACTCTGTCACCATTAGGAAACCTAGCGGTGACCCCAGGTCAGGCCAGCCTGGTCTTAGCTCTTAAAGCAGGGACAAAGATAGGTTTGGGTGACCTCAGCATGTGCATTTTGGGTTCCTTTTTTTGAAAGAAACTATAAAGTTACATAAGACATCAATATATAGATTTAGGATAAAAACATATCTTCACAAATTATAAGTTTCTGGGGCTGGAGAGATGGCTCAGTGGTCTAAAGCACCTATTTGGAACAAGCTTGGCAAAGCATCAGGGACCGCGGTTCGATCCCCAGCACCACATGCCAGCCAGCCCCGCCCCCTGGTGGGCTGAGCTGGCCACACACACACACCACACTCTCTCTCTCTCTCTCTCTCTCTCTCTCTCTCTCTCTCTCTCTCTCTCTCTCTCAAATAAATAAAAAAAATTAAAAAAAAATTTAAAAATTAAAAAAAAACAAATTATAAGTTTCTAAAAGTTGACACATATCCAGACAAACAATTTTTAAAATAATTTCACTACCTGAAACACTTCAGAAATCCCTGAATGTGGCTACATGTATGTATAGCAAAATTTGTGAATATTTCTCTAGAGAGATTATAATTCATGCCTTATTTTATCCATTATAGTTTGAGGGGAAAAAAGCTTCCTTTAACTTCACAACTCATCATGGTAACATAATGTAGATTATACAGATTTTTAAGATGTGGCCAAGCATGGAAACAATTGTCAGATTTCTTAACAGATGAGCTACTTAAATGTATCTGCTGATTGTAGTTCTACTAAGGTTTTTTGTCTTGTTGATGGAATTCCATTGTTTTTAAAAGGACCCCGTATTTGTACTTGAATATGCTGTATGAGGTAATATACTCCTGACAAAATAGAACTTCCACTTTCACTAGGCATCAGTGAGAATAATTATTTCTTACAATATTATATAGCCGAGAAGTGGAAATATGTACAAATTACACTGAAAGCTTATTTCTCCCCCTTTAATCACCTAGCTCAACACTGGGTACCAAGGACACATTTATTTTCCAACACAGACTCTGACCCTGACTTTTCTTGTCACAGCTCCAGGCAAGTTGGTACTGTGGGCAGTAGGAGGGTTTTAGAAGCCACACCATGAATACATCAAGAGAAACCACAATATTTAGCTATCTTTGGAAAGAACTGTGAATATGAGCCCAGAGTAATTATCTCCCACTCACCTCCTTCTTGGGTCCTCCATATGCTCTGGCCCTCCTAAGATTACCTAGGACAAGGGCCAGGGTGAGGACAAAAGGCCACAGCAGAGAGAGTTGGCTTTCCAACTTACCTCTGTGGATGACGTGTCTTATTAGAATAGAGGTACTGAAGACCCGATCCCTTGACCACAACTCAAGGGTCCTGGTGGGTCTGAGAGAGGTCGTGGAAGTGACAAGCTGTGTCTCGTGTTTCATCACCTCAGGGAGGCATAGGCCTTTGCCCGGGATCTCCACTCCCAGTGGACTGACTGGGAAAGGAAGGCTGAGGCAAGCAGATCTCCTGCCAAGGCCTATGGAACTAGATTTCTACATTGGCTGCCAAGAAGCTGTAGGGATTAGAGCTAAGTCATGTTTACTCAGAACTGGGGAACTGCTGGGACATGTGTTGGAGACACTAGTGGATGCTGATCAAGAAGGAAAGAAAAGAATTGAAAAAATAAGGTGAGTCTTAAAAGGAGCACCCCAGGGCTCGAGCAAGAGGCCCCAGGAGTGCAGGGTTTCCCACAACTGACTTGAGGTCAGCATTCTGAGCCCCGTACAGACTTTTTCTGAATCTCCAAGAGGCCACCTCTATCCTCAAGGAAGCCCTGCTGGGCAATGCTAGGAGCAGTGTCTCCCCTCAGCTGTGGACACTATGCCAAGCCATTCACCATCTTCCTGCTGCCACGCGGTGTCTACTGTCTCCACTTGCTTGTTATTTGGGAAAATACATTTTTTTAAGTGCGCTACAAGAAAAGGCTCAAATTTATTTCTAGAAGTGAACCTTGGAGCTAACTGCAAGGCTCTGAGCACTTACTTTAGCCGCTCTTAGCTGCTGTTGACCCTCTCTTCTTAGCCTATTCTGGGCTGATGAAATGGCTCAAGGAGTCGAGTGTGGAGAAATAAGGACCTGCTCTTTTCTAAATTGGGTTGGATGACACATCCTCATTATGTTCACTTTGCCTTTTGTTATTTTCTGTTCCTTCTCTTGCTCTCCTCCTCTTTCCATCCTCACCCGAATCCTTTCTTTATCTCCAAGATGTCTACATATTTTTCCTACTGTCTCTCATTTATTTCTACTCTTTAATCTGTTTGTGTGGTGGGTTTCCCTTGAAAGGAATCATGCTCTGTGCCTGACTGGTCTCACTTGACATTTGATCTCAAGACCTAGCCATGTGCCTGCAGATGACTCAGATTCTTTGTTAGGTGCTGATGTGAGGTAACCCAGAGAGTGTGGGAAGCAACCGGAGGGAGATGGGAAAGTCAATACACAACAGCGACTGCTGGCCCTTCAGAGTCTAGCATGGAGGGGACAGACCTGTGCTCTGGGCTGCAGAATGTGAGCACAAGCCAAAACCCTATCACTAGTATTTTTTCAGCTATGTTCTGGTAGCACACAGGTACAACTACTAAATCTTCTGTCTTCTCTCGTTTTTTTTCTGGAATGTTCCAAGAGTTTCTAGAATCCCCAAGCCGACCAGCTACTGCTAGATTGCCCAAACAGTTTGCTGTCCATGTGTGACAATCAGATTGCCAAATGAACATGGGCCTGGTGGGGCTGTAGGTGGGTTTTGGAGTTTTCCCCATCCTGCAGATATTTAGCAGCCAAGTAACGATGGAGACAATTAATTCTCCTTTTTTTTTTGGCCTGATATTGCTTTGGTTTTAATTTAATAAAATAAATATACTTTAAAAAAAAATAAAGCAAACTAAGCATTGCTTCCAAAACCCCACAGACTGTCAGCTTAAACCAATCTGAAAGCTATGCCTTTTAACACAGACGTTGGACATGAAAAAGACCTTGTGGGTCACGAAGCTAACCCCCTGCCAGTATCAGAGAGGCACTGGGCTGCGCTGCGGGGTGCGATTGTCTCAAATTCTCTTCCATCCCCATCAAGGGAGGGCTGGGCACGGTCTGCCTCCAGTTAGTCACGCCCTGTGGGGTGAGACGCAGCCCGCGCGAGGCTTTGCAGCCACGCTCTCCAGCGCAGCCTCAACTCTCAGCCCTTGCTGATCAAAAGGAAGCGCAACCGGCGTCCCCATCCCTACCTGACTCTGGGCTCTGGCCAAGACCCTAGGCATCGGCTTGGCATCTTAGGCTGTGCCTTGGGACGCTTAAGAATCTCGGAGCCAGCCCAGGGCAGGTCTCCCGCGTTGCCGTCGGGCAGCCAGCATTGCCCATCTCTGTTGCTAATCACATTCACCCTTGTGCTCGCCCGTCTGGCGGGGGCGCCGTCCTCCCTCCATCCCAGCATTCTCTGCGCCGGCCGCTTCTCCACCCAGTGAGAAGCCAACCTTCGCAGGCGACCTCGGAGATTACATGTCTGCCTGGGAGTTGGTTTTCATTCTTTGATTTGTGTTTACATTTTCCATAAGGAGGAGGATGAGGAATCTCATCCTGATTTTATAGATTTTTTTTTTTAAAAAAGAAAAGGATTTCTCTTGGTCGATTTTAGGGACACCTAAGGATCACACTGATCATAGGGAATCTGTGCTGTACTTATATGACTCGATTCTTTTTCCCCCCATTCCCCTCCCCTCCCTTCAACAGCCTCTTCTCTCTCCCTGGAAGATACAGCTCAGTATCTCTTTGTCCAGCGAGTTACTGAAGTTTAACACCCTTTGAGAATATTTTTGTCAGAACCTACTGCTTGCTGCTCTGTTGATCTGATTACTTAGAACAAGCAATCTGTCACTCTATTGTTCCCTTCCAATTGTTTGACTTTGGTGGCAGCTATAGAGAAAAAAAAAAAACCTACTTTCAGTTTTTTAAAAAGAGGGGGAGTAACAATTCCGAAGATTACCTCCCATGAGCAACTATTACCTCCCATGAATTTTCTGGGGACTGGACATCTAGGTGATGTGCTTGAAGAGTCCCTAGTGCTCTCAAGAGTTCAGGAGTCCTCTGTCACATAACAAACATTCTTGCAAATGCAAGCATGTATTTTGGCCACTGTAGAAGTACCAGGTTTTCTCACAAGTTCTCTGCCAATGCCCATATCCTCCTCCTACCCAAACCCAGAAGCATCCTGGGGCTGTTTATGGGGGATGATCTGTTTCATTCTATTAATTAAAAACAGGTTTTTGCTTATTCTAGTCTTGCTTGATTTCAGCTGTTGTCATCTTGCAAACATTGTAAATTACAAAATTCATTATGGGGAAAGACACATACTTCCTCAGAACCACAAAGGGGGCTCTTGATCAGGAAGATGCTGTTTCTTTTTCGTCCTGGAATTAAGAGTAGTTTTAAAAATTAGAAAAGTATAAGAATCAAATCTAATCCAGTAACAAAGGAATCCTTTTAATAAGTAAGAACCCAAAACATAGAACAAAAATAACAAAAAAAAGATAAAAAAATGAAGCAACTAAAAGCTCAGTGTGAAAATTCAGCATTGGAACTTGTCAAGGTTGGAGTTTGCTACAAAGATGAGACAGGGAGTATTTTCCAACATGGAGCCTGTATTGGTCTACTGGGGCTGCAATAACAAATTAGCACAGGTTGGTAACTTAAATAGCAGAAATGTTTTCTCATAGTGTTAGAGGGGCATAGAAGCTCAAGCTGAAGGTGTTAGCAGGGCTGGTTTTCTCTGAAGCTCTACTGGGCTTGGCCAAAGTCATCCCCTGGCCACTTCTTCGTACGGTCCTCGCTCTGTGTACACATCAAGCTCTGGTTTCTCTCCGTGTGTCCAAGTTTCTTCTCCTTACAAGGACTGCATTAATACAGGGTGAGGGTTGGCACAGCAAGTCATGTGTCCCTTCAGACACCTCTTAAAGGTCCTCTCTCTGAACTGAATCCTGTGTGACGTACTGAAGGTTAGGTATTCAGGTTCGGAGGTTTGACCTTTTGCAAGGTCAGCAAACTAAACCAATGCCTAAAGCAAAATATGCATGCCCAACCACGGATTTGGGGGGCCCTAAGGACAGCATTCAAATCCCTGTTCCCAGCCTGCTTTTTTGAGCCTCATTCATCTCATTCATGAAGAAAGAATCACAACTGGCCTTTTAAGGTGCTACTTGGCTTAGCACAAACGTTTCCATTCCATGAGAAACATCCAGCACAGTTTCAGGCAGGCAGTGGCCACTTAGAAAGGTTCTTCTCAAAGTTTTTCTCTAATGGAAATTTGACAGCATGCATAGAAGAAGATAAAAAGGGAATCTACAAAAATGTAGAGCCTGACACACAAAGGAAAAAGATCTCCGAGGAGCTGGCAATTTTCTCGAACTTGAGGTATAAATCATGCATATCTATAACTTACATATGATGAGCATGAAGCAGCTTCATGGCAAAATTCCAGGATGTTGAAGTCAGGGCCACACCAAAATATGCTGGAATCCACGGACCTCTTGCACGAGAAGGGGTTTTCCAGCTACGTTTTACGGAGACTTCTTTTTGTTGCCAGATTTTATGAGGGACCTCAGCTCCCTGGCTCAGCCTGGAACCAGGAGACAGGCACGATTCTTCTTCGGGGTGTTTCTTGGAAAGGGACCTTTCCTAGATTTCAGGCTTTTGAATGGGAAGATTGGGAGTAAGAATCCAGACAGTGGCTGATGCCTTCTGTGGAAAAACTGAAGTAGGATGCGCAGCCAGCGAGGGCGCAGAACGGCTGTGGCCACTCAAGGGCTCCGAGTCCCAACCCGAGGATCTCCAGGGAGAGCTGCGTTGGATGTGTGCCTGAGTGGGATCCGGAAGAAAGTGAGCAAGTGACACAGACTTGGGCCTGATTCCCAGCACACAGGGGCACTTCCCTCGGTCCACAGTGAGAAGACACTTGCTCCCTTGCCACACCATTTTTGTGGGTGGTTTGCCTCATGAACTGCTTTGTTTAATTCCTTTTATTGTGAACCTTGAGTGTTCTTAATCTGTGAAGACCTAACCATCTCCATCCAGATCTGTCCTTTGTTCTTAAAAGCCTTCATTTAGAGATTCCTGGTTTCTTTCAGTGATGAGGCAGAAAGGTATTTTCTATACAGCCATGCATGGAATGCCAATATTTTGGCTGAAAATGAATCACGTATAGGACAGTGGTCCTGTGAGATGACATCACTCACTTGGTGACATCAGAGCCAGCGTAACCTGATTCTCCAACAGTGAAGTGACCTAATGATGCATCTGTTAGAGTGAATTTCTCCATCAATAAAGGTGTGGTGTTGCGTGCTCTTCCTTTAGTTCTGTGACGCCCCAGAGCTGTGCTCCTTCGCTCCTTTCATGCAAGAGAGGACTTCCTGATGCAGGAGAGACACCTGGGGCGCAGCATGGATGAAGGTGTGCACGGAGGCCAACCCCACACGCTATGGCCTCAAGAGTGAAAGCCTCCTTAGACACTGGGCCCTGGACACCTGGCTCCTGTCACCTTAGCTCTGGACCTGGGAAAGAGCTGCAGAGAGGTAGAGCAGGCCTGATGTCACCGAGTTAGTTCAAGTTAGACTTTGAATTTTCCCAGATATGACCAGCTGTTTGACAAGACTGGAGACCTATGGAATACTCCAGTGAGATGTCCCCATCAGAAAGGGACCCTCAGCTCTCTACTTCCAATCGATCAGACAATTATAGGCCGCATACAACTCAAGGGAGCTATGGCAGAACCCCATGCAAGCTCAGATGCCATGAAAGCAGTCAGATCAGCTGCCTGCCAAGGTGGCCAACCAGAGGTAGGAGGGAGTTGAGCTGGTCCTGTGTGATCGCCCTGCCTGGAACAGGAATGCAGAGAGCAAAACAAGAAGAGGTCTTTGCTGATCCTCACAGTGGAATCCAGTGAGCCCAGGAAACAAGAACTGACATGCAGGCCAGGCTGACAGAGCTGGCAGAGGGTGCAGCTCCCCACCTAGAACAGAGCTGTAATTACCTGCTGGCTCGAGCTACACACAGTGTGCAGTCAGCTCAGATCGCTTCCTGCCTGTTTGGAACTTGAGCTTAGCAACCTTCACCCAGAGCAGAGTTTGTGCCGGGATTTGTTGTCTGGGAGGGACATCTGTGGTCTCCATGCTCCAGGCACAGGTGCTGGCAGGACCCTGAGGCAGCCCAGACATTCAGCTTGTCCCTCCGTCTGCTTGGAGTAGCCTGCAGCCCACAGTCCGGCCACGGCCACCTGGGAAGCCACATGTTAGGGTGCATGAGAGTATTCCTGGGGTAAGATGGTGCTTGTCTATTTATTTTGTAGCCAAACAACAGTAGCAGAAGCTAGGAGTGTTTCCCACTGGAAGTCACCCTGGTGATGAGGAAACTGGGGCTGCCTTTCTCACAGACAAGACTTGGAAGCCCAGGTGACCCAAATGCCTTAGCAAAGCTCTGAGCTCCCTTCATGGCTCAGTGAATTCCTGGTCAACTCAGTGAATGCATTCTTTTTGGATCAGATTCACAAGGTGATTAAAGGCTATTAGGCCCTGTCCTGTTATAGAGCCCAAAGGAAGTCATTTGAAATTCTGAGTGAAGTTTTAAGCTGTATCCACTCATGTAGCCATCCCAGATGAAGTAGAAATGCATATATGAAACCCAAAGAGAACTGGAGCTTGCTGTGGTGTTCACCTTTTGTTTGCTTGCTTTGGCCTTGTCTGTCCACTCGGGTTTCTGAATGTTGACCCTAATGTAGAAGAAGATTGGTAGGTAGGCATATACCATAGCTTAATGATGCCCTCACAAAGCGATGCATTCAGAATGACCCAACATGTTCTCTGCCATGAAAATTTTGCTCTTTGTGCTATGCACTTAAGGTGAATACAGTATACATAGCCAAACTCCTAGGCATGCACAGTGAACTCTGTCCCTTAGCAGAATGTCACCAAAAACTTCTTCATGTCTGGGGGAAATTTGACACTGTTTTTGTTATTTGTTCATGCATTTTGCAGTTCAGTCATGAGCTGCTATGTGGGTTCCTTGCGCGTGCTACATGCGCTGTGATTTTCTTCTGTCGGGTGCACTCTGATTTTGTTTGGTGTGTGAAACCAGCCACCTTTGAAGCCACCTAGAAGCTCAGTGACCTCTGAGGATCATTGCTTTAAGGGTGCATGGCAGGGAATCCTGTAGTAAAGAGTGTCTATAGCCAATATTACGGTAGTCACAAACTCTCCCACAAAGTGCAGAGTTCAGATTGCTCCAACTGGGAAGCACTGTGTCAAGTACTCTGTAATTCTCCTTCCATTTCTGGTCTCTGTGATCTCTCCATTGACGTATGTTGGAAAATAGGTAGAAGAAGCCACAATAGTCCTTTAAGTTGACTAGGAAGAAGTTAGTTTCCATGTTGAGTTTGACCTGAAAGTGAATGCTGCCATCCACAAATAAATGGGTAAAGAAAATATGGTGTTTACACCCAATGAAGCACTACTATGCTATAAAGAAAGACAAACTTTAGTCATGTGTAGGAAAGCAGATACACCTTGAGATCAGAATGGTGAGTAAAATAAATCAGAACCACAAGCTCAAGTACCACAAGGTAAAAATGAAGAGGAAAATACATGATCGTGAGCAGGAAGAAGGGAGACAGCTCTTTTGCAAAAGGGAGGGGTCAAGAAAGAGGGAGGGAAGGGAGAGCAGGAGACAGCAATGGTGGATGAGCTGAGGAGGTGGGGTGTACAATATGGACAAAAGGAAAAGGGATGTAGACGAGAGAGGGATGTGGGAGGGAAGGGGAAGAGGACTTAAGAGAAAGAATCAAGCCACGTTATGTACGTGCACCTGGTCCCCAGAACGATTTTGGATGGCATGTGGGGTAAACACATGCTAAGAAAAGCTTGTAGTGCTGACTGCTGCAAGATGAATAAAGGAATAAATAAATAAATAAATAAATAGGAACTGAACTGTGTTACACCCAGGTGCCAAGTCCCCACAAAGAACATGGTCATTGTCTCCTACAAACATATACTGATAAAACATGAAAATTGGAAAAATGAAAGGGCTAGAGGTACAGTTCAGTATGAAGGACTTGTTTCCAGTGCCCAGTGCATGAATAAATAAATACATTCATACACACATATGTTATACACACATACATACATGCCCTATGTGGCTGGGATTATTAAATAACTCTAGGAAAGATAAGGAAAAGCATTGGACTCCAACAGTAGGGGATCCATTACCCGTCTCCCAGTTTGGGGGCATTCCTGTGTTCACAGAAGATGAATGATCTTACTATCCAGTGACTGTTTAAATTTTCAAACATTGATTGTGGTAGAAAACATCTCGCAGCCCATCCCTCTTAAAACACCCCAAATACATTCAGCCTTTTGTTCTTCCCATTCTCCGTGGCAGCTCTGGAAATTCGCTTCTACAAATGCCTTTAGGTGTGCTCGATGCCCTGAGTTGATTCCAGTGCTCCCCTCGCCTGGGCACTTAGACTTTGGGGAAGAGCCAGAAGTCACTTGGTGCCACGCTGGTGATCTAGGAGGAGGACAAGGCACTTGGCGATGCTTTCTCAAACTGCCTTTCGATCGGATGGCCCGAGGCTGCAACACTCACCTAACATTTCATGGCATCTTGTGCAGAAGCTCATGAAAGAGGACTCCCAGAACTGCTTCCGAGAGTGGCAACAAAGAAGGAGTAAGTGATTTTTGCTCTTTTTTCTGGGAGGGAGATTGAAAAAATGAATAATTGTTGTATTGAATTTGTAAATTTTAAACACTCACTGTATATTTGAATCACTCCTGATATGCAAAACAGGTCTATCTGACAGAAAATTAATGTGAGTCACCTACAATCTTAAATCTTCCAGTTGTCACATTAAGAAGAGCTAAATGAAAACATAAGCCAGAAGAATTACTTTTCACAGTACATTTTATGTATTTCAGTATACCCCAAATATTATGATTTTGGAAAGCAAAGAACATGTAATATTAAAGATACATTTTACAGTTTTTTCCCATGGAGTCTTTGAACGCTGGAGTGCATTTTACACACATACACCAGCACTCACCAACACAGCCACACTTAGAGGCCTTAGTGCTTGTGTCTACTAGCTGCTACTTATTATAGGGGGAGAGCTTACATTTGGAATGTTCTAGAAAGCCCACTTGTAAAGCAAACCACCGACCTGTACAAATTGGTCAGAGATTGTGGAGCTGGTGCCAGGGAACCTCAACTGCAGACTGAGCCCTGCTTCAAGCTGGCTATGCATCCAGAGGCAAAGTCATCTGTGGCCCAGTGTCAGGGGTCCTTTCTCTCCCCCCATGAAACTGGCTTGAATGGTGTCTTCTTGGTCTAAGTTTCAAGGATTGAAAAAGCATCTGTCTGTGGTCACGGAGGAAATTCCAGAGGCCTTATTTGGGAGGACGGCAGCCACCTGCCGGTTTTGATGTGTGGACGCTTTCTTGTGTGAACAGTGGCTTGGCCTCCAGCGCTCTTGGTATCTGATATAGGAAGACGGTCGGCTTAGTCAGTTGTTGGACAGAAAGCATCCCCAGAGCTTGCCCAGGTCTGTGGGAAGAAGGCAGGGTGTGCCAGGGCTGGGCCTGTCCCCTGACTCAGGCCTGAGCCTGGCCGTGCCTGCGGGCACTCTCAGAGATAAGAGCCCAGCTCGGACCTGATCACAGAGTTCACACTCCCTGGCCCAAGGTACTTCTTGCAAAAGAGGAGGTGTCAATCCATCTGGCCTGGCAGCATGTCACCACTGGTGGTGAGTTGCCTCACCCGGAATTTCCCTGCAATCTTTAGCTGGCCAGAGTGCTCTGCGGCTCCTTCTGATGTGATAGATTCAGCCTGAGGGTGGTAGAGTCTAGGAGGCAGGGGAGAGGGCCTGTCTGGTTGGGGTAATGAGAGCTCTGGGTGGCATCCTCTGGTTCTAAACGAAAGAAGAAAAGAGATGGGGCACTTACCCAGACAAACAGATAGAAGAACAATAGGCAGCAGAGAGAGGCAGAGGGAAGGTCCAGGAGGAATGAGATGTGCCCTGGCATCTGCACCTTCCAAATTTACATTTACTCAGAAGTTTCAGAGCACAGTGCCAGAAAGTGAGCAAAACTGTACTGGGAAAAGTCAAAGTATGTTTTACCAAGTCCACCTCTCAAAACTCCTGCATTTTTCTCTTCGGGAACAAATCCCTTAGACCCTCAGCCCAGCTTTCTGCTCTCCATTGCTTAGTATGCTGTTAGAATGGATCCAATAACAGGATATTTCTTGAGTGGGTGCTGACCTACTTTGAAAATGTGTGTTTCTCCTTTTGCCTGACTCTAGGGGGAGAGTGAGACCATCTGCCATTCTCTCGGGACCCCTCCACCCCTCTGAGCCAGCCCAAGCCCAGGCCCAGCGAGTGTGTGGGAAAGCATCCACACCCGCCTGTGCATGCCGGACCTCCAGGAACCAAGCCCAGGCCTGCCCCAAAAGTGAGACCTTCTGCACTCTCGAGACCCCTTCATCCCTTTGGAGCCAGCCCAAGCCCAGGCCCTGCAAGTGTGTGGGACAGTTTCCCTGCTCTCCTATGCACACTGGTACTCTCCAGACCCAGCCCAGGCCTGGCATACAGGCCTGGGGTGAAACTCTGCAGCTGAAGTCCCCACAGAGAGAGTACGTGCCAGAACCACCCAGTTAAGCCAGAAGCAGAACATCTTGCCAGAGGGGCACAACAGGTCCACTCCCAGGGGCTGCAGCATGAAGGAGCTGAGTACAGTAGGCAGACCCTAGACAGGCACAACTGGATGAATTCAAACTTCGTAGATCTGCACCTGCACATCAGTAGGTGCTAAAGTTATAACTGCACCAAAGCTCTACAACAAAGGTCAGAGGACAGTGCTATATAAAAATGACAAAGAGAAGGAGCAAAATATAATCTCAGACCCCAAGCTCACCCAGAACGAGTGCAGAAGACACTATCACAGAGGAAATTGAGGCTCACACAGCTGAAATGTCTGAATCAATAGTGTCTGAAGTAAAGAAACAACAGCAGAAAGCTATAGAAGAACTCAGATCAGAAATAACCTCTGAAATAAAAAAGAAATCTCTGAATTAATAGCATCTGCAGTAAAGAATCAAATGCAGAAACATATGAAGGAAATCAGATCAGAAATAATCTCTGTACTAAAAGAATTAATAACTGCTTCTAAAGAAGACACTGATAAAAAAAAATAGAGATTAGAAAAACGATGGATTCCTTGAATGAGCAATACAGGAAAAAAATAGATAGCATAAAGAAGAGTCAAAGAGATATAGAGGAACTTAAGATCTCTACCACAAGCTTGCAAAACCATTTGAGTGAAAGTGACGATAGAGTTTCAGATCTTGAAGACGCCATTGCAGCTAGTGAAAAGGTAAGAAAAGATCTCTTAAAAACAAGTAGGATGCAGGAAAAAGTAATTCATCACCTACAAGACGATACAAAGATGAACAATGTGAGACTAATAGGCATCATTGAGAAAGAAGGAGTCAATACAAATGATATAAAAAGACTATGGGCAGAAGTAATAGCAGAAAACTTCCCAAATATGAGGAAACAATCTGATATTCAGGTAACTGAAGCATACAGAACACCAAGAAACCTCAACCCAATTAAAAACACACCGAGACATATAATAGTCACGATCCCAGAAATCCAGCACAAGAGCAATATACTGAAAGCTGCTAGAGAAAAGAAGCAGATCACACTCAAAGGAAAACCCATCAGAATTACGGCCGACTTCTCTTCACAAACCATGAAGGCAAGAAGAGCACGGAGCAGAGTACAAGTCCTCTATGAAAACAAATTCCAGTCCAGACTACTATACCCTGCAAAACTCTCAAGTTTGATGGAGAAGTGAAATACTTCCACGACAAAGAACAACTTAAGAATTTCATGATGACAAAGCTAACACAACACAGACTACTAAAAGATGTTCTAGAGAGGGACTAAAATGATCAGAACTCCATGAATGAGAACAGAAGGAACCCAATAAGTATGGCAAACAATTAAACACAGGAGAAAAAAGAGTAAACATCAGCAGGTAAATAACATGTCAATCATAAGTCAATACATCTCAGTTATAACCATCAATGTAAATGGACTCAATTTATGAATTAAAAGACATATACGGTCACAGTGCATTAGGAAACAAAATTAAACAATGTGCTATATAGAAGAAGCACACTTAACTCATAAGGAAATTCATAGGCTGAAAATCAAAGGATGGAAAGCACCCCAGAAAAAAACATGGGTAGCAATCCTATTCTCAGACAGTCTCAACTTCAAACCAAGAATGATCAAGTGAAATAAAGAAGGCCACTATATACTGGTTAGGGGAAAAATACAAGAGGAAGAGGTAATACTCATAAATATGTATGCATCAAACACAGGAGCACTCAACTATATAAAGCAAATCTTAATAGACATGAAAAATCTAATATCCAATACCACAATCTTAACAGGAGACCTTAACACACCTTTGTCACAAAAAGAGAGTTTAACTAGACAAAAAAATTAGCAAAGAAGTAGCAGAACTAAGCCAGAGCTTGGAACAAATAGACTTAGGGGACATATACAGAGTGTTCCACCCAAGCACAGCTGAATACACATTTTTTTCAGCTGCACATGGGTCATTTTCTAAAATAGACCACATACTAGTCCATAGGTCATGCTTAAGTATATGCAAGAAAACAGAAATTATCCCATGCACATTGTCTGACTACAGTACAATGAAACTGGAAATAAATGACAAAAGAAACAAGAAAAACTCCATAAATACATGGAAATTAAACAACACCTTACCCAGCAACCAATGGGTCACAGATGAAATTAAACAAGAAATTGAACAATATCTACAATTTACTGAGTCTAGGGGGAGTTTCCGTGCCAACCTCAGCCACATGTGTCTGTCCAGGCCACTGTGAATTCTGCAGGGATCTGCAGATCCCTCCCATGAAGGGCTTATATGGCATCCTTCACCCGAGCCTCCCCTTGTCCCTCTGAGTTCCCCTCCCCTGCTTGCTCTTTGTGTTACGCACCTTTTCCACTTACAGTAGTCTGTGGCAATGTTATCATTAGGGAGCAACTGCCACCTTTATCAGAGAAGATGAGGAGGCGGGAACACGTCTGGGTATCCTCTCAGGTCTTCTGCATTACTTTTGTTCTTTGTAACTATCAACTAACTGGGCAATCACCACGTGTGCTGAAGGTCTGGGCCTTGTCCCCTGTCTTTCTGAAGACGCCAAATGCTCCTTTGGCTTGCACCTGTGTACTTGTCCAGCTTTGCCAATGGATGGATGCCTTGGCTATTCCCAATGGATGGGCCCAGGCGCAATCTTCCATATTACAGTAGCGCCTCAAAGCAGAAGCTTCCTACTCTGAAGCAGTGAGGACAAGTGCCACATCACCCAGTTTATTCACTTTGCTGCAACCTTACCTCTCTAGCAAATATGGCTTATGTGGTTCACAACACAGCGCTAAACGCAGATACCTGCTGGGCCCACCCTGCTCCCAGACCCCAGCACACCGTTGCTCCTCTTCTCCCCTGGCCCATAGCCCAGTGGCTATTTATATGCTTAACATTTTGAGCATCTGTGGCTCCTCAGGAACAGACCCTCAAGACCCAGGAGTGTAGGGGGGGTGCTTAGTGAGTCCTTAAACAGTGACTTAATGTTGATAACTGAGAAATGAAATGCATTTTAGTCCTTCATCCTAAATATCTTCCCTAGGGCCAGTCTAGTTTATTTCCAGCTTGACGGTCAGGGGCCAGAGTCCTCAGGGAGAAGAGGATGAGATTTGCTGACCAAGCCAGGTGGAGGACAAGGCTCTGGAAAGTACAGGAGCTGGCTGTGTGGTGTCCAAACCAGGGGCCTGGACCCTCAGACTCTTGCCACTTTTTGGGGCACAGAATCAAAGCACAACACACGCTCTTTGCTCCTGCAGTAGTCTCTATGGGGTCCACTCCTGCTGCCCACATGTGTATGATGGTTGTAAACTTCTTGGGCCATTTTACCAGGAAGCTACATTTAGATAGAATATTTTCTCAAGTCAAAAATCTGACATTTTCTGCAGATCTTTCCTTTTGCCCTTTCTGGATAGCTGAAGAGGGACTTCATAGCATCTTTGATGGGAGGATCCCTGCCAAAATTCTAACCTACTATAAAGTTTGAAAATATATTAATCTTATTTTTATGTGCCCCCAGTAAGCTGAAAGAACCTCAGGATCTATGAAGTAATCAAAGAGGAAGTTTTCCTCATTCCCCTTTTCATTTTGAGGTAGCAAAGTTCTTTTTTCTGCTGTTGAAAAATAGATATGGAATTAGAGAATTAATTATATGGGTTTTTATTTAGAATGTGTTTTTTCCCCTGCATCTGGATATTCTTCTTCTTTTTTCTTTAATAAACTCTGAATCCTATCACTTTTTAGATGTAGAAATGTTTGAAAAGTCAAATTTGAAATAACAGTTGTGACTTAAGACACTATGAATTCATGAATTCTTTAAGGCTTAATTTGAAGCATTTATGTCTGAAATAAAGTTGAAGCTTTGGATTCATTAATCATTACATGCTCCCTCTATAAATATTTCCATGAATCTGTTGTTTTGTTTCTCAATTCTGTTGGATTAATGATACGCACTCAAAGTAAACCTTCCTTGGGCCTTGTCACCGTATCTCTTTCCTTCAGAATCTGGACAGTGGCTGGGAGCCCCTCAGGTGGATGTTCAGGTGGGCAGACTCCAAATGGTCTGCACGAAGCTCCTGTCCTCTTACTCCATCTCAGTGAGGCTCTTTCTCCATTGGGAGAAAATGGCCCGTCTCCTCACTGGGACAGGTCAATGAGGAGAACACAGCAGAGGACATTCTAGACTCAGCAATAAAAGGTTCTCCAGGGCTCTTCCACTGGTAGTTCATTCAGTGGGAAGCCACTGCCACACCCTAACAATGAGAGTGGCAGATGTATCAAATAGTAATGATGTAGTTAAATTTAAATGTTGATGGGTAATAATTCTTCCAAGTGTCTTCTATGTAACATTTGAAACACAGAGAAGTGATGCCCCCAACCATTGGCCAACACCCACCTGCCAGCAGCCCTGTGAGTGAATCATAGGAAACTGCTCCTCCAGCCCCATCAAGGCTCTCAGTTGTCTATCGTGACATGAGTCCACTGGGTCGAAAGTGACCAGCCAGACTCCTGCAGATTGCTGACCTAGAGATACTCTGAAGACTAACAACTAGTTAATATCGTTTTGAAATAAATTTTTCAGTGCCTCAGAGATAGCTCAGCAGTCCAAGTGCTTGCCCAGGGAAACACAAGGATCTGGGTTCGATCCCTGATACTGCATGCTATGCCAGCTCCACTCCTGGGTGCACTGAGATGACCACCAAGACCTGGGGTGGTGAGGCATGCCTATAATCCTAGCACTGGGGAGGCTGGGACAGGAGGATCAGTATGAGTCTAAGCTACCTAGCATGATCCTGTACCAAATACATCAAAAATAAAATAAAATAAATTTTGCTATGTCCTATGCAGTCATAGATAGCCAAAAGAGATGTCCTGATGTGAGGGGTTGAGATAGCTCTTTTGACTTCTATTTTTGTAGAAACTGATGCATTCTGCTAATATGCAGCTACAGGCCCTTTTAGAACTTCCTCTCTTCTGCTCCCAGCCAAGGGTGCAGTGGCAGTCACGTCTTGCCTAAAGCACTGGCAAATAGGGACCTGCAAAAGGCTCGTTAGCTAACAGGCTCACTGTGGGGCTAGGAATGACCCCTAAATGGGCAGAAATCTAGTCCAGATTCCTAAGGAGTGAAAATGAGGAAAACAAGACCAGTGGCAAGGCTGGAAGACAAAAGTTAATCTGAAAAAAGGAGCAAAGGCCCAATGTTAGGAGGCAGAAGAAACCAGGACAGAGTAGCCTCCAGGCAGATCAAACCTAAGCTCTGCCTTTCTGGCTTCTCAATATTCTATTCTGCAATCTTAGTATTGTGGTCATTTAGCACAGAGTCTCAGAAGCATCCGATGAAAAAGAGAAATCAGAGCCCATGTCACTCTCTTTTATAAGTTCGGTAGCACTGTAGCATTTTTGAAGAGTTGAGTGGTCTTTCTGAAGTCAACAATACGTAGGAAATAAAGGAACTTCAACCTGAAATTAGGAGTTAGGAGGGCCAAGCCAGACCGGTTTTATCCTTAGGGCCCTTGGTTTGTATGGTGGTGTAGTTACTTTCTGTGGTGTGCATCCGAACCTAGAAGGGCCTCTTGATTTGGCCTCCAAGCCGTGGGGTCACACAGGCGCTGGATCTCTAAGCATAGTTCTGGCCTGAGAAGTCTGGATGAGCAAGTTCTTCCCTCTGGGTGGGAAACACCCACGACACTGTTGAGGATGTTGTCTGAAGTGACGCCAAGGATTTCTCCTGTCTCCTGCTGACTGGTGTCAGGTGTGAGAATTCATCATTTGGGTGGAGTCTTGGGATGACTCCAGGGAGCAGTGTCTACATAAGGGAGTACTGAGAACTATGCTAAGTTGTGCAGATGTAGGCTTTCTTGATTAATTAGGAAACACATGAAAGAAATCCAGCCATGTCTGGTTCTCAGGCTAAGTTGTCCACATCAACCTCACATACCACAGGTCATCCTGAAAGCTTGCTAAGGGCTGGAGCAGGAACTTTAAAAGCCAGATCAAGAAGGCTGAGCTTAATACCCCAAACCCGTGAGCCTCAAGCTTTCATGGGCCTCAGATTCACCGGGGGCATGTGGGACGACACAGTTGCCTGGACCCATGGGCTGAAGCTCCTAATTTGGAGAGTCAGTGTGTGGTAGGTCCAGGATCTCGGATGTCAAGTATCCCCCTGAGGTGTTGACTCCCCTAGCCAGTTGCAGGTCCACACTTTAGGAACAAGCACTGCATCCAGCGCAGCCTCGGCACTTATTTAAGAAGAGATGAACACAAACTGGTCAAAGGCCCTGGGCTGCAGATGCAGCCTTGCAGCAAGCCGGAAGCACTGGCGGAAAAGCTGGGGTCCAAGGCCAAATCCATGAGCCTTGGAGAGCTCATAAGTTTCCTCAAACTTCTGGAAAGCCTAGCACTATTACCTGCCGCCTTCTCACTCTGATGGACGCTAGCCTCTTAAACGGTGGCTGCAAGGAACCATGAAGCCACGTAGGTCGGTGAGGGAAGGGGGCTGGCCCTGGGCTCACATGTACCTAGTGTCTCACTCTGTCAGTTTAGGCCACGTGCCTACTTCCCTAGAGCATGGAGCTAAGAGCAGAGGCAAAGGGGATTAGATGTTTTCATCCCAGAAAATTCCACACAGTCTGCTTCCAAACTGACCTCTGAAATCCTCCCCTGATCCCCTGAGAAAAGCTCCTACTTAGGGAAAGAAACATGTATTTTGTGTGTGAGGCAGCATGCGGTTGCCAGGACGGGAACGGAGATTTCTGTACCTCCGACCAGACTTCCAGCACTGTGCCTGCCAAGTGCAGCCAGGGCTGGCGCCAGGGCCCGAGAGCAGCGTCATGTGGCTTTCTTCTCTCCCCCCTGCTCTGCTGGTCTTCTAGAGGATTCAGACACTTGAAATCGTATCCCAGCTCCTTGCCCTGTCGTAATGCAGTCCATTTGTCGAAATTACAGACTTCAGCAATTATTTCTGCTCCTCCTTTTGCTCAGATTGAAGGAAAATTTGTGCCACTCTCAGTGAGAGTGGCTAAAGGACCTCGGAATCATCCCTGAGGCCTCTGCTGGCCCAGGGCACTGGCTGAGGACCCCGCTTGTCTGTGTTGTCCCCTCTGGCCTCCACTTCAGCTGCTCGACTTACACGTTGTCATTGGCTCTAATACTTTCATGTTGGAATTTTACATATAAATAGCTTGCTTATAAATAGAAGTCCAGAGAGCTTGTATATCTTCTCCCTTCAGCTTCCTCCACTGTCACTCTCTACCTAAACATGCTCCACCTTTTAGAACTAAAAAACTAATACTGAAACAACTATGAGTTCAACAACGAACTTTATCTGCACGTCTATGGCTTTCCCACTGACTCTCCCTCTCTGCTCCAGGATTCCATCCAGTACAGCACATTGCACCTAGTCATCCGGTCTCCTTGGTCTTCTATGATCTGTGACAGATGCTCAAAACGGCCTTGCTTTTCATAACTTGGACACATTTGAAGTGTTTTGTAAGAAAGTTACTCCATTTGCGCTGGTCTGAGCTTTCTCTTGAACAGACATGAGGTTATGGATTTGGGGCAAGGAAGCCACAGACATGCAGTGCTGGACTCCACTGTGCCAACAACTCAAGGTGATTTAATATTAAAGGTTAATTAACAAATTGGCCTGAGTTGTCCAATTCAAAACATTATCTCAGGTGCTTTTACCAACCACTCAAGCCCTCCATTAGGAAACAGGAAATAGGTTAATTGTAGAGAAAAAGGGATACAATTGGCTTTACGGAGAAAGGCAGTGCTAGTGGAGAAATGAGTTTCAGAATCCCCTTTAGTCCTGCACACTACTGGCTCTGAGGACTGTGTCTACATAAGAAAGCGGTGGGGAGAAGCACGCTGACACTCGTACGCAGATGTGGAGAGCCTGGGGGGAGCACACTACTCTGAATATGAAAACAATGTCCAGAAGGACATCAGTCTGTCCGCTTTTGGCTTTTACCAATTTGTCTAAACTTTTAAAAAACGACAGGATTGCAAGGACAGCCTGAAATGTACACCGAGGTGCAGCCTCAAAAGCTCAGCAAGACAAAACAGAGGAAAACATCCAAACGACTGGAGAAGCGAGGTATAGAAGGAGGCTGGGTGTCAGTCACTACTTCTCAGTGCATTCATCCAACAAATATTATCATTCTTAATGTTGAAAAGAAAACTGGGAAGGAATCACTAGGATCACCATTCAAACAGCACAGTGTTGACCTGGCCCAGTTCATATGGTAAGTTCACATTCCTCGGACTTGCAGGAGCAGTGTGCAGGCCGCAGGACCCCAAGCCCGGCACGGAGAGGGTTGCCCTGAGGGTCCGAGGGGCTCTGAGGGAGTTCTTTTTCTCTTCCATTGACATTTTGGTGCTTTCTCTCATTCAACAAACCTTAAGAAATACCTTTGCACACCACTATCTTAGATACTTTGAGAAATAAAATTAGTGAATTGGATGAATCTCTCCTTAGAACATACATGGCTCATTGTTTGTACTAGACAATGCATTGGTTGATTTGTGTGTGTGTGTGTGTGTGTGTGTGTGTGTGTGTGTGTATGTTTGTACTGAACGTTCTACAATTTTTAATAAAGCATACTTCTCTCAACATCACTGACTGGTAGGCAGTACCATTTCCATTTTGCGAGTTAGGATGTCAGCATCTCTGGAAATTGTTTCCCTGCTTGTGGCCTTGTAGTTGGAAGGAAGAATTTACAGCCGGCCCTGTGACCCCGCAGGCCCCTGCTCTATCCTGCCTTCTAGTGAAGACCAGCCGTGTGGCTGTGCCTGGTCACTCAGACAGAATGTGGTTAGCAGGATGGTGAAAGTGGGGACTAGCACCAACACCAGGGCCGCACGAGTGCAGAAAAGGCAGACTTCATTCCTCCTCTGCAGCACTTATCAAGACTCTGTGGCCATGGTCATAGTGGAGGAGCCCGCGGTGGTCAACCACCTTTGTTGGTGGGGGACCCGCGCTTTACTCCTGCTCTCATGTCTGTTCTCAGTGGAGCAGGGCCAACCAAGGCCCAGGGAGGAGAACGTAACCCAGGCTGGATGCTAGACCTGAGGGCCGCAGGTGACTGATCCAGACGCCTGAGAAGGTGTCCGACAGAGGTTCTCTCTCTGCTCAGTCTTCACCAAGGTGATGTAGGCCTCGACTAAGACAAATCAGGGTCTTCGTCTGAGATTCTCATCATTATCACTTGTGTGGTTAGATCCAACTATTCCTGAAGCCAGCTACCTCTGCACTTCTTAGTCACTTAAGGAAATAATTAAATTTACTGTCATTTGCAACCAAATGAGACAAGGTTAATGCAGTCTTGTAAGACGGGAAGAATTTAGTAGTTATTGTGGAATGGCTGAGAAGAGAGGTGGACAGGAGGGCTGGGAATCACAAGTGGCTGGTGTTCCCTGTGAGGATGGTTTTTGAACAACTGTGTGTTGGGGTGTCATTGTGAGCTTAAAACATGTCTCCTGGGCCGGCCAGATAGCTCAGTGGACTAAAGCACTGGCTTAGGCCGAGGGCAGGGGCCAGGGTTTGATCCCCAGTGCGCTGTGCTGGGCCCGCTGAGACTGGGTGTGGTAACGTGCGCCTGTAATCCCAGCACTTGTGAGGCTGAAAATAGGAGAATCACTATGAGTCCAATCTACGTAGTGAGACCCTGTAGACCTAGTAGGTCCTGTGCCAAATACATGAAAAATCAATCAATCGATCAATTAATTGTGTCTCCCTAAAAGCCAGGCATTAAATGTTCCTAAGCAATTCTAAGATCAGCATCAGAATCTTATTATAAATCCTCCAACATATTGAATAGATTTTGAATTTAACAAATCAATTTTATTCCTGATTCAGTTTGAGATGACTTGTTAGAATCAACAGAAAAAAAATTAATAGTCAATTCGACACTTTTAAAGCAGTAGCAGTAACTAACCTCTTGTCTTTTGCATGTTGTTCACTCAATTCCTATTTTCCCCCTGAAGGAAGAAGGGACAGAATATATA